>NW_023276775.1:0-390109 GCF_013357705.1 Chelonus insularis
GCTCATCTACTGGTAATAACTGTTTTTTTTCATTGAATTTAGAGTGTTACAAAATTTAGATCTACGTAAATCTTCGTTCAATAGATCCACGTAGATCTATTTTATTTTTCCCTGGGTTACTTAAAAAATGATAAAACGACTGTAAACGACTAGGAAACAATTTTGAGACTAATTCTACTAAAATTACTTCTATTTTTACAGCCCTTACTTCTTAATTTACTCTCGAAAATGGTGAAAAAAAAAACGAAAACTACATGAAACAATGTGAAAATAATTAGAAACATTTAAAAACATAATTTTATTCGAAATCGCACTGATTTCAAGACCCTTATATAAACATTCATGCTTAAAAAAAAAAATTAAAAAATGCAAATCGTCTTTTTGCAACGTAAAAAATCAATGGAAAACCTTCATAATATTTTTGAACTTTTTTGATTGATAATCACTCTCATTTTATAACTCTCAGTAAAGGAATTATTTGTTAGAAATAAATGAATTATAAATTTTCTTCTTACAATATGTCAAACTAATAAAAAATCCTTTAAATATTCTATTTATTTTCATTGAAACTGACCCCTACTCTCCAACCCTTATGTGAAAATTAATTAAGAAACAATTGAAAAAATGCAAATTCCCTTTTAACAACATGTCATTGGTGCGCTTGCTAAAACCTCTTTGTATCTTTAATAAAGTTTTCAGGGGAGAAAATAAACTGTTTTTGTTTTAATGATCAATTCAACCTTGAAACACAAATCGTGGAACTGTCAAACTATTTACGTGCAAATCAATTCTGACATGTGCAAAATAACGATTAAAAATTTTTGATATATTATTTTCTTATTCGCTCTAAATTCTAACATTTCCAACGGGTCAACTATTTTTTTTATTTTTTTTAGTACTACCCAGTGGATTGAGCATAGCAGGAACGATAATCTGAAGAATTTGGATGCTTCTTAGAGGATTTGTTCAGTGCATTTCGAGGAGAAGTATTTTATTGGAGAACGTAATAAAGCTCGTTTAAATAAAGATGCTGTCCCTAAGCACTAACGTTGTAGTAATAAAAATAATAAAAATGTAGAAAATCGCGTTTTACATAATAAAGATTAAAGTGTCCCTGATCAATATTTTCCTCCGATCACTGCTCCGAAAAATAATGTAGAAGGAACCATTTGGTGGTTAAGGAAATCGTTATTAAAATCACAGAAATTAGTTTAAAAATATAAAGAACAGACCATTGTTCTCCGGAGAACAGTATCGCAGTTGTAACGTACGCGAAATAAAATAAATTCAGATGTAGTTGAACAAAATCTGGACAAAGTTGTAGAAAGTAAAAAACATTAAACGTTTCTTTTTATGCAAATTGACCATTTGAAAAAGTGGAAATGGACGGATAAAGAGAAGCAAATTGCTTTGTCTATTTAGCAACGTGGTCCAAAATGTTATAGATTTTCACGAGACGAATTAGAAAAAGTTCCTCCGTGTATCAGTTTAATTCAAAAATGGATAAATAAGATCCAAATTTTTGGGTAGGGAGATAAGGTACATCTGATAAAAGAACGTGAGCGTTAGTACGTATAATGTTCGATGAGTTGTCAATAAAATGTTGTCAAGATAATGCATTGGTTTTTATGTTGCGGGGACTACATTCGTCGTGGAAACAGCCCATAGCATTTTTTTCTCTCGAGGTTCAGTAAAAACAGCTGTATTAGTTGCTCTCATTAGGGAGTGCCTCGAAAATGTTTTTTTGATCGAATTGAAAATAAAATTCATGGTTTGTGATCAAGCTCAAACCAATTGCAGTGCCGTTGCTCACTTCGGTATTTCAAAGACAAATTTGTTCATGGAATATCGAAATGAGAAAATTTACTGTGGATATGACGTACCGCATGATGAAATGTTTACATAATATCCTTTTAAAAGACGATATTGTTTTAAATGAAAAAATAATTTCGTGGGATACGATTTTTGAATTATACAATTTAGAGCTCAGTAAAATTTGTAAGTCAGCACCTAAATTAAATACCCCTCTTATTACTCGGATGTAATAATAATCCATCTACAAAGCAGTTGATGAGCTGTGCGCCCCGTTCAATGTTCATTGGCGTGAATAAACCACCACTAAATGCGAATTGTGAGGTTGATGCGGCTTCTTTATTGCTTGGAACAAGAGATATAATTAATGATAATAATAGTAATGATGTAAGTTATAATCATGGTTGTATTATTGATTATAATGAAAATGATAATGGTCTTAATAATAATTATACTTTAACTCATAGTTCCGAAACTTTTAGTCAGCCTTAATGTAATGTTCCAATCAATAAGGCCAGTGTGAGTGCAATGGGTGATAAAGATAATGAATTTAAAAATATAATAAATTCTAAAGCATATGTAACTCAGGATAAAGGACAGTTAGGAAACTTAAAACCTTCTTCTGATGAGTTTTAGACCATAATTTTTGCCGGTTTTAGAATTTTTGAATTGTATATAAAGCCTGAACTTCATGAATTAGAGCCCCGTTAACGGTTTTATGCGATTTTTAATGTTTGGATGATTACAAATCATGACGATTGGATCAAACAGCTTTGTAAACCAGACCGGCAATTTATTTTCGATGTCTTTAGTAGAATCTCGATTTTTTATAATTCGAAATGGTTATCAGCTAGTTTAAAAAATGGTTGATGGTTAAAAGATGTAGTACGAGCTCACCGTGATGATATCAGACGGGGTGATCCTGGGATGCCGCAGTGATTCCTGCCGTCGGATGGTGGTACCCTTGAGCGTCCTTCGACTGCTTTCCTGAAGTTCTCGGCGGTTGCAGCGTGCTTGGCGACTCTCTCGGCGAAGGAGGTTGTGCGGGAGACTGCCTGGCGTCTCAACTCGTTTGTCCGTCCAACTCGTCCACCAGGATTCAGCTTCGATGCGTTTTGGCGATCGGCCTGATGCGCGTACACGATTCACCGGTTCTCGAGAACGATGCACTTGACTATGCCGACTTTGCGTTACTATACGACTGGCGTGCGCGGTTTAATTGTCGCTGTCGATCTCGACTGATCAAAATCTGACCAGGAACTCTTTGCTTCCGCGTCATGCGCCGAGGTATATAGTCCCGTTTTGGCGGGATCTCCCACCATACGTTGACTCCGCCTCCTTGCTCGACTGAAGCGCTGCTCTGCTGGATGTTGTTGAAGGCTTGACCGTCAACCGACCTTAGCTGGTAAAACAGGCCTCTGGTTTGCCGGTCATGGCTGTCGTGTACAGGCGATAGATGGCATGATCGCTGCATCGAATAGATGGCGTGGGTGCTGAGTAGATGTCGTTGTTGTGGAACAGGTAGCGTTGTTCCGCTGAAACAGTAAGTATGGTCCTCCCCGAGAGGGCGACATGAGTCTTGGCTGTTCTGGAGTCTTGTTCCGTCCGACATGAATGGCGCTACTTGTCCGAAATGGACAATGATCCCACTCATCTTGTGACAATATGATAGATGCTCTTCAGGATGTCATTGAAGCTTTTTTAGTCTTCTCATTTTGAAAAAGTTGCATTGACTAAAAATGAGACGAATTTGATTAAATAGTGAATAATTTTGCTTCAAACAATAGTGTGAACAGTATTTTTCGTCAATTCATGTAATTAAAATAAACTACTCATATATAATTTTGTTGTTAATAAAAAGAGCATGTGCTATTGGAACTCCATACCATTCTTTTTTTCTTTTCTTAAAAATAATGAAGTGAATTATAATCGATCTGTAATTCTTTAGATTTTATATGAAATCACGCGTATGAATAACTATAAGACATGACGGTAAATTTTTCCAAGTACGCTTAATAGAATTTCTCCACAAAAAAAAATCTCCAGCTTCTTGGATCAATGAAACTCTTTTACGCTTGTTGATGGTAAAAAAAAATTTCAATGTACCTGAATGATTTTTAAAAGGACGATTAAAATTTTTCAAAGATGATAATAAATTTAAATGGGCTAGGTATTGGGTAAGTATTTATTGTAACATAATTCACTTACTTTGAACTTAATTAGATGATTTTCAGTGATTATGTGTTTGCAGTCTAGTTCATTCTGTGAAAATGAAATAGATCTACATTAATCTACTTAGATCTATTTTTTGGCACAGTTAGATCTACTTTGTTCCGTGTACATCTGTTTTGATCATTTTAGATCTTCTGTAATCTCTGTAGATGTATTAAATTTTTTTATCATCGAGATCAATGGAAATCTCCATCGATATACAGTAATTCGTGTAGATACACAGTGATCTCACTAGATATACATAGATTTACTTGAATCGAATTTTCTTCAGTTTTCTAGATATGAGTAGATCAAATGAGATCTAAAAAATGGCGAAAATGTAGATCTGTGTAGATCTCTTCTATTTTTTCCCGGGTTGTTATTACAGTACATTCCCATGACATCCATGTATGTAAATCTTTTAATAATAAAATAATTTTTATATGTATAAATGTTTATGGCAGACAGGTCTAGACCATGCAGTTATCTAAAAGTCTTCAAAAAGTAAATTATTCATTATTATTAATTTTAGGCCATAAGAGAGACGGCCGAGTATTGTACGCATCTTGTGACAGTGTACTACTATTGTGTCATCATTGTCTAAGAAATGAATAAGAACTTGTAATAAACAGTAACTATTAAATAGTTAGTGCTTAGTAATTATTTTTTTCGGGAGTGTTGGTGCCTTATATAGTTTGTTTACAAAAAATTTACTAATATTGTCTTATTGGTGATAAACTTGGGTCATTTTATACACTATTTTACTGTCAAGGTACCTGGAAAAACGTGTAATTAGTAATAAAAGAATAAATTTGAATTTGGTATTAACTTTTTATAGAATAAATACGTACGGAACGAACGCATGTAGGGGTGTACGTCGTTAAATTAAACTAAGTTTGCCGGCGATGTGCCAAAACTTGTCGCAGACGATTATAAGAGATTATTTGAAAATTTTTTTTGAGTTTAAATAATGCTACCCCTGATTTAGTCGAATGAAGAAGGGGTTTTTGACCCCGTTCGAACACTCTTTTACAATTTATTGTGAGAAAAAAAAATTAGAAAAATTATAAATATTATTTCTTTCCAATTTTATTACTCATAAATTGCAATAATATACGATTTAAATGAAAAAAAATAGAAAAATATTTGCTATGCGTCGGTTTGAATCCTGCTCGGTAAAATAGAAATCGAGCGCTTTGCGCACAAAGCTGCCACATTTATACTCATCTTAATTATGTTTGTATAAGATCAGCTGCTAGATTGGGCACGAAGGGCAAGGCACAATTGAGTTGGGTAAGAAAGTGGTTAATGAATCCGTTGTAACACTTTTTCACTCTTCCGGTGTTAATTTTGAGAAACATACGTAAAAAGTCATAAATATCATTTATTTTAAGTGGTAGCATGTATAAATCGTGTTGTATTCCAACGAGATTTATTTGAGTAATTTTAATTCACAAAACAATCGTATTTTAACTAATATTATTCATTATTTAATATTGGATATAGTTTTGAAGGAAGATAAATTTTGACAGATATTTAGTATAGACTTGTCGAAGGAAGAATTGTAAGTGATCTGACTTGTAAAAAATGATCATATTTATATCAGTGCATGGTGTGCATTAGGTCCTATGGTTGATGGTAGGGCAATGGTTCCAACATGGGAAGTTGGGAAATTTGGGCGTGACCGTAGTTTTATTGCATTTCTTTGAAAAAGTCATAAAGTTAGAAATTTAGAAAATTTTTAGTAAGAATTAGAAAGTTTAATAATTTTATTTTAACTGTCAGTAAATTTTTCTTGTATTAATAATAATTTTGTTTCAATAATTTTATTGTTAATATTGGTAAATCATTAGGTTTTCCGACACCTCCCCTTTTAAGTATGAAGACGTTGTCTGAAATACTCTTGTTAAAGGATGATGATAGTAATAGTAATGAATATATAGTAAATATTATAATAATTACAATTAATAGTAGTATTTGTTTTTTTTTCTTTATTAAATATTATAATTTTATAAATATATATATTTACATATATATATAGTACTAAAAGAATAGATAAAAAAACAATAATTGAAATAATAATAATAATAAGTATTGAAAAAATAGATAATTAAATAAATAAAAATACAAACATAAATCTAAATTTCCGCGACGTCTTGTCAAAATGATTCTCATGTGTGACAATCGTCCAAGTCTAGGGCTATCACGTCATGTGGCATTACGCACCTATACGTTTTTAAATTTAAAAATGTAGAATAAAGAAAAAGATTTAAAGTTTATTATTAATAATCATTGATAATTTTAAGAAATATTTCTTATTGATTTTTATTGCGTTTAACAATGCTCCAGATGTAATTTAGTATGCAGGAAATATGAATCGTTGTCCTAAGCATTGTTCGTAAAAATATTTAATCACAATCTAATAGAAAATAAAAAGAAATAATTATCGATTTTTTTTAACTAACTAAAATTAATATTCAATTCGATCAGACTTCAATGAGCTAGTGGGATAAATATAAAATATGGGTTACCGGTAGACGGTAATGAGTAATGAAGTGGACTGTACCGTTAAGAATAAGAGAGTCTGTCTGGTAACTTTATGGGATGAGTTCACTGAAAACCAGAGTCTTTGAATTGTCTGTACTGTATTAAATTCACTGAAATTTTATATGCTGAGGTCACTGAATATTCTGATTATGAGTTCACTGCTAAGTTAAATGTTGAGAAGAAAATCACAGGAAAGTTCTCCTGTGCTGGTCTCTGTACCAGGAGTAGTTTAGATTTTTTTGAGAGTAGTCCGATTTTCATTATGTTGGCGTCAGCCACACAGACACAAGCGAGTTGTTCTAATGGATTTTGTGTGTGTAGCTGTCCATAAGGCAATGAGGCGTCTTAGCCGACATCATTTGCACCTTTTGCGACGAAGATGCTTTGTCGGACCAACGTGAGCTCATTGAGGATGTCTGATGAGAGTTAGGCTGATTAGTGAGTACACAATCATCACAGTAGAATGGAGCAACTTTGGCGGATTCAACACCTATCCCCATCATAAAGTGGGGATAAATTTGCATTCACTAGGGCCCACGCATGAGGGGGATGAGGGTGACCTTGCAGCACAGCTTGAAAATAAAAATTGCATGGTGAGGTTTTTTTTTTGCTTTTTAATTATTAATTTAATCGTATTTATACAACTACTATAATCGTGTTATTATTGCTATAGTTTTAATTATGAATTTTTATATTTTGTATTAAAGTTTCGCGCATGCGCATTACGCCCGCCACGTGCAAACTTGACGAGCTTAAGGCTGTACCAAGAGGACATCGACGAGACATCTAACGTTTTCGAAGATAACGAGTCTTGCTGAAAGTAAACTGTGAGGTCCGTGTGCCATGACGCTCGGTAGCGAATTGGTGGAGCGCCGTGTCGTGGAGCTAACGGGTCTCAGAGCTGTGCGGCTGCAGTTTTTTGCGCTTAGGAGACAGGTCCCACTGACGGGTGGGGTGTTAATTGATGGCCCATTAATCCGGGAAAATATAGCTGCTCATGTACTTCCGAGCTGCGCACAAACCCGTTCGCATATTCGTGCGTGCTTCGCGCACGACGTGTATCACCAAGTACCCTTTTAGATGGGAGAGTAAAAGAGATGAAGCATATGAGCGAGACAGACATATACACGTGCTCCTGTTAAATAATAAAAAAAGCCGTTGTATTTTTTATCACGTTTCTTTTTATTTATGCAATGTTCTATACATATTTTCATTATGACAAGAAATATTCTTAGAATATTGAATTATTCAATGGCGCTTAACTACAAAAATTATAAGATACAGTTCAGTAGTAATTTTAATCACAAGTCATTATTTGCTCGATGGCCAAAAGGAAGAGCTTAAAAATTATTGACAAGGCGTCGTTGTTTATTCTGTATCGTCGTTGTTATAGTTTCACGACGTGTAACGACTTAGTTAAATGGTGTTCGCCTGATAGCATCAAATGAAATGAATATCGGATCAGGGCGTTGACCAGTAATTCAAGAACATATTGTGTTATAATTAATGTAATTACTATTAGTATAATTTAAGGTAACGCATTTCACTTTACATGCCTCCACAACTGAACCGTTATTTTTCTGTACAAGATAAGAATAAAGTTTAGGACCACCCGATATAAAAGATTTTATATAACTATCAGTACCATAATCTTCGAGTTCATCGGTTAAATCATCAAGGTAATTACCAGTTTCAAGATCTACTGTGTTTTCTATCGATGAATCAATAACAGAATCCTTGTCACAATACAACGCTCTGTTACTGATGTGATTTGTGGGCTTCTTCTTTTTGTACATATTGTAAAATATTTGTGTGTCGCCATCTAATGACTGTTAGACTAACGACAGTTTGTAAGTTAATGACGATTAAATTGTTTATAGCAACGAGGGGAGAGTTTGCTTATCGCCAGTTTAGGACTGAGATTAGCTTCCTTTTAACGTCTTGTCTTTGATTCTGTCACTCTTAATAAAATAACTTTTAATATCAGTTGTTCTCATTCTATTATTCTACAATATGATACATACAAATTAGAATTATTGACACAATGTAAACCTGTAATATAAATCTCAGGATTTGTAAGTAACTTCATGAGTTTAACACGCTCAGTAATAATTTCAGTTTTTGTAAGATTTTCACGCTGACCAAACTTGCCTCATAGCAATTCAAAAATAATTTTGATACACATCGTAAACCACGGTTATATGCTATTTTATCAGCCTCTAATTTAACTCCTTCAGCCTTCTCTTAATTTTCTATGTGCAATTTTTGTTCAATTTTATCATTTTCGCAATGTTTTGGCCAGCCATTAGTCTCTTGTTTAATTTTCAGAAAAGTATTTATATCATCAGTGAAAAGACCGCGAATACCCGTTTTACGATTTTACTGAATCATCTATATTGCAATATTTCAAAAACTTTCAAAACGCGATACCCTTTCTCTATAGCTTTACGCACTTCATCAACAACCCACGTACCGTGTAATACACGTTCGGCTATATCGTTATGACAACAATCCCCCTAATAAATTGTTTCAGCACACGTTCTACATAATACAAACATAAGTTTACCGCGGAATCTCGATGGTAAAACAGGATACAGGAGGTTATGAGGTGGCAAGACGGAGCATTTCACGAGACCTTTAATATTGTCAAAATTATTTCCATTTTTAAGAATTTTATCACACTCAACACTAACGTAAATTGTCGGATGGCCTACAGGAAATTTTCCTGTTTTGCACACGTAAGGAAAGAGTGAACACACATCGACATATTTTATTTTTTCTGACCCTGCTACATCGCGTAATGACCCAAAATTGTTTAAGTGGCTTGTTTTTCAGTAAAGGATGAATATTAGTTGATATTCTTAAACGACAGTTATTTTTTAAAAACTGTCGATAATGACATTCCCACTCTTCTATAAGTGTATAACCTATTGATATAGAAATTCTTTTCAAAATCATTTTTAGATTTTTTTCGTAAATCTGTATTTAGATCTACATACTTCTTCATTCATGGTGATTGATTAAATTTAAGGATCCTATGGATTTCGGTTACAATCATTCCCAAATCGAGACATTGTTTTAAATTTCTGTAGTGAATCACATATTCAAGTTTAGGTAATAATGTCGTCATAAGTTTGCTGCTATTGCTGTTTGGAGGTTTACGGTGTTCAGGATACAATGACAAATCTTTATGATGCTCGTGTAAGATTTTTGGATACTCTAAATCAACCTCGAAAATGTAACCAACTGGAGAATCATTGGAGATATTTTTAATTATTTCACAGATATTAGAAATATTGATGTCATCTTTCACCCATTCAAATGATCCAGTTGGTAGGTACTCACTCATTGCTGCGCCATACAAATTATTTACATCAAAATACATGAGATATGATATATTTCCATTGGGGTTATAATCATTACACATATACGGGTTATTTGCTTTTGCATATCTATTTGAACACTGTGCCACTCCTCCTCTAATACCTTTTTCTATGAAATTAAGCATTTCCACATTGTCCAAGAGTTCGAGTTCAATTTCTGTATATTTCAACATAGCATCAAAAGCTAATCCAGGTGCAATGTAGTAATGTAACGGATCAAGCTCATAAGTAGAGATACAACTTTGTCTAAAATTTTGAAAAACGTCTGCTAACAGAAGAACGTCTGTTTTTAAATATAAATCTGAATATTCACCGAGGATGTTTAGTTGAAATTGATCCCAAACGTGGCGTGCATGTTGGTAATCGTCATCGGAAATGTCCGAATCGTTGAGTTTCGAATAGAATTTTGTTTTGTCAGGTAGTTGTCGTTCGTCAAGTTTTTCCCAACTGTCAATACATTCATATGGGAAAACACCTTTACGAGTTACTAACTGAAATTTATCTGGCTCGGGATAGAAATTTTTGGTAATTGATTTTGCGTTATTATCTAAAAATGATGCAAGTTTCTCAATACTATTGCTCATGAATCGGAAAGAATCAATAAATCGTAATTTAACAAATATTTCTTTTTTTCTTTTTTCGTAGGAAATTTTCTGATCAACTGTTTTTGTAAATGCTATGTATTTTTCTTTATTGACAGGTAATAATTCCATATAACCTTTAAATGATGTAGCTAATGATTTAATAAAAAAAATGTGTGTCATATCCTGAGAGGTTATGAGAAATGACTGGAATTATGCATGAATTTTGATAATTTAAATTACAATTAACACGAGCAGCGCCTCGATAATTCCCTGTAAAGTGACAGTGATCATGTACTTTCGTTTCATCATGTAAAAATGATTTATTACAAATGTGACAGATTTTTGCATTACAAAAATCGTTTAACTGTTGGGATATTAATGGTTTCATTATCATGGTCAAATGTTGCAAGTAAATGACAACACCAGTGCGAATTCGATTTTGGAAAATATTTTCTAAATCTTTCCACCGAATCAATTGTTCTGTTGATTGAAGGCTTCCTCCAACGATTGAATGATTTATGAACTTTTCATGTAATGTTGCGAGTGCTGCAATTATCGATTGAATTCGTTGTTTTTCACCAACCCATAAACCACTCGATTGCAAATGTCTGTATAATGTAGTAATATTGTCACTACTAATTCCCACCCACTTATCAATGATTTGACTAGATTCATGATTCAAAGGTGGTAGAAGAGTATAAGCCTCCTCCATCATTTTAATTAAATCAGAATAATAGTTTAATGCACTCATTTTTTTCGACTTTACTAGACAAACTTCAGAATTACAATGATGAAAAAGCGTGTTTGAAAAGATTTATATAGGATTTTGGATGACCTTGTAATGAGTACCATAATCTAAAAAAATTTCTTGAAAGTTCGAGAATATCAATTACCAAATGTAACTTATATTAAATAACTATTTTTCTTAAATGTAAGAGGGGAAATATTTGAATCAAAAGAACAATAATTCCAAGTTTTTTTTATTTATTTGGAGGTAAAAATATCATGTAGCTATTTTTAACTGTTGCCACAACTTTTGTTCCATACACAGTTTCAAGTTCTTTTGAACCAGTAATTTTATACGCTTTAGACGGTTTTAATGTATCTATCTTTTTGGTTGGTAAGTACGTCTCACACTTGGCAATTTTGTTTACTCTTGATAGATCCATTTTTACCGTTTGAATTATGTATAACAATGTATTTCTCACAGTTTTGATTGATCAGTGATTTTAAACATGAGTTGCATGGGTATAAATACAATTCATCCCCTCCAAAACAAAGATTCCAGAATGTTTCAATTTTTGATGCAATCATAAATTAAAACATGCATCAAAAAAAAAGTTTGCATAATGTGTCATCATCATTCCCCGCTGAAAACTTCCAAAACATGTCAAGGCTGTGAATCAGCCCTGAAATCATGTGAATTTTTTGCTTGATTTTCCAAGAAAAAATCTTGGGGGGTTGGCATGATGTTTCGTCATCATTCTCGTTGAACGTTTCAGACTATCGAAGATTACATGTAATGAAAAAAAATACAATTTTATAGACAATCGTTGTAGTGATCAAACAATAAAATTAGATGTTATAATTTTAAAGTGGGGATAAACATATAAATAGATGATTTCGCCAAGTTCAGCATGTAAATCAGCAACAACAAGTGAACGGGGAAAACATAAATTATCGTTATTAGTAATGCGTACAATTGATCGTTTGAAAATAGACTCGTAAGTTAGTTTCTTATTACCACGCCCCTCTACACCGCGTACAGTTGAAACCATTAACACAATATTATCAGCGCTATTCAAACCACCAGCACTCTGCGCTATTTGACACAGTAAGTCCCACAGAGTGTTGCTTGTATTTTGTTGTGGTAGTCTACAACGAGACCATATACAGCCACTTGGTAATCGCTCATAATAAATAGTAAAAGCTACTCTGTCACGAGATACGCGAGACTGTGTAATATATGTTGTAATGTCTGTTAGCGCGCCTTCAAAACACTCTACATAGTTTTGATCACCAGGCAGCGGTGTTAGTTTAATGATACATTCTTTACCAGTAATTTGAAACTTCTCAAAATGGTTGACCCGCTCCTTGTCAATAATAAAACGGCGGCCCCGGGAGATAAACAGTTGTAAAGGTGTCTGATGATGTTGTCGGCAATGCCTCGTGTTTATTCGCTGAACTCTGGATTTTCTTCGTTACTGCTCGGTTTACAGCCCCATCGGTTAGAACATCTATAATTTGATAATTATCAGCATTATTCTTCAAGTGGCCTCCAAGAGAAATTGTAGCCAACATGAAGTTATAATTAATATTTTCATTAATAATGAAACTAATAAACATAAGAATAAAAATAATTACCAACAGGTGTTGATGAATTACTTCTTGTTGGGGATGAGGTTTGCTGTTCAGTATTAGTATCATCGGTCACTTCAAAGGAATATTCTATTGAACTACTCGATAGTGACTCATACTCCCTCTGAAAACCATCCGAAGGAATATCATTATCTGTTTCTTCTTCAATATCAAGTTTACAGGGGATAAAATATTCATAAAAGTTTTTCATCATAACCCCCGTTGTTTCGAAAAGTCAGTTTTAAATGTTTAATGCTATTTTTTTCTTTTAAAACGGACATTAATAATTTCAAAATAAGTGTAATAATATGGCTTATTTCTACAAATTTATCGGCGGGGTAATTATAGGTTCTCTAAATAACATAGATTTATTTAAATAATAATAGAATATTTATTTATAAAAATAATTTTCTGTAGTAATGACAAGGGAACGCAAGAAACATCTACGTCAACGAGTGCACGGCGGACACGGCGTCTCATAATACCTGACGTAATAGCTGAAGGCACGTCATCGATGAAATCACAGAGTGATTCTGAGGTAACTGAGGCCTGTTTTTCAAATGCTGCTAGTGGTATATCACAAAAAGTTACTGGACTCTTGAAGAAGAGGTGTAAAAAAAAAAACGCTAGGTAAAATTTTCATTTAAATAATGGCGTCACTAAAGAAAATATATTACAACCTCGAACATTCTACAGGCTTCGCGGGTACTACACCTGCACATTCTGTCCCTTATTCATTTATTGCCCCTCGTCAAACTAGCGTGCTCTTGCGGCTCATATTTACAGTGCCGAGTAACACGCTACTCTATACTGAAAAGTTCACGCGTGACGTCACGACGCAATGTTTAAGTGTAAACATCTCTATAACTACTCAACATTACGGGATAATTTTCAATACACAATCAATAATGACTGTAAGCTTTTATTCAAATCCAAAATAAGATTTTTTCATTGAGTATTTGTCGAGATACAGATAGAGCCACGCCCCTAATTCCGTTTTTCGCACATTTCAACTCGATTTCTAGCCTCTCCTTTGTCAGTCTTACCTAAATGACATGTTACGTTACCTTTCTCTCGTAGCCACAATTTTTCTACGAAATATCTAGAGTAGCGGTAGATACTCGGCGCCAAGTGCACATCCACTTTTGCTCTCTTTCTCACTAGTGCGTTCTTTCTCTCGTGTGCGCCGAGACTACCAACTATCTAGAGTAGCGGTAGATACTCGGCGCCAAGTGCACATCCACTTTTGCTCTCTTTCTCACTAGTGCGTTCTTTCTCTCGTGTGCGCCGAGACTACCAACTACTCTATACACGAAAAATATTGTGTGACGTCATCATCACATCTTTGAACGCGAATATCTCCGTAATTACTGCTTATCATGCCTTCATGTTTAATAGATAGTCACTTAAGATCATATGCTTTCGATTCAATGCAAAATCAGAATTTTTAGTCAACTATTAACAAAGTTACAAATTAGCTCCGCCCCTAACAGCAATATTTCTGCTATTCAAGATTTCTTGGCTCACTATTTCACTCATTATACTTGAGCTCTCTATAATGTGTTCTCTCTTGCGTTGTATGTTTTTTATCTCTTTTTTTTATGTTAAGCTTTCTACATTGTCCTCTCTCTTGCGTTACATATCGTTTTCACTCTCTTTCCCGTAAAGCTCTGTAGCTTGCCTCCTTTCTCACGTGATTGAGAGACATCTATATGATAATGTGACATTTATTATCGTATTTAAATTGTATTTTATATAAAAGAGTTTTATCTTTACGCCAGATTGTGGTTTTAAAAATAGATTTTAAACAATTACGATAGAATATTTGGATGTGCCTGAGTAAATTAAAAAATTATTTTTTATTCATAAAATTGAGGTTATTTTCTTAGCTGAGCGCTAAATGACTATTTTCCGTTAGAACGCAAACTTAGCAGTTACTGGAGAACATAACCTCAATTAAATATATTTTTATAAAATTTGCAGTGAAAAATTTCACGAATTAGTTAAACATTAAAGTAACAACTTAATATTTATTTAACAAAAACAAGCTGTTATAAATGTTCATTAGTTAATCGAATATAAATTCTCTTATAAATAATTTGTTTATGAATACAAAAATTAATAATGTGATCAAGCAATAAACCGTTAACCCCAGAAGATATATTGGTAGAAATTAGAAAGTTTATCCCAGCGTCTGTTAAAAATTTTCAAAAAGAAAATACTCATGAAGTTACAAAAGGGGCTTTATTGTTATTGAAAAATCTTCCTGCTGCTAGAAATGCAGTTTTGGACTATCTCTGATAATCCTCAAGCTTGGTCATGTCTTATCACCAATTGGTCTTTAGATCTCTTGGGTAATTATTTTATAAAAGTTGATCAATTATTTTATAACAATAGTGCACAAAACAATGACAATTTTTCTTTTTTGATTGTAGGTAAATTATCAAAAAGTTTTCCAAAAAAAAGCTAAATTAACAACTAAATCCACAATTAATGATTGTCTTAAATATTGGTTATCATGTAAAACAACCAGGACATTGATGGATTTATCAGACAAATGTATAAAATATTTATTAGACTTTAATCAACAAGAAGCTGACAACTGTATGAATATTTTGATTAAATTGATGGCCACACACAGCCCATATTTAGATTGGGTAGTTTCTCATATTGGAAGTTATTTTCCACAGTTGATTATTAAAAATATATTATTCTGGGGGTTAAAAGATTTTTCAGTGACAGGAATTCAAGAAAATTCTCAAAATATACTACACTCAGTAGTAGGAATTTTAGAGCATCTAGCAACGAGTCATTTATATGAAATAAATGATGCAACTGTAAAAAGTGTGTATTGTGAAATTCTAGATATGATTCTTCAAAAATTCGACTTGATCATGAGAATGAATGGACCACATAGTGCTAATGGAATAGCGTTATTAATGTCAATTAAACAAGACTTATCACTCATTATACCGTTACTTAATGATTCACATCCACTAAAAGTACAAACAGCTGTAAGATTTATTTCACTTCTTGGAGCATTAGAGAAGACAGTATTTTGAAGAAACAACGCGGTGTAAAAATATCAAACCGACTATTAAGTCTCATCATGTGCACGTATTCTTGCAATACGAGAGCTAATTAAGGATAGTCTCTATGGTGAGCCATCAGAATATTTTAGTGCTAAAGTAACACCGAAAGATGAAACAAATAATTTTTCATTGCTTCATCAAAATCATAAACATGGTACTAGCGTTATGCTAGCACAGCGACATTCATCAGCATTTCATGCTGGTGTTATTGGCCAGGGACCAAGAAGAAATATTGCTCAAGATAATTTTAATAAAGAAATTATAAATTTAAATAGTTTATTATTGTTAGATACTATTAAAGCTTGTTGTATGAGTGATGAATTGAACAATCAGTATCCAAACTTAGATGCCATAAAAATGGTTATCTTACTTCTTGTGGAATTAATTTCACCAGATGTAATGTACAATGGACTTCCATGGCCAGATGAAGAATTTACCAAAGTTACAGTTGAAAGGGATCTAAAGATATGTTGTTCATTTCGAGAAGTATCTCTTATTTAGACTTTACTTGAATTAACTGCAAGACATTGTCCAGCATTGACTTATTGTTCAGTTTTATTACGAGCTATCACCGCTGCAGTAATTTCCAATTGGAATTTAGCAGAAGGTTTACGGCTTATAAATATTATGGTCCTAGTTCAATTACTTCCTACACCTCTTAATTATTTGACAGATGTTTTACCAATTCTCACACCTCATCAGGTATGTTTCAACGTTTTTTTTTGCTGATTTTACAATTACTAAACTTTATTTACATAATATTTATTTTAATTTCAGATCAATGTAGTAATAAAAGAATGTGTATGGGCTTACATGCATGAAAATGTTCCTTTTCCGGCATTATTTACTCTCACTAAATTCTATGTACAGTCAAGTCTTAAAGCATGGTTCATTGTAATAAGTGTAATAAAAGTTTTTAAAGATCGATGAAGACAAAATCTATCGAATGTAATATCGATGACTCATAATAAATATATAAATTTATATATTGGAGCATTAGAAAAATTTTTTTGTCCATTTAATTGAATTTAGAATAATAACGTACTTATACCACTCATTTCACTTTGTTCTTTCACAAAAATTTCAAAGTATTGATAAATTATTGTCACTGCAAGTAATATTCCTATACCAGATTCAATCGCACCAAGAAAGTCAGCAAGTACCGAAAGGGCTCCAATGCAAAGTCCGCTAAACGCTGCTGCAGTAGGAATGTAACGGTCCAATTCATGAATCATTGAATTGTTACGATGTCCTCTCATTACCATTTTTTGATCTTTCAATTGTTTAGCAACCTTGAATTTTTTAAAATTTATTAATAACCATTTATAAAAGACATAAACATATCATTATATTTGTTTATACAAGTCAATGGTACTCACGTCTTTAGCTGAACTACCAGAAACTTCAATCCAAGTTTTAGAGAAAAACGCACAAGAACCCAGCATGAAGAGAATGTATAAGAGGGCATGGACAGGATCTTGAAAAATATGTCCTACCGATTCAGGCGGCGATAAGTAATAGCAGAGACCTCCAACGGGGTAAGACCTTGCTGGGTCACCACCACCAACATCTGACCATACTCCCAATAGATTAACAATTAAATTGCCTTGAAATTTAGCCACCAACATTTGAGATATAATGTAGAGATTCGATACTAAAGCTGATTGAAGAATGATAGGAATATTATTCGTATAGAAAAGTTTGATTGGATAACTACTGTATTGTCTACAATATTTAGTCGATTTAATAGGTAAATCGACACGGAAACCCTAAAAAAATACATATCAATCATAAGTAAGTACAATGAATAAAAAATAAATATTATTATTATTACATAATATTATTGCATCTTACTTGAAAGTATATAACAATAGCAAACACTAAAATTGTTGCTAATAAATTCATAAAATTTGGAAGATTTCGACGATAGAATGCTTCTCTTAGAGCACGAACTTTGCCTTGTCTAGTAGCTAACAGGTGGAATAACGCTATTACTGCTCCTTCGAATTCAGTACCTCGTCCAGTGTTGACAGTTGCTGATGAGAAGGCCTTTCATACAATTGTTTCACAAATATTTGTGGCAATGAATAAGGAAATACCACTTCCAAGACCATATCCTTTTTGTAAAAGTTTATCCAACAGTAAAACAATTAGACCAGCAACAAAAAGTTAAATAATAATTAATAAACAAACTCCAGCTCCAATTTCAGCTGGATCAGAAAAGATTACCAAAATATTCTGATGCATATTTATCATCTGGAAATATAATAATTACATGATTACTGGACAACTCTTATGCCTCTATTTGTTAATAGAAATTGGCTATTAAAAAAACAGCATTGGAAAAATTTGGATCGTTATTAAAAATTATAGAAAATTGACCAAAAATACTGTATTAAAAAAATTAAATAAGAATTTTAACCTTAAAAAAATATGAAATATTAGATATTTACCAGTTCTAAGGTTATGATGGATATCATCGGTTGCTAATATTTGAAATTCCTTATTCCTACATACGTAAGTCACTATTTTCTGTTTTGCCATTATTAATTATCATATTTTATTTAACTAATTACTACTATTATTTAAATGATTGCACAAAACGACCGGTTAACTTACAAGTTTGTAAACAAACTTATCTAAGCAAAATGGCGGAAAACGTCAGCACTGCGAAAGTTAAAAAACGTGTCCTTGCCCCGAAAATGGTATAGTTTGTTTCTCAGCGCTAGCGAGCGCCGTCAAGCGCTTGTTTCTGCTGAACGCATCCTTTTTATAAACTGAATGAGACTATAGTGATTTCACGATTATCACTTGAAGTTAGCCTTTAAAATTTCGAATGACCGAATGAAATTGTGTGTAAATCATGTGATCACTTTTGCAACATTATGATTGGCTGAAGCACCCATGTCCAATCATCCATCATATTAAACCATTGAATATAAACATTTTCGCGCTTGCAATTGATTGTAAACAATAAATCGATGGTAGAATCCATTGTTTTTATAACCCCCTGGCCTGCACGCCATATACATCGGAAAGAAAGTAAGTAAAAGAATAATATAAGAACTACATATTAAATAAAGAATGATTCAAAAGTTTATTAATATATAATTAAGAATTATTTTATATTTCAACTAATATATTATTTATTTCCTAATTTCAGAAAGTGACAGTCAAATAATTATGGCCAATAGATGTAAGTATATCAATAATGCATGTTATTATTCATTCGATCTAATAGATTAATGCTTTTCAATTTTTTTAGTATCTGAATATAATCGTCTTCATCTTCTCCAACAAGCGTTGAAAGAGAAGCAACAGTTGGAGGAGAAAATAAAACTTCTCCAGCAGCCACCACCCTCTGAAAGCAACCAGCCCTCAGCTAGATGCCGAGAGCCAAGTCAACAACAGGTAGCGGATATTTCGCTACCACCTGAGCCAGGTATTTATAAAAAACTCATTCAAATAATAATGCAAAAAATGCATTTAAGTAAAAATTAACAACTTGAATGTTGATTTTTTACTTAATTAAAATATTATTTCAGAGCATCCTCGTCGGTGGCACAATAGAGGGCGAAAATGGGGAAGGGGGCAGGGGCAAACGAACACTCGTCCATATCCGTCCCAGAATGGTTCTCGGGGATGGGAACAAGGACAGAAGAGAGGAAAAGGTGGAGAACAGCGAAGAGGTGAAAGACGAGGAAGAGGACAACGCCGCGGAAGAAGCGGGAATATTATTATTTATAACAGTTAAATATTATAAAAATTTAGTAGTATAAAAAATAGTAATTATGTAGTTTCGATATTTTTTAAGAATTTAAAGAATCTGAAAATAAAAGGGATAACAATTAGCAGCATTTTTTACAGAACGATAATCACTTATGTTTAGTATCTAGTTTGCTTTTTTCTTTTTTTACACTCCCTTGGCACAACTAAACGATGAGTTTCCGGCTTAAAGGGGTGCCAGGCAACAAAATTTATGCCTCGTCCTTAGACATATATACATATCACAACTATTTTCTGGCAAACCAAGTTGTGATGGCGACGAGTCTAATCTCATACCTAAAAGGGATCCAGGAATAGCAGGCAAGAAATTCTAGTCAAAGTTTTGCTGTATGTCTACACGTTTACTTCCAACATTTTCATCCTTGTTTCCTCTCTTGAGAACTCTCCTCACCTCTAGTTTATTTATTTTACACTTGTGTAAGCTCTTTCTTACTTTTACATATTCTTCAATTCACCTAGGCAATAAAATTTAATTTTTTAGCACTCCCATGGTATCGAATAGCACCTTTAGAGTAATGGGCATGCTAAAAAAATAATCAGCTGCAATGAAAAAGTTATAACTGTATTAAGACATTATTTATTCAAATAGTTTGATGATAAATATATTTTTATTGCTTCCAGTATGCTTGGAGTATTGGGGAGCAAATATTGTACTAGAAATAAGTGGCGTTAGGGTTATAGTCCAATTTAAGCTAGTGAGTAGAAATAAACTGGTAGTTAAAATTAAAGGGTTAAACTATGGTGATTCTAAGGTTGAATCCAGCTGAATTACTGCTTTGTAGAATTAATATCTGGTGTCCAGTCTTTAAATCTTCCACCAAGGTATTCCTGTTCATATTGGACTTGGTGAGGTGCTAAAGCGTATGAATACTTGCTATGTTAATTGAAGAGCTGGTGGAATTTTAAATGATGTAGTAATATCTCCACGTAATTTTTATCTGCTGAGATTTGACCATCTGACTTAAGTATAAGTTGATGTAGATTATTATTCTAGAAACGGGATTACAGAATTCTTCTTTTCATCATTAAGAATAAATTCATGAAGACATTGATTAAATCCTTCCCACTTTTTAAATACTGTCCAATCTTATAAAAAAATTTTTTTTTAAATAAGCTGCTAATAACTATTTAATCTTAATTTTGCAGACACTATTGCAGACAGCGCATGATTACAGGTTGTTGTCATCCATTCAGCTTTCTAAAATTTTTTTAATCAATGATTATAATTAAATTAAATATTAATGAAGCTATTATAGATATTTTGAAAATAATTTTACCTCCATATGCTGTTCTGGAAATTTCATGTTTAAACGAAGCACCATGAGTTTTTATAACATCGAGTAATACCGTAAGTGTACGAGCTCTTACGTCAAGCTTACATCAACTAACAACACAAGAAAGTTCGAATATTACTGGAAACCAACCTCTTATCTGAAAATAATGTATATAATTTAAAAAATATGAATAATACTTTTCCATTTTACGATAATTACGGTGTTTTTTTGTGTTTCATTCCAT
Organism: Chelonus insularis; assembly: GCF_013357705.1. Taxonomy (NCBI): domain Eukaryota; kingdom Metazoa; phylum Arthropoda; class Insecta; order Hymenoptera; family Braconidae; genus Chelonus; species Chelonus insularis. The sequence continues at coordinate 21,292 of NW_023276775.1, forward strand.
CCCGAACAAATATTAGGTGCTTGAGAATGAACTATTCAAGCTACACATCTGTCAATCATATCACGTATCACTGGAGACCTATTCTTTTTCATAATATATTCAAACGGTCTCAAAAATTCTTTTTAAAACCTAAAATTTGCAAATTCTCCTTTTTCAATAAATTTAGTTGCAAACTGCCGAAGGGAATCAACTGCAAAGAATACAATATTTTGTCTTGGACTGCATTCCACTCGATCAAAATGATCCCCAACAACTTGCCAAATTCTTGATTATTATAGTTGGATACGTCCCATGTTGTAGTACGATATTTCTACTATTTTTGTTAATAAAAACATACGAGGTTGAGTTGGATGAGACAACTTTTCTAAAGATACTTGACATGGTGCTTTTACAAATTCTACAATAGTGTCACCATCTAATCTTGTTCATCCCATGAAAATGCTATCTACTGCTACAATAACACTTTGCGAATTTGCTTCATCAATTGATTCCACTTAAATTGTGCTTAAAATTACTTCATACTACGTGTAATACGCACTTTTTACTGATACTAGTTCTCATTTATTATTCTAGAAGATTATAACACAATAATCATACAGTATCATCTAAATCTGTACAAGTGTACTACCACACTCCGCCGTTCCTCATACGGTCTAAAATATGTAGATTATAACCATATTTTTTTTTCTCGGTGTTTTATCAAAATTCTGTGCTTAGATTCTGAAAGAGCATCGAATTTCGCTTTGGAATACAGATATTACATTTTTTTTGGTCCGATGAAATAATAAATAAACACCTTAAAAAGTTAGTAAAAATTCTGATTACCCCGGCGTTAATGGGTTGAAACCCTATGATGAGAAAGAAAATATGGATGAATGAGTTCTTCGTATTCTTCTATGAATTGTCTGTAAAGATTGCTGTACTCAGTCTCGTTGGTTGATCTTCTTCACTGACTCTATAAACATCGGTACGCAGTTGTATATAAGTCTCCAAGAGCTGCAGGTGAAAAAATAAGTGAAATTCTAACAATGTATCGTCCTGACGAATATCTAGAATACGTTTACCTGAAGAATTCTTCACATTGTTGGTCCAAGAATAATAGTCGATGGTGATTTGTAGTATGAACTTCTTCTCGGACCCAGAATTTTGAGCAACTTTTGAATGTCTTCATGGAATGTAATTGTAGTAATATGATGAACTTGATAGTAAATGACTGATAAATTTGATGTCACTGGATCAAGAATTAGCCAACCAAAGATGGAAAGTTGAGCTATAGGAACTGTTGGAGATTGAAATATGATGTTTCGTTTGATGATTTGTCCATAAAAGTTAGCTCCAAGAAGAATGTCTATTGATTGAGGAACAGTGAATATTGGATCTGCTAGTGTTAAACCATTGACATGAAGCCGATGATTGTTGCTCTGATCCAGGATCTATAAGCACTCTTGCAATGTAATTTCCTGAAGGTGAATTTGCTCTGACTTTTGCTGCTGCTACCAGCGTTGAATGGTCATCTTGTTAGAATGGTCTTACTTGAGCAGATTTCTCTCGTCGATGATTTTCTGTTGAGTGAAATTGATTTTACGTTACTTGATTATTGATGTTATGTGCTATAAACATCACTACTTAAATGTTGATTGATTGACTTGTAGTCTTCCAAGATAGTTCCTGCAGAGTTTTTTCCCGTCGGTAATCCTTCATCGCTGCTCCATAAGCAATGCCCTGTATTCTGGACGGACTATGATGAAGTGACCCCCATTACAGCAATCACAGATAAATCTACGTTCACTGATTGTTGAATATGACGAGCGTTGTTAAATGTCTCATTTTTTTCGTGGCTCCAGCTTCTCTAAAGTACGAATCCGGTCCAATAAAAAGTCATGAAGTTCTGCACATGTGAGCATTCTCTCAAGATCATTATCCTGAGTCTTCCAGAGCTCACGAGTGTTTTGATCAAGATATTTAACATTGTAGAGTATAAGGATTGTATCCCAATTCCTAGTTAATTGTCCCAACAACTTAAGTGAATCTAATGAAATGTCTTCCATGGTGATTAAAGATGATGTTTTTCGTCCTTGGTGATTGTCTCTTGTTATTGAGCGATTGTCTGCATGAATGATTGGGCTAGTCGCAACATGGACATCCATGACCCTAACTTGGAGGTCAATTGGATTGGGAGACTTGGAGATGGTGAAGCACCAACTTGAATGAAGCTCTCTGTGGTAGACCTTCGTTCTGACTGAGCTAATGGCTCATCTATTAGCTCCACTGGACAACCGAACTCTTCTTGACTTTTGTATTGAGAGTGAATTTTCTAAGACTGATACCAGTGTGATACGTTACATAAAAAACTGAGGAGTGTATAATAAAATAAATTTACTCTTTTATTTTAATTCTACTGAGTGTGTTGTCGAGTGATTAATCCTCACCCCTTCTGACATTCAGGGGCTCGAGTTTATTTTTTTTTATTGAGTGGAATTTTTTGAGATTCACGCCACACAACCATTCATCCATTGTTTTTATTACATCGAACTTCCTATAATTAGGATTTCATTTCATACTTCCGTCCTTCTTAAAAAATTACTATCTATGGAGAAGCCATTACAGTGTGACTCCAAAGTTGCGACTCTAACCGGCCTACTACCCTGACACTAAATGTGCAATTAGCAATCAAGTGTGCAGAGCGAGTAAGCTACATGATGAGCACCCAATCAATATTAAAAGAAGCAAACAGATCATTCGAAATCCAAGTTCGATATAAAAAAACTTCGAAATCACAAACGAAATTGATTTTTCTAGTGAAAATAATGGTTAAAAGGGAAGAACGAAATAGTCTATTGACATTTTACCGATGAATCATCAAAACAATTTATGCGGTAATGACAACTTATCACTTGGATAAAGAAATTTTTTACTGTACAAAACGTTCATAGATCAATAAAGATTCATGTTTCTGTGCCAATCAATGCAAAGTTTTACATTATTTATAGTTTGGTATAGGCTTTCGTTTATTATTTAAAAAAATTACAATTTATTAAAAGACTTCACATATTCATTAGTTTCCTATAGCTTGTGTTTAATATCGTATTAAAATTATTTACGAAATGAAAGAATAAGTATTGCTCAGTTTTTTACTTTAAAAAGATAACATTAGAAATGGAGGAAAAAACACATCGTAATGCTTTGAATCTAAAAAAAGCAGGTTTAAGGTAATCTAGACAACTGTATTTCCAAACTCACGTTTTGTTTCAGTCTATCTATTTAAATCATACTACATTTGTTATGAGCAGACATAGTTTGGTTATCACAATACAGTAACGGTTTCTTGATGAATACCATTCATTGCTATGCCATCAACTCGAGTTCTTCCAAGAGGATGTTTCTTTTTTAACAACGCCAAGTTACTGATTGTGTGACATGGATAAAAACAGACTTTTTTGTTTATAACTATCTAATCTTTGCAAAGGAGCAGGAATCAAATCTCACAATAGAATTAGAACTTTTTCTGTCTATTATCAATACTAATGAATTTATTAATTGTCTTTTAATACTATTGCAAAGCAATACGTATACAAAATTGGCTCTTTGAAAATACGATCCTATTATATTGAACTATTTTTTATCATTTTTTCATTCTGTGGCGTAATTATGCACATTAGATGAACAAAGACGTGGAAATCAGCTCATAGACTTAAGAACAAATTACTTAATCAACAAATCTTGAAAAAAGAATGACAATACATTATAACAAATGATCAAACATCATTTAAATAACCTGCATATTTGAAGAAGTAACTACCAACTACTGGCATCAAATAATGTTTTCTTTTTCTGCGCCTATCTTTAAGTAGCGATGAAATATTTTGATTATTGTCTGTTTGTAAATATATTATTATTGTGCTTTACTATTAGGAAATTTTGTTTGCAGCATAGTGAAAGACTACGAGTGCTGGGCCTTGAACTAAGAGATTTATCTCTCTTCATAAGCATTAGCACTGCTTCTATGGAAATGATTTGTATTGAAAATGTATCTTATGATATATTTCGTTTATACTATGCATATGAATTTCATACATTAAAAATATATAAAAATTATATTCAGGTACATAAATTATATATTTTAATTACATCCATTACTAGCTGATTCCTGCGTCTTTGTCCGCAAATATTCATAATTACTTACATAAGAATAGATCGATCATGATTCTTAAGTGTAGTACGATTGAATTGTTATAAACAGAACAGTCTATTCTATTCATAAACCATAGTCAGTAACCTTGCTTTGTAGAATGAAACATCCTGTTGGTAGATCTCTAATTAATTGTGTAGCTTCTGTTTTCGAGTATACATCACAAAAACAACTGTTATAACCAAAAAGAGATAGTTTCTATTTTTGCTAAGTTGTGAGTAACTCTTATTCAGTAGAAAAATATCAGTGCTCTGCAGTGGTCTGGGTGCGACCCGAAAGGTCCACACGACCAACTTCCCAGTGGAAAAAATAAAAAAACAATTTGAATAGAACCCGTTTCCATTTTTTATAACAAATGGAATTGTTATAAACGAAATGAGTCTGTTTATATTCATTTGATATGGTTAGTTACTTTATTTCAATAAAAGAAAAAATTGTGCGTTAGAAGAATTCGAATGAACCTCATAGATCCTTTTTTTCATTATTTACAACGAATTTCATTGTTATACACGAAAAAAGTATGTTTTCATTTATGGCATACGGTTGGTAACATTTTTTTAGTAAACGGAAAAATTATGCGTTAAAAGTACTCATATATATATAGAAAGGGTCCCTATTTTTATTGTTTATAACAATTTGAAACTTATTATTTAAATATTACTATGATCAATAATCACTTGTTAGTAACAATGTTCAATTGTTATGAACACAATTCCATATTATTGACAATTATTATAAACTATTATAGCGTCTTTAATGCTCTTTTCTCAATCCTGACACGAGTTTAAAATTCTTTCATTGCTGATATTGTTTTTTAAATTTTTTTTTTTCGATGAAATATTGTCATCATATATCCATACAAGTATTCCAATCATTTAATATTCATATTTCTGAAATAATCTTGAAATTTTGTCTAAAAATGGTATAATTTATAAATTGCAAAATTCAAGTAATTTCCTTTTTTTCCAGTTTTTTGATTCTGCCAAAAAATGGCTTTACCGATTTTCCTGAAAAATTTTTTCAGTTCTAAGTTACGAAATTACGCGTCGAATGCAATTGGTCCCACATCGATATCATTTTCTGTTCTCGAGATAATCGAGGCGAAAAATAATTCCAAACGTACGTACGCACATATGCACATACGCACAGACGCACATACGTACATACACACACACAGACGTCCACGTAAAAACTGTCGATTCATTCTAGAATAGGCTTTCGAATTTATTTATTATTAACTTTTTTTAGCAAAAGAAAAAATTACGCGTTGGAAGAATTCAAATATATTGCATAGATCTCTATTTTTATTGTTTATAACAGATTTAATTGTTATAAACAAAAAAAATGAGTTTCCATTCATGTCGTACGGTTGGTAATTTTTTTTTAAGCAAAAGAAAAAATTACGCGTTAAAAGAATTCAATTATATTGTATAGATCTCTATTTTTATTGTTTATAATAATTAAAAAATTTTTTATTCAAATATTATTATGATCGATAATCATTTGTTATTAACAATGTTCAATCGTTATGAAACAATTTCTTATTATTAACAATAATCATTTACTATGTTATTATCCTCAACGTTTTTTTCTTCATCCCAACACAAGTTTAACATTTCTTTATTGCTGATTTCGTTTTTTAAAAATTTTTTTTTATGAAATACTGTCATCATATTTCTGTACAATTATTCTAAACATTTTATATTCATATTTTTCTCAAGATCTCGAAATTCCGTCTAAAAAATGGTATAATTTATAAATTGCAGAATTTAGGTAGTTCACTATTTTTTCAGTTTTTTGATTCTGCATAAAAAATGGCTGGACCGATTTCGCTGAAAATCTAATCAGTTCTAAGTTACGTAATTACGCGTCGAATGCAGTTGGTCTTACGCCGATATCATTTTTTGTTCTCGAGATAATCGAGGCGAAAAATAATTCCGAACGCACGTACGAACATACGAACATACGCACATACGTACATACACACACACACAGACGTCCACGTGAAAACTATCGTATTCAACTCTGGGGACCTTGAAACGTGGAGATATGTCAAAATTAGCGATTCGCAAAATCGGACCCATTACTATAACTTCCCACTGGGAAGTTAAAAAATTGTCCCGTTGAGAGAAGTTACATGGGTTGCATAGATCCCGTTCCCAGTTGGTTAGAATGAATTCCATTGTTATGGGCATATAGAGTTCGTTCATATTTATGTTATCTGAAGAGAAATTTTTTTTCCGTGAAACAATAAATTTTTCATTTTAAGAACTCGAATGGATTGGATAGTACTCATTTTTAATCTTTTGTAACAAACTTAATTGATACAAATTGAAAAAGAAAGTTTATATGTACGTCATATAGTTGAAAACTTTTTGTAGTGAAAAAAGAGCTCTCATTGGAAGAACTCGAACATATTGTATAGGTTTTGTCTGTAATTGTTTACAAAAAATTCAATTTTTATAAGAAATTTACGTATACAAAAAGTAGTCTTTGTTACTTCTGACGTCCCCTTTTTCATGGCTGTAAAGTTCAATTGAAATCGGTTAAGCCGTTTCCGAGATCGCCCCGAACAGACCGACAGACAGACAGAAATTCTCATGGCACGTAAATAGCTCTCTGAGCCTAGTTTAGGGCTGTTTCCTCAAAATCACAGACAAACACTCGAATACTATTTACATAGATATACAATTTATTCATGAGAAAATTTATTCATAAATAAAACGAGTTATCAAACAGATATTCAATTTTATAAAAGTCAGAAATTTTCTTAGCAAAAGAGAATTTATTTAACAACATAAATCAAGAATTCATACACATATCAATTATCGATAAATGTAAACCACAATGACATAGCAGATACCGTTGGTTGTATAGTATAACTGTGAGTTGTCGAAGAAACTGATTGGGCTGTGCACTGTATTTTTTTTTCCTTCTGGAGCTAAAGTCCTCTCTGAATGTACTTCTAATTGAAAGCCACTTTGATCAGAATTATATATGTTGTCTAAACCATATGATTGAATTTTCGATTTTACATCGTTTACAAACACTTCTGATGTTTGTTTTAATATTTGACGATCTTCAATCGTTTTTGATGATATGAATTTGTTTATTTTACGAGAAACAATACGATGAGCTCTTTTGAATGATAGTATCCACATTGGAAAAGCTTGGAAACGAAGATCATCAAATTGTAAATTTTTTTTAGCTATTAATGCCCGTTTTTTTAAATCGGAATCATGGACTATCATCACATCATCGATCGCAGTTTCAAAATTTTTTAACGTATATTTGTAAATTTGAGCAATTTTTCTTTGTTTGTTCCACCTTGATTCAATTGATGTGTCCAGCGTTTTAATTGTCGATTTTGAAATTTCTGCTCAACACTATCGATACTTAAATTCTTTTTTTTATCACTTCGCCAATACTCAACTGCTTGCAATTTACAATCATGACTTAAACTCTCTTTATAAGTAGTACATGCTCCATTAGACATTTTCGGGTCATGGATCACAGATGCATATTTTTCGTCTTCTATAATTTCTGATTCCCAATCCTTATATGGTTCTTCGAAATGTAATTAATTCTCCTCCATTATTTTGTTATCAGTATGCCAATTTATTGCATTCAATAATATTTGTTCAAAGTGATTCTTCAATTGTATTTCTGTGATATTTACAGGTGTCTTCATAATTTTCATAGTTTGAAATGTTGTTAAAAGTAACCGAATAAGATTAAGGGGGTTAACTTTTATTTATCGAGTGTTACACAATTTTTAGAATAAAAGATAATAATATTTCCATTTCGAGCACACGATTTTATACACGTATAAAATAATGACTATTTTATATGTGTATATAAGATTAAAATGAATACAAGATGCAAAAATATCCATTCACTACAGTATTAAATATTAATGCGAAAAAATAATGTCACAATTTTTCAAATGATTAAAGTATGTCACATTTGTTCAAAATGCTAGCGTTGAATAATCCGTATATTATAATTTCAGAAAGAATTTTCCTCAGACATAGTTTATCAGTGACTGTGATAAGAGTTATATCTATGTTTGCTCATATGACGATAACAAGAAATAATATTTTAAAAAATACCTAAATAGAGGTATTTCTCTTCATGCTTTATATTGTCTTTAACGTATAAGGTCGTTTCGGAAAATTTCGATTAGAAATATGTGAAAATTAAAAATCACCTTTATAGGTTGTCAACTTTGGGTGTGATTTTCACTCCTTCAAAACGTTTCTCCGCAGAAAAAAAAATACGTGGTTCATTATTTTTGACGTAAATTATTATATAGAAACCTTAGCTAAATCGACGGTGACCGCCTCGCGAGGTTTCTCCTTGTCAGTCAGAAAAGCAAAGTGGTACCGATCGCTAGAAACACGGTGACTATGCCGATGCTCGTCCGAAAAAACAGAGCTCCCCTCAGTTATTCATGCGGGACAGATACAAACCAACATAGCATGGACACAAACCTGAAACTGTTTTATTGAGTGGAAAAACTAATATACCTACTTTAAGGTTGAGCTCAAGTCACGGAGCTGGCTGATTCCCCCCATCTAAATTGGATCGTATGTTACCAATTTCATCGCGAATTTATGTTTTTACTTGAAAATTTTTGTCTTAAATTGAAGCTTATTTTATGCTGCAGTGTGGAAAGTCCAAATTTTGATTATCCAATCGTTTTTTTTTTTAAATGCCGCGCTTCAACGTCAAGATGGCTGCTACATGGTTGTAGAAAGAAAGCATTGATAGTTTATTATTTATTTAACTTACGCTCATCAAATATGGTTTGTGTAATTCTTGCACCGTTTTTGTATCTAAAAAAACACATTTCAAGCGTTAAAATTCAACAGATAATAAAGAAGTTAGAAATATACGATTCGACATGGTCTTCGTTGGAATCGAGTTCCATAGTATCTATCAGGTGTAGTATTACAGTCAATATAAATGTAAATAATAGTACTCATTAAACATTGAAGAGTATAATAACTGGAAATAACTGAAGTTATACATATTTATCAATTGTTAAAATTGTTATCAATTATACATATCAACAAACAAGCTTGATTCCGACTCTGCTGTTTAAACAATTCGCGGAGCGTTCTGGCACTTCGCCGGCAAGCTTTATCCCCACTCTTCGTACCCATGCTTGCTGCTTATTATTTTTGAGTAGAAATAAATAAATTGTTATCGTGATAGCTCTGTGGTCAGAGTATTGGTCTACTATTTTGCTGAGCAGGATTCGATCCCAGTCATAGCAAATTTTTTCTTCTTTTTTTTCATTCAAGTTATTTTATATATCTATGTATCAATTTATATATTTTAGTATATTATCCTTCCAATTAATAACGAAAGAGTAAAAAAATATTCAAACAGTATTGTTGAAATAAATCAAAAACAAAATGTTATAATTAACATTGATTTATTTAATAAACAAAATAAGCCACTATTTATTTGGCATTAAACAACGTAAACTCCTTTTCCAGTTTGCACTAATTATATCATTTGGATAAATTCTACTATCTGTGAAGAAGAAGTATTAATCACTCAGACAAAAAAAAATATATATCAATCAAATCAAAAACATAATAAACTCTATTGCCAGTTAGATTGAACTGGAATTTGAATTCGAATTCTAACACGCTCCCTCAATCTAACTGCTATCAATCAATTTGTGATTCATTTAGAAGTCATTCCCATAGCTTCAATACACCATTGATGCTTTGCTCGTGGTACTGGCTTGGTCAAGACGTCAGCTAACATCCTTGTAGTCGATTGATGTACCACATCGATTACTCCTTGATTTATCAGTTCACGAATAAAGTGATGGCGTATGTCAATGTGCTTGGTCCTAGTGTGATACTTAGGATCATTAGAGATGCATTGAGCCCCACGATTATCAGTAAAAATAGTAATCTGATCCACAGAAAATAGACCAATCTCATTCAAGAGATTTCTTAGATAGACTGCTTCTTTGGTAGCTTCAGCAAGGCTAATATACTCTGCTTCAGTGGAGGATTAAGCAACAGACTGCTGTTTCTGAGCTTTCCAAGATATCACTGATCCAGCAAGTACAAAACAATATCCAGTATATGATCGACGATCAATTATATTGGATCCCCAATCAGCATCAGCAAAACCCACAATTGGTCTCTTTGATTGACGATATTTCAAACCAATGTCTCTGGTACCTGACAAATATCTCAGAACTCGTTTACATGCCACCCAGTGGTCTTCAGTTGGTGCTTGAGAATATTGTGCTAGTCTGGAGACCGTATTAGATATGTCTGGTCTTGTTCCAGAACTCAAATACATAAGAGAACCAATAAGTTCTCGATATTTATGCTCATCTATAAGCGTAGAGGACTGATACTTAGGATTTATATCAGATGGAGTAGTTACTGAGTTACACTCACTCATTCCATAACGACGAAGAATATCACAAATATATCCCTCTTGAGTCAACACAATTTGATTCTTAGTCTGGTGAATTTCAATTCCCAGGCAGAATTTGGCCAATCCAAGATCCTTGACTTCAAATGAATCTTTTAATTCCCTTTTCACCATAGAGATCCATGAGGAACTTGATGATGCAATTAATAAATCATCAACATATGTTAATATCAATATCACGTCTCTTTTGGTACGTGCAACATATAAACAAGGTTCTCCTGTTGTTGGAGTAAACCCTAGTTGCTTCAATCTTCGACTAAGAGTATTGTACCATTGCCTACCTCCTTGTTTTAGGCCATATAATGCCCTTTTTAACCTGCAGGCATTACCTCCATTGCGTATTTCGTTCAGCATTTTCCTTGCTCGTTGCACCAGCTCACTTCCAAGATGCTTCTTCGTTTGAATCAGCTCTAGCATGTCAACTATCATATCAGGTGGCTCCATGAACACTTCTTCATCAATTTTGCTATTCAAATAAGCTGTAACTATATCAAGTTGATGAACTTCTAGATTATATTCAGAAGCCAATGCCATCATCAGTCTTAATGATTCAAGTCTAGCTACAGGAGCGAAGGTTTTATTATAATTGACTCCATATTCCTGACTATAACCCTTGGCAACCAGACGAGCCTTAAATTTGTCTATAGTTCCATCAGGCTTATACTTTTTAGTAAGAACCAAACGATTACCTACTGGTCTTTGGTCTTCATCTAATTTAACTATTTCAAAAGTATCATTCTTCAAAAGACTTATTATCTCTGAGAGGATTGCACCTGACCACTCATTCCATTCTGATCCTTTTACAGCTTCTTCAAGCGATGTTTCTACTGCTCCAGCAAACACATCATTTTCTAATTCAGTCTCAGAAACAATTCGTGGCAACTCTTCATCGACCTCTGTAGATCTAACCGTGTTGAAAAGCTTTCTAGGTCTACCACGCGACCCTGTCCTTAGCAATCGTGGCTTTCCACGGCCTCTAGGATTAATTTGAACATTATTCCTGTCTCTATTACTCACAGGTGTTTCAACACTCGAATCCCTTGGATTACTTGTTGTAGCAGGAGTACTAATTCTTCTACTTAGTTCAATACTTCTTGTTTCTCTCTTCCTTTGCTCTTCTCCGGTCTGGTTAGTCTTTACTGCATCAAACAATTCAATCTCTTTCTCATTGGTTGCGTCCTCTTCTTTATGCTCTAAGAATTTCACATCTCTGGCGACGATTATTTTACATTCTTTTGGCATCCAAACCCTGTAACCCTTAATTTCTCTTGTATATCCAACAAAAATGCCCTTATTGGATCTCGGATCAAGTTTTCCTTTACCCGGTGATTTATCTAAAACATAAACTTCAGATCCAAAAATCTTCATATAATCAATAGCTGGCATTTTGCCTTTAAGAACTTCAAAAGGGGTGAGTCCGTTGATTATCTTGCTTGGGCATCTATTTCTGATGTGACTGGCAGTAGTAACAGCACACGCCCAAAACGTTTGAGGTAGATTCGCCTCAAGCAATAAACATCTAGTCATGTCCAATAAGGTACGATTGATTCGTTCAGCAACTCCATTTTGTTGTGGAGTATGTGGGACAGTCAGTCTTCTTTCTATTCCACAACTCTTCAGATAAGTGTCGAACTCAGAATTACAATATTCAAGCCCATTGTCGGTTTGAAGACATTTAATCCTTTTTCCAGTTAAGTTCTCGATGCGATTCTTATACAATTTAAATGCCATCAATGCTCCACTCTTTTGTCCAAGTAAATAGACTTCACACCATCTTGAGGCGTCATCCACGAAGGTAATAAAATATTTTTCTCTATTCAAGGATTCCACCCGGAATGGTCCAACAACGTCAGAGTGAACAACTTCTAGTAATTCTCTTCTGGGAGCTCGGCCAGTTGGAAAAGCTTGCCTGGCCATTTTACCTTGTATACAAATCCTACAATTCAAGAGATCCTTCGCATTACTCAAGGACAATTCCTTCTTGGATTTCTTCAATACTTTTACCAAATCCATTTGATTCAAGTGACCTAATCTCCTATGCCAAGTCATCAGGTCAGATTCTTCTGCGCTAGCAGATATGTGCATCGAACTTATGGGCTTCTCATCGCCAACAAAATACAAATCTCCCTTTCTGTGAGCTTCAAGACGTATTACACCTTCTTTATCGACGACTCTTGCAGAACCTTTATCAAAAACAACTCGATGACCTTTATCTGTAATTTTTGCCACTGAAATTAAATTATTTCTTAAATCAGGCACATAGAGAGTATTCTCGAAGGTGATTCTTCTGACATTTCCTCTATCTGGCAACCAAATTTGCACTCTTCCACTTCCTTTAACTTCAGTAGAACTATTACTTGCCAGCTTCAGGATTCCTTTGGTATCTTTCTCAATCCCTTCAAAAACCTTTGGATTTTGACATAAATGCGACGTGCATCCACTATCCAATATCCATGGTTTACTTATAGATTGATTAACCATTTGATCATTAAAATTATCCACTGCTTCAAAGCATGTAGCAAAAGACTCATCATTCACTGTATTGGCATTAGGTTTATTGCCAGACTTTTTATTATTCTGACTAGATTCTGTCCTTTTAGGACATACAGTGGATATATGACCAACTACACCACATTTAAAACATGTTGGCTTCGATTTATTCTTCTTTCCTGGCGATTTGTCATTTGAATCTTTCTTGAATTTATTACCAAACTTTGGACTATGTTTTCTTGCAGCAACAGCTCCATCAGCCACCACAATACTCCCTTTATGACGTCTTACAGTGTCCTCTTCGAGTATTTTAACCTTTAATGCTTCGGGTGTAGGTAGCTCATCTCTAGACTCCATGGCACATCTGAAATTTTCATAACTATGAGGCAAGGAGTACAACAGTAAAACTGATAATACAGATGGATGAATATCTATCTTCAAAGCCGCTAACTTGTTAACAGATATAAAGAACTCCCTTAGATGATCTCTAACGCTTCCATCCTCTTCAAGGCGTTGAAACATCAGCTGCTTCAGCAACGTTGCTATCCGTATTGGTTGATTGGGAGCATACACTTGCTCTAATTTGCACCAAACCTCATGTGACGTCTCACACCCAATTACATTCTGCAACTCATCAGGATGAATGGCTAACAATAAATCTGCCTTTGCTTTTCGATCATTCCTCTTCCAAGTCTGTATCATTATGGTTTGTGAAGCTGACCCTTCACCGGTCACTTCTGTAGGCATTGGAATCTCACCACTTACATATTCCCATAAATCAGACTTTATCAACAATGATTCAGCATGAACCTTCCAGGTATTGTAGTTAGATTGAGTCAGGAGTTCAATCCTTGTTAAATTAACCACGTTACTAGTCATATTCAACATTGACAATTTATCTTTTCTACTGACCATGTGCTCAGCTAACCTCAAATTCAACAGAGCTGCTTTTATAGTGTTATAGGCAAACTGGGCCCATAACCTGTTGAAATAAATCAAAAACAAAATGTTATAATTAACATTGATTTATTTAATAAACAAAATAAGCCACTATTTATTTGGCATTAAACAACGTAAACTCCTTTTCCAGTTTGCACTAATTATATCATTTGGATAAATTCTACTATCTGTGAAGAAGAAGTATTAATCACTCAGACAAAAAAAAATATATATCAATCAAATCAAAAACATAATAAACTCTATTGCCAGTTAGATTGAACTGGAATTTGAATTCGAATTCTAACACTTGTTCTAACGAAAGTTCTAACGAAAAAAAAACTTGTCTTTCTAAAAATAATCAGAGGGCGAAAAAGGAGTTACTATGAATTCTCTTTTTTAGAAAATTTTGTCTTTAAAAGTCAATAGGGATTGATTTTGAACTAATAAAAACAAGTGATTATTGAATTTATGATAAATTTCAATGGAAAAAAAAGAAAAGAAATTGGCTATGACCGCAATCGAACCCTGATCGGTAAAATTTTAGTGTGACGCTCTAATTATAGGGCTCACATATTGTCTCTGACAGTATGTTTATGTTCATAACTCGTATAATGCAGAATTCATAATTTATAATCCATAATTTTCGGTCATAATTGTATTATGAAAATTTAATTTTATCATGTTTACATTATCATTACATACAAATCTAACAAATCAAAAAGAAACAAAACCTTTGCCATGACTGGAAGCGAAACCTACCCGTCAAAATAGTAGTCCAATACTTTGACCACAGAGCTATCATGATAACATTTAATTTATTTATACTTATCAATTCTAAGCTACAAGCTTAGGCACGGAAAGTGAGGATAAAGCTTGCCAGCATCATGTCGGAGCTCTCCCCAGATTCTTTTGACTGCTTTCTGTTGTTTCAAAATTGTTTCAGAAAATGCTTTTTCCTATGTAGCAATGTACAAACAATTATTTTTCATAATTTTTTAAATTCTTTTGCAATTGTGATGTAATTTTGCTCTTTAAAGGTGTCAATATGTAAACCATATGCTTAACCTTAGAGACTTTAAGTTCCTCTTTTCAGTCCTAGCCTTTCGACCAATAGACAGGGATGAGATGATCTTCGATAGAGAGAGAGTAAAAAAGTGTGATATATATAAAAACAATAACAAAATTTTATTGAATAAAAATTATTGAAAAATTAAAATAACAATTTAAACGTTACCAACAGATGATTTCTTTTACTCTCGTCGGGATGAATTACAATTAATTGATTCTTAGTCGATGCTCCAGTCAGCGCAATTATTTACTTTTACTTGCGAATCAATTCGAATATCAATTTAAAAATAATTTGACGATCAAATAAACTTCATACAAAAATTTACAAACTTTGAAATATTATCAATACAATACTGAAGACAAAACGAAACTTACGATTTCAAGAGATGTTCCACGACGATCTGATCTCGATCTTACTTTTTCGACAACTGACTGATGCATCAGACCTTACGTATTTATTTAGTCGAATGTGACATAATTAAAAGTCCCTTGCTTCAGGCGCGCACAAGTCCCTTCGCATGGTCTTTTCCTTTTTTGGAAAAGCTAACGCTCTCCTTACGTCACGTACTCTTTTTTTTAAAGTTTTATTGCTTTTCGCCACGTGGGTTTTCCAAAAGCAATAAAATATTGTAAAATAAGACTCAATAACAACTTCGGAAAATTAGAAAATAAATGAAATGTTTATTAATGATTGACAGCAATTAATTAAAAGTAAGAATCCGTGCGGTCAACTCAAGTCACAGTCAAAAACTGGAGATAAACAAACTTTCCCCACGTTTCTATAAACAATCTAATCGTCAAGCAATCGTCGTTAACTACCAAACTGTCGTTAGTCTAATAGTCATTAGATGGCGACATACAAATATTTTACACTTCTCCAGATCTTCTAAAAATTGCCACCTGGCAATTCCTATTAGTTGGGTAAAAATATTGGATTAGGATGAAATAGAAAAACATGAAAAATCTAAAATTTAATTTCTAATTCGAAATTATGATAATCGAAATAATCATCATTCAGCCTAGATTCCAATATTGCCGCTTCCCAACTCTGTCTGCTTTAAAAATAAATAAAACAAATATTTAGGAGAGAAAAATCCTGCGGCGGGTAAAAAACCTCCAAACAGACCAAAATGATCTAAATTGAACTAAAAACGTGATTCTATACAATAAAAGATTTCTTAAAAACTAATCGTCCGTTAGTCTAATTAAAAATTAAAAATTAAAATTTCCATCTTCAATTCCCTTTCCATCCTTCTTTTTCATCAGGAGGAACCACTGGGAAGAACCAAAAGAACCCAAAGAGTAGGAAATACCAAGAACTGGAAGGTCATGGAACTAAACAAAATAAAAGTTCCTCACAGAATCAAAGTTCTTTAAGAATTTCATTTTTAATCGTAAATTCGATGTTCAATTAATAATCAGTTTGAATGGTCACATTTCATGGAATCAATTCTCCAAATACATTCCGACTTCGCATCCTTTTTTTAAACAAAAATCCGACTCTCAAATAAATGATTCAATATCATTAAAACAATCAATTCAATTCCACCTTGCGCAAGGAATTTTCAAAATTAAGTTCAATAGCTTCTGCTCACTGTGCAAACTAAATTATTAAAAATTGGGCTCACAGTTACGCACACTATCCGAACAAAAATATTAGGATACTATGGACATCTAGTACCTCACTTTGCTTCACTTTGGCCAATAAATGAAGAAAAGGATTCCAGTACAATGACTCCAACCGTATATATCCTACAGTAACTCCACGAGAACGCTCCAGGACAGACATTGTGAATTTAAATCAACAATTAAATGATCAATGAGAGCCAACATTCTCAGACTAGAAGTTACAAAAACCCTGGATTCAACAGAAATTAGGAATCCAGAAAGAGTCAAAATAACTAATCATCTTCATAAGGAGCGAGTCTATTCACATGAACAACTTTCAAACGACCATTCGGAATTTTATGAATTCGAAATACAACACCATTAAGTTTGTTTTTGATAATATAAGGACCTTCCCACTCACATTGAAGTTTTGGACACTTTCCTTCAACTCTTTTAGGGAAAAATAACCAAACCTTTTGACCGACATCAAAAGAAAGAATATTAGATTTCAAATCATACATACACTTAAGTTTTTCAAATTTAATTTGCAACTTATCCCGTACATTATCATGAACAATCTTTAATTGTTCACGAAGATTAAAAACAAAATCAGTTATAGAATTATCCTCAAAAGAATTATCTGAAGGATTAATTCCTCTAAGAAGATCAATAGGCAACCTTAATTCACGACCTAACATCAACAAAGCTGGAGAATACTCAGTAGTTTCATGTTTTGAAGAACGATAAGCCAACAAAAATAAAGAAATCCACTTATCCCAATCTTTTTGATTCTTACTAATAAATTTGGACAAATATTGAAGAATAGTCCGATGCAACCTTTCAACTAAACCATTTGATTGAGGATGAAGAGGTGTGGTTCTTGTCTTCTCAATACCAAAAAGACTCATGACCTCCTTGAAGATTTCAGATTTAAATTCTCGACCCTGATCAGAATGAATTTCAATGGGAACACCATATCTACAAAATATTTGAGTTACTAAAGCCTCAGCAATAGTAGAAGCCTGATGATTAGGCAGAGGAATCGCCTCAGGCCATCTAGTAAAATAATCTGTAACAACAAGTAAAAATTTATTTCCAGAAGAGGTTTTAGTAAGAGGACCAAGAATATCAATGGCAACCCTTTCAAAAAGAGAACCAACATTATAAATTTGAAGTTGACCACAAGACTTTTTATGGGGACCCTTTTTAGCGAAACAAACTTTGCATTTTTTACACCAAATCTCAACATCTTGGGCAGAGTTGCCCAGAAAAATCGTTGACGAATTTTTGACATCGTTTTATTAAGACCAAAATGACCACCAGAAGAAGAATTATGAGCCTCATGAATTATTTCATTCACTTTAGCTCGAGGAATGACAACCTGAAAAATAATATGAGGAAGATTTGGAGCTTCCCAACGTTTAACTAAAACACCATTTTTCAATTCTAAAAAATTCCAATAAAGTAAATAAATTTTAAAAGTAGAATCCAAATGTGAAACATCATTAAACTCGGGAACTTTATTTTCCTTTTTGAATTTAATAATTAAACTCAAAATGTTATCATCATTTTGAAATTTGATCCAATCAGAATCATTATTAATTTCACAAATGACACGGAAAATATGCCTACTATCACATTTTTCGTCAGAATCTATTTTCAGACATTTTTTACAATCACATTGACGCCGAGAAAGACTATTAGCATTGCCATGTTTATGACCAGGTCTATGTTAGATTTATATAAGATATAAGATAAGATTTCAAACCAACGAGCTATTTGATCTTGAGGATTTTTGAAAGAAAGTAACCAAGTGAGAGAGGCATGATCAGTTCTAATAGTGAACCATTTGCCAAGAAGAAGATGACGAAAATGTTCAACAGATATAACAACAGCTAATAATTCTTTCCTAGTAACACAATAGTTACGTTCTCGATTATTTAATGTCTTACTGAAGTAAGCAATAACTTTTTCTTCATAAACAGTCTCGAAGTCAAAATTTATTTCAATTTTTGAAACGTTTGAAAAGCTAAATCATCCCAAATAAAATCTTTCTTTTCCTGACTAATAAGATATAAAGGTTTTGAAATAGTAGCAAAATCTTTGACGAATTTCCTGTAATAAGAACAAAGACCTAGAAAACTTCTAAGTTCAGATTTATTCTTAGGAACAGGCCAATTAATAATAGCAGAAATTTTATCTGGAGAACTTTTCAGTCCTTCACCAGAAACTACATGTCCAAGGAAAATAACTTCTTTTTGGGAAAATATACATTTCTTAGGATTTATCTTAAGAGAAGCTTGTAAAAGTCTTTCAAAAACATTTTGAAGATGAATAAAATGTTCATCAAGACTTTTACGGAAAATAATAATATCATCCAAATAAACTAAACAAATTTTACCGAGAAGACCTTTTAAAACTATATTCATAAGTTTAACGAAGGTAGCAGGAGCATTACACAAACCAAAAGGAAGAACCTTAAATTGCCAAACCTCATTCCAAATACAAAAAGCTGTTTTAGATCTATCCTCCGGAGCAACTTCAACTTGCCAATATCCACTTTTTAAATTAATGGTAGAAAACCATTGAGCACCAAGAACCATATTCAATATGTCTTCTTGATGAGGAATTGGTGTTGAATCCTTAACTGTGACATCGTTTAATTTACGATAGTCAACACAAAATCTAATTTCATCACCTTTTTATGGAACAAGAACAACAGGAGAAGCCCAAGGACCATTACATGGTTCTATTGCATTCTGTTGTTTCATTTCTTCCATAACTGAATCAACTTTATCCCTATAATCGTAAGGAATACGACGAGGAGCCTGTTTAATAGGAAGTGCATTTCCAACATTAATTTTATGTTGTCAAATTTTGCACTTTCCTAAATCAAAAGAATTTTTCGCACAAATATCCAAATTCTTCAATAAAAGTTCTTCAAAACGAAATTTATCATTGACATCCAAAAATTTTGAAGATCTTTCAAACAAATCTAAAACAAATTCTGGAAGTTTATTCAAAGAAGAACTAATTTTATTAATTGAAACAACTTTATTACTTTCTGAGAATTTTTTATCAAGAAGATCTTTGAAATCAGTAAATAAACCATACTTGATTAAGAAATCTAATCCTAGAATACATTCTTCTTCAATTTGAACAAAAACAACCTCTAAATTAACCTTAATATTGGAAATCGTTATTTCTACAGTCTCGATAAAATCAAAATCAAATTTATCACCTGAAACTGTAAAAATAGAATAAGAAATAGAAGAATTATTCGAAACAGTTACCATCCCTTTAAACAAAGAAGAATTAACAACCGTAATATCAGCAGCAGTATCAACTGTCATAATACATTTTTTGCCATTAACTTCCCCTCTAAGTAAAAGTTTCGGTTTAGAATCAGAAGAATAAGAAAAATCAATTGTATTAATTTTTAGTTTTGACGAAATTTTTTTTTGGATGAACTTTCACTAGTAGACCCATTAGAATTATGAATACTTGATAAACTACTTTGAACAGCTTGAAGAACTTGACAATTCTTCTTAGAATGTCTTTTTCAACCACAAATCCAACATTGGAAAATTTCCGAAGAATTTTGATTTTGGGAATTGGACCTAAAATTTCCTTTAGACGAATTTTTTTTATCATCCTTTTTAAAATTATTGTTTTTATTGAAATTATAATTATTTTTACTAAAATTATTATTATTCTTATTATTAAATTTATTTTTATTCTGACCTTCAGGGTCAAATCTTCAATCGATTCAAGCTCTAAAGCTCTCTGAGTTGCTAATTGAAGAGACTCAATTCTCTCTGAACGAAGAGAAAATCGTAACTTTAATTTTTTTAATCCAGAAATGAATTGCAAACCAGCAATTCTATCTCTCTCTTTGGAAGAGACCGAAGGATACGCAAATTTGACAAGCCTATCCAAACCATTTGAAAAATCAGTTAAATTTTCATTTTAAGACTGTTTTCTAGCCTGAAAACGACTAAAATAAGCTCGAGAAAATTGAGCTTCACCAAAACGATCTTTCAAAATTTTCTTCAATTTATAGAAATTCCCTAAATCTTCTAAACTCAAATTTTCTAAAATAACTTGAGCTTTGTCCTTCAAACAGGACACTTAAATCGATGCTTTAACTTCATTTGTCGACTTATGCAGACGAGTGATAGTCTCAAATTGACGGAAATAAGATTCCCACGTCTGAGAACCATCAAATTTTCCCGGTTTTGCAAAAGCTAAAGAACTATTATCAACCGAAGAAGTTGAGACCGATTCAACCAAATTATTAGAATCATTTTCTAAATTATGAATTTCCAAATTATTATTATTATTTTATTATTTTTCATCTTGCGATTCGTCAGAGGTGTCTGGCCAGGGATCCCAGGGCTCCGACCCACCTGGGGCCTGACCAGACGGAATTATCCTGCAGGCACCTGACTCCCTCAGGTTTGAGGGTGAGCCGGGGCTGCAGCCGTTCAGTCATTTGTTACAGTCGTCTCAGGATTCGGAGAGAACCAAGGATGACCGCTTTCTGCATACGAGCCGCGAGAATCTCAGCCTGACTACGGCAGACTGGTATTGTTCGAAGCTCTGTCAGAAAGCGGTCCCTCATCCCTCCGAGGGCGCCAATCACCAGGACTATCACGTGCGCTGTGTATTCGTGATAGACATTTCTCATGACCTCCATGAGCTCTCTGTAGCGTTCCTGTTTACTCTCTTCTTTTGCACGTATATTTGTCTCAGCCGGAGCTGAGAACTCAATGTAATATACGTGCTTGGTGGTATGGTCGAAAAGAGTAATATCCGGCTTATTGTGTTCAATACGTTGGGGCGTAGAGAGCGGGTAATTCCAAAGAATTTTTGCTCTCCCGTTCTCAACGACTGACTCAATTTCACCGGGCACATAGGGCAGCACTGGTGTCTCGTCTATTCCATAAGAGTGCCGAAGGTGGTAATACAGCACTCTTAGGGCGGCGTTATGCCGGTGAATGTAGGCTGAGCGCGCTAATATCGGACAAGCCGATAAAACATGAAATAGCGTCTCATCTACATCACCGTGGCAAACTCGGCATCTTGTGTCCTCGAGTTGCTCGTGCATAACATCACGCCGATAGGCGAGGGTGGAAAATACACCATCTTGGCAGGCCATAATGAATCCTTCGGTCTCAGAGAACAAGCCAGCTGACTTAAGGTATTGGAAAGTCAGCTGGTGTGACAAGTCCTGTGTTTCGAGATGACGATAAAACACACCATGTAAGGACTTTGCCACATGTTCGTCGAGCAGTTTTAACTGCTCGGTTGTTTTTATATCGACCTTTTGCTGCCCTCTGGTCAATTGCAAAAGCCTTAGACCGTCTGGGTTGCTAGGGTCGAAAACTGAGCCGAGGTTCTGCGCTGCCTGATATGCTGCTCTGTATAGGAACGCATCCCTTCCCAATAGTTCAAAGCTGTTCACGAACTTGAGAAGAGGATCAGAGCTCTCATAGATGTCATAAGCCAGGCCTATCACTAACCTGTCATGTAGACACTCCAAACTTAGTAGTCCACGCCCTCCCAGATCACGGGGAAAGTATAGGCGTTGGACAGAAGATCGCGGGTGATGACTTCGATATAATGTCATCACTTTCCTCGTGATAATGTCCAGATCTTTAAGCTCTTTTCGGAGCCATTTAAGAACTCCGAATGAGTATAGCAAGACTGGGACAGCGAGCATATTCGTGGCTTTGACTTTGTTAGGGCCGGATAATTCAGAGCCCCATATTCTCTTAAGTCGCCACTTGTACTCACTGCGGAGAGTATCTTTGATGACAGACACGTCCTGCAAAGGAGATTGTGCCTGTCCAAGATATCGGTATGACTCTCCAGCATCCAGATGTTTTATGATGCTCCCGTCTATAAGCTCGACATTATCATTCCAGTTCGGCGATCTTCCTTTTACTAAGTGGGCAACTGCGCACTTGTCCAACCCAAACTCCATGCCGATT
The DNA here is from genome assembly GCF_013357705.1 of Chelonus insularis. Lineage (NCBI taxonomy): Eukaryota > Metazoa > Arthropoda > Insecta > Hymenoptera > Braconidae > Chelonus > Chelonus insularis. The sequence continues at coordinate 44,056 of NW_023276775.1, forward strand.
GCACTGGTATACTCGGAAACAACCTCTAGGGCTGTTCGGAGTCTCTCAGGACTTGCCGCGTACACTTTCAAGTCATCCATATAAAATAGATGTGTGACTTTGTGTACGCGGTTGGAGACTCGTCCGGCTTTATATCCAGGCGTTCGGCGTAGAGTGACAGATAATGGCAGCAGTGAGATGCAAAATAGAAGAGGACTCAGGGTATCTCCCTGGTATACGCCTCTCCTAAATGGCACTGCTCTGGTAGACACTCTTGTTTCACCAGATGTTACGGTGAAACGTGTCCTCCAGAGCGGCATTAGATGTTCGATGCATCTCACTATTTGTGGGGGTACTGAAAGGCATTCGAGCAAGTAGAGGAGAAGCTCGTATGATGTTGTATCAAATGCCTTTTTGTAATCCACCCAGGCCATTGACAAGTTGCGCTTGTAGTAGTATGCGTCCATTGTGACGCATCGGTCTACTAGCAAGTTCTCCTTGCAACCTGTCAAGCCACGCTTGCTGCCACGTTGTTCGTTTATCTGTCTCCATACAGGTTCTATTGCAGTCAAAATCCTCTCGTTCAAAATCTTTGTAAACAATTTGTAGAGAGTATTTAGACATGCAATAGGCCTGTAGTTTTTGGGGTTGGACAGATCACCACTTTTGGGGATCAGCACAGTACGCCCTTCAACGAGCCATCCAGGAATGGGTGTATCTCTTCCTAGATATTCTGAGAAGATACGAGCCAGATGCTTGTGGGATGAGGTCAATTTCTTCCACCAGAAGGTGGGGATTGCATCTGGCCCAGGGGCAGCCCAGTTCTTTGTGCCCCTTAGAGCATTCCTGATTTCATCCATGCTGACTCGTTGAAACTCTTCAGGAATTCGTGATAGATGTTCGTCACAGAATTCTCTGAAAAGTTGAAGGGCTGGAGTGTCTACATCTAGCGCACTAGCGCGACCATATATTTCGGTCCAGTAGGTTTCAACTCTTTCTGCACTCGGGGGCTCATAAGTGACAGGGGCTTGCGGCTTAAGAAAGCGCGAAGGGTCAGATTGGAACAATCTGTTGTCCCTTCGTCGCTTGTACCGCTTTGCTAATGACTTTTTAACGGCCATTAGCGATCTTATTTTGCCTGTGTACCTTTCCTTTAGGATCAGTAACACAGCCGTATTCACAGTGTGATGTTCACGTCTGATACTCGCCACGATACGCCGAATTCTTGGCGTATAAGGCCTGTGAGTATTTAAGTGATCCATCACATTCTGAATACGAGATGCACCCTGTCGAGCCTTCTTGATCTTAATTGCAGTCTGTTCGATGCGTCTTTTCAGGCTTAACTCAGGATTGACAGGTGTTCGTCTGTCCTGAGTAAACCCTCGAGCCACATCATAGACTGCATTGTTAAGTGCAAAAAGATCTACACTATCTGGTACCCGGTGGTCGAGATCTTGGTTAGCGCTAGCTAGGTGTTCTGCAGAGAGCGTAATTTTCCGGAGAAAATTACCTTCTCTGCTGGTGAAGTCCTGGTGATTGGTGCCCTCAGGGGCAGGAGATGGGGGTTCTGCAGTGAGAGAAGGGTGGAACGGGAGTATGCTCCACCTCGGTGCGGCTGTCTCGGGTGTTAGTGAGACTTCGCCCTCAGTCTCTGAAGCGTTTGATACTGAAGAGTCAGAGTCTGACTCCTCTTCTATCCGCCGTCGAGACTGAGTATACCGCACCTGCGATGCGAGCGCCGCCTGCGTTAGATGTTGTAACTCTGGGTGCCTTTCGCACCACAGAGTATGCAGGCGCCTGGCATAGCCTGAGGTCTGTGGCTCGCATCTCTCCCAACACTGCATCAAATCCCGTCTCAGCTCTTCCGTCCACCTGAGGCGCTGTAAGGGTGGTCCGTGGTCATTATCGCTGTTGGAACGTATCGTAAGGCCCCTCCCAACTGTTCCGTGGCCCTCATCCGAAGAGGGCCGGTTGTGGGGGGCCGGTGCAGGTCTATCGTTAGTAACCTGTTTAGATCCTTTGCAGGGGTGGTTAGCCCACTGCAAAGGCGGTGATGTTTAACGAAACCGAGATGGGTAGTTTCGTTCCTCACGCCCAGAAGGCCATCACCAGTGAGGAGGAAAAAACTGGCTGTACGGACTTATTCCATTACCGTAGCGAGAGGAGCACCCCTCGGCCAGACATTATTATCATTATTATTATTATCATTATTATTATTATTAGTATTATTATTATTATTATTTTTATTATTATTGTTACTATTATTATTAATTAAATTTCTTATCTCTAGAAATAAATTCTGAGTCTCTCTTCAACCTCCAAACGAATCTAATCTTGATTTAGTCTTTTTTCCAAACGATTTAATCTCATCTTTGAAGCTAGAAGTCCTCCATTACTACCGTCTTCGACACAATCGGCATATTCAGTTCTTCTTCCAGCTCGAGTTTGTCTCCGACTTAGACTCTTTGGCATGATTTTTAAAATATTCTTCCAAAAATCACCAATAAAAATATTCACGGCACGCGAAACGAACCACTTTCTGACACCAATGTAAAATAAGACTCAATAACAACTTCGGAAAATTAGAAAATGAATAAAATGTTTATTAATGATTGACAGCAATTAATTAAAAGTAAGAATCCGTGCGGTCAACTCAAGTCACATTAAAAAACTGGAGATAAACAAACTTACCCCTCGTTGCTATGAACAATCTCATCGTCAAGCAATCGTCGTTAACTAACAAACTGTCGTTAGTCTAATAGCCATTAGATGGCGACATACAAATATTTCACAATATCTAAAAAATGACTTTCTTAACTATTCTTCGAACTCCTTTCTATTTTAACGAAATCTTAGTAAAACTCAAAAAATAACTTGAGTAATAATCGTTAACCTCAATCCTTAAGTTTTATTGTTAATCATTTTTAGCTTTCTTTAAAATATCTTTTAAATAATTATGTAAAATAATCAAAATACACTCATAATAACATGTATTTTTACTAAAAAAAGAAAACGCATAAAACTTTTGCCGTGTTCGGGATCGAACCCGGTTTGCCGAAATGAGAGTCTGGCGTTCTGACTAATTATAAGTATTCTATAAACTGTAAATTTAAATTTGTTGCTTTACACTAGAAGCAGATGCTGATGCACAACAAACTAATTCTGATTTTTCTGACACTATCCTTTTCTTATCGATCATTGTCGATGTTACAAAATTCGTAACATCTCCCAAAACTATTCAATGAGCCTCTTTAAATGATGGCAACCATCTTTTAGATGCTTTAAAGCGGAACGTCTACAGCGTCTTTAAAATTATCTAATGTCCAAGGACAAATTCTAGCTATTTTTCTTTTGTACGTACTACCTTGATTTAGCTGATGTGCTCATCGTTTAAATTAACTTTCCTTGGATTATGCTGAACAGACTTTAAACCTAAACTATGTTTTTTTCCACTTCACTAATATTCAATATCTCTTAACTTATATTCGTAGCTTGAGTCATCGTCATCAATTGTACAGGGGTCAGTACATAACTCTGGTTTATACAGAGCAGATGCGAGCTTATTTTCTTCTACAATTTCCATTTTCGAATCTTTAAATGGTCCTTTTAAGTCTAGAGATTTTTCTTGTACAATGTCAATGTTACTACATTCATTAAGCCACAACAAAATCAGAGGTGACACGTTAGGATACCTTTCTTGTGAGTAAAAAGTCTGTACGACAAAGGTAATGAAGTAACATCATTATCAGCACGTAGTGACAGGCACATAGATACAGTAGAGTTGTTCGATAGTAGACTGTACGTGTGACTGCCCATAAGGTACTACGGCATCGATGCAAACATAGTTTCGCGCCCACGAACACAAAACTGATTGTTCCGGAACACTAGAACTAATTAGAATGTTAATGATAGTTCACGTTTGTTTGTACTCTTGTATTAATAATTTTTTAAATAGTCTTAACTGAATGACTTAGGGCCCTCCAACTTAGAACAGTTATTACTACTGTGAAGAAGTCGTGATATACGATGATTTTGTTTTGTTTTTCAGAATATTGGGCTTGCTGCCGTATGCTTCATCTGCACCAATATATTTACGGTTTTCTTACGCGATAATAAGCAGATTTGCCTTATGTATAATTTTCATATTTATTGGAACATTGGGGGCAGATCTAATCGCCAATTACAATGATATTCCAATCGTCACGGATGATGGATGTTATCTTGCTGGAATTATTTTAGTAGCACAAAAGCTTTATAATTTTCGTAAAAAAGCTGATCGAATCAATAACTTTATTGAAAAGATTCATAAGCCTATCGACATACTCTGGATTTCAAATGGTAAGATAAAATTTATCCTTCAATTAATACTTTACTCAGCAAATTGCGCAATAAGAGATAATTGATATAATGTTTGCAAATGAATATGAGTTACATTCAAAGTTTTTAGTTCAATGTTTAGATTATAAAATGCTTTTATTACGTCAAGCAAATATCCTATTTCTACATCTTGTGTAACGCGCAAGATTTTCATAGTAAGCTTGAGGTATTTCATTCCTAGATATACAGGACCAAATAGCAAGCAGATCCTAAAGAACGCTGCTTTTATTAACGCAAATTAGAGTATATAAATTTATTTTCCTAATTACAGTGTTGCAAGAAGTTAATCGCAACCTGTCAGCTGGACTAGCTCTCGTCCCAGCTCCTAGCCAACCCAGCCAATGATAGTTGTTTTACTATTGTGCTAGGTCTGCCGATGCCGGCTACAACGTATTTGCATCCATTAACGCTTACGCGACGCTCTAGTACACGTGCTCTGTTACCGCTCTTCCTGGTTTCTCATTAAATAATTGCTCTAACCTCTATCCAAGTTCACGAAAGTTTGTCAAAGCTCTGCTAAGCTCTACTAGTGTAAATGATTCATTTGTTAACGTGATGAAGAGTTTAGTTTTGCTAATAAAATTATAATGAACCCCAATAAGAGTGGCTTTTCGGTAATTATCTAAAGTTCATCCCCCACCCCCTATGGACTTGGGATTATAGGGAGTGATAAAGAATAGTCTACTAAACTCGAAAAAATTTATTTCAGCCGTCGGTCATCTCTTGGTAAAAGAATAGAGAAGGTTAAAAAACGAATATTTATCATTTGCGGAGTTACATGTGTTAACATATTATAAACTTCATTTAAAAATCTACGAACAATAAACACAGCTAGGTTGTGAATAAAATATGTAAGATATGTTTGAAATTCATTTACTGTGATTATGAACAATTACAATTGATAATTAATTAAAAATACATATAAAAAAATTGAAAATTGAATTACTATTGTTAAAAGGTAAAATAGGGTAAAAAATATCAAAAGTTGTGTAACATTGATTATTTGATGCTCTTTTAACCCCCCTTCCCAGCCGCCTCCATTGATCTTATGTTTACTCCACTTTTTAATTTAAAAATAATTTTTTTTGTATTACGATACAAAAGTCAGTTGTCGAAAAAGTAAGATCGCGATCAGATCGTCGTGGAACATCTTTTGAAATCGTAAGTCTCGTTTTGTCTTCAGTATTGTATTGATAATATTTCAAAGTTTGTAAATTTTTGTATAAAGTTTATTTGATCGTCAAATTATTTTTAAATTGATATTTAAATTAATTCGCGAGTAAAAGTAAATAGTTGCGCTGAATGGAGCATCGACTAAGGTCGCTCGATTTTTGGACTGTGAGCTCGTGTTGCGATCAACAAAATTTACGGAGTGATTAACTTTGAGATGTTCAAAACCTTCTTTGCTCGAGTAATCATATGCTCGCTAACTATCCGATATGATTGTTGTTCCGATCCTGACTCGTCGTTTAATAACTTCGAACAAAGTGGCAGCATTGCGCAATGCTACAGGTTCTATAAAAACTTTTTTTGTAGTACGATCAATGCTACCAAATCCATTGATCAGTTATTAAACGACCTTCATGATGTTTTCTTTTCCCAAATTTAGCTTCGTCGATCTTAATTGTGCGACTAACTTCACCAATTTGCTGATCTGCATGTTCGGTCCACTAAAGACAAACCTACATAAGAATATAATCAATTAATAATTTTTTACAATTGACGATTACAATATTAGAATAAACGAAGAAAGAAAAACCTCTCGACAAAAAGATGCAAAATCAATACAAGTTTGACTGCTGATGTTTAGATCTGCCATCATCACGTATATGTGAGGTTGTGAAAACCATAACAAATATTCAATGAATTTACGCAATTCGTTAGTTTCATAAACACCTTCGAACCCCGTACCATTTAAAGCCAAGATATGATATGTACATCTTATTCTCTAGTGTCTTTTTTTAGCAATAGTTTTATAAATAATGGACGGACATCGTAATATCAATGGTTCACGATTTATTGTTATATTTGTACCACAATTTCGACAGATTACATGTCACATGTTTTACAACAAAAATTTTTACTAGGGAATTAACAAAAATTGTAAAGCAAAGCTTTACCTTAGCGGTGCATAGACATACAGCTACATGTCCTTAATTCAATATTAAGCAGGTTTCTTTGATAATTCATTAGATAATAGATTTAGAAAAATATTTTCAAATTATTTAAACCATGTGCCTCTTTAAATTACTTAAATCATGTGTCATTTACATTTTCGAGTAAGCAATAAGCTAAGGAATAATGGGAAAGGAAGAGAAAAATCATTATACAGAAATTGTATAAAAACATGAAAACCAAAGTCAAGAATCTATCAGTCATCGTGAGTGAAATACAATCATTGTAAACTAGTTGTTAAATTTATCTATCGTCATTTATCTAACATGGCTTCTTTACCGAGAAATAAGGAACCGAGGACATTTTCGAACTTGGCTTCCGAACAGTGGTGACCAATGCCCACAATGAAATCGATTATGTTTGGGAAAAGCTACCGTTTGCATGGAAACACCACCCGCTGATAATCGGATACAAGCGATGCTTTGAACATTTTCAGAAAGATTCAACCGAAGTTTTTGAATTTAAAAAAGATTATTTTATATGTAATAATGCTAAAAATCAATTTGTATAAGAAAAACAATTGAATAAATATTATAAAAAAATTAAAACTATCTTCTTCTCATTTTCTAATTCTTATTATACAAAGATGTATAAAAGGAAATAAATAAGGTTCTTTTTTCAAAAAAACGATAAACCATAAATATGGTTACATAAACTTTTTTATTCAATCTTTTACAAATGTTGGAATAAATTATAAAATATACAATACTTATTACTTATATGAAATCATACTTGTATAAAATTATTTGATACTGTTTAATAAATTGAATAGTTGAAGGCGTCTTTCTCTGAGGTTAATACTTGAACATTCGCTTCGGAAGGAAAACTCTAAACACGTCGTCCAGAGTTGCCATAGCAGCATCAGCGTACTTGGTTGCAATCAGATTTAATTCCGTCGCTTTATATTTTTTGGATAATTCCAGATCCTTCATTTTCTTTGTTTCGACGATGAGAGTGATTTTTTAACCAAAAGGTCTCAGTATTTATAGCAATTTTCGTATGTAATCATCATGCTACACAATTTTTACTCAGTCGAAATGAGTGAGTATACGATGGTCTTCAAGCGGATTGATAATCTTTACGATCGCTTACTCTTACAATTAGAGTCAGTTTATCGTTATTTTGAGCAACAAGAGCAGTGCGATGGAGATGAAGTTAGACGTTGGCTAGATTTAGCAATTAAATTTTTAATATTGGTGGGGAATAATTTAAAATATCCATCATTACCATTATCTCACAAGTTTAAACTTTCAAACATTATTGTGAGAGTTAAACTCGCATATGAAGAACTTGGAGATTCAATACCAAGAAATCCATGAAGATTATAATTCTTTTAAAAGTCTTTACGAGGAACTTGAAAAACTAGTGAGTAGTGGTGTGATAAATAAGACATCATCTACAACAACGACAACAACTTCAAGATCAACTCCATTTGCTGCGACAACAACAGCATCCTCGAGAGCAACATCATCATCGTCACCTTTATCATCGGCGGCAGTACCATCAACATCATCATCATCAGCAGCAGTAGCAATATCATCGACTTCAGCAGGAACATCATCAACTTTAGCAACGTCATCATCGTCAGCAGCAGCAGTATCTACCGATCTCAAATGGATTGATCTGAACAGCACTTTCAAAAATCGCCTAAGTACTCATGTGATAAGAAATCCTAATTTAAATATTGAAATTTAAGAGATTTTCTCGAAGAACGCAAAAAATTAATAACTGATAAAATTGAATATTATCAATTATTGAAAACCAATTTGCTCGTAAATTTTGAATTAGCTTGCACATTTGAAAATATAAAACAAGATTCGATGGTGTATAAAAAAAGCATTTTCATACAAAAAACATACAAGTACTTATTTCAACGGAGTTTTCAGATCATTTTTGAAATTATACTATACTGCGTTTATTGAAAGATACAGAAGAGTTTCAAGAACGTGACTCTGGGTGGTCAATGGTTAGAATCGATAGATTACAGATAAATATTAATAGGTATACACCTGTGAAAAGATCGGGATATATGAAGAAAAGTAAAAAAAAAAAAAAATAAGTACATATTGTGACCTTCCTAGTTCAATAAAAAAAAAAAAAAAGCTGTTTTAAACATAAAAAATGAGACTGATGAATACTGTTTTCTCTGGTCAGTTCTCGCTTCGTTACGTCTAGCATCAGATGCGCGAACAACTAATCGTATATCAAATTATAACGAACATTTTAATACTTTAAAAATAACAGGAATCCCATTTCCAACACCATTAAAAGATACTTGTGAATTCGAGAAATTGAATGGTTTAATTATTAATGTTTATGGTTTAGATGATGATAATGATATTGTACCGGTTCATTTATCTTAATATTATGATATCAATAAAAATCGGATTCGTCTTTTGATTTCTGAGATAGAAGTAGATGAAAATAAAAAACCAGTTTACCATTACTCGCTTATTAAATCTCTTTCTCATTTAGTATCAAGTCAACTATCTAATAATAATGGGAGTATAGATCTTTGTGACCGTTGTTTAAATCACTTTCACACGAAAGAATCCTATGATAAACATATTCAAGATTATATTAATTTCAATGATCGTAAAATTTTATTTCCCGAAGAAGAGAATTTAAAAATGAAATTTAAACATTTTATATGTGAAAAAAAAGTACCTTTTGTAATTTATGCTGATTTAGAGTGCATTATTGAACCGGTTCTATACAAAAATTTCCAACGACAAAATAACCGCGGAAAAAATATCCGTACGACAAAATAACCACGCGATAAAATAACTACGTTACACGTCTCTACGATTAATGATTACAATAAACTATTGACTCCAATTTTATCTATGAGAAATTCATTTTTCTATCAACAATTATTATTTAATAATTACATTACTGGTTAACATTAATGTTTTAATTTTTCATTGAATCATATTTCATATAATTTCAACAGTTTTATCTAAGAATATATAATTGATTTATGTTACTCTTCACTTATATACATACTTTTTAATTTAGAATATAGACATTAACAATTAAAATAAATATTTTGAAAATAAAACTTTGTCATATTCATCAAAACAAAAAACTTTACCACTTAAATTAATAGCTCTTCGATTTCTTTCTTACACTCTCATCCTATCAAATTAAATTATTACATTATTATCAACTCCACTCATTGCACCAACACAAACTTTTGTTTCATTGTAGATACAAAGATATAAGATAATGGTATTTTTACACACTGACTATAACGATATTTAGTCATATCAATCCGCTATCTCAATAATTTAAATTTAGAATCGATGCAATATCGTGTAAATATGATAGCTTTTTTTTCTTATTATACGATGATACAATCTCTTTGAGCCGATGATCGAGATCTACATATACTCTTTCACGGTTTGCTGCTATTTTAAGATCTGTATTAAATTGTGTTATGTAAACATCAGTAGTTGCTCGCTCCATTTTCATCACATCTATGAATCTACTGGTACTAGGATGACTAATTCCCACATATCTACTGAAGGAACTATGCCATCTTTCAATTGAATTATTAGTTCATATATAACCATTGATTACTGCGTCATAACAATTCTAAAGTGGTATGGCAAAAAAAGGTTTCAGTCGTTTTTTTACCAATATCCATTCTCATGCCAACCCAGGTTCTCCCGAAATACTCTACTAATAGTTGTAAATTATCTGCATGCTCACAATAATACTTAGACTGAACAAGTTCATCAAAAGCTTGGATAATATTATTTTCTGGAATGAATGGTAACGCCAATAACATTCGCACATTTAAAGCAAAACATACATCGGTATTATAGAGCTTTTGTAAACCAAGAAACTGAACATTTCGCCATACACTTTGATAGAAATTAAACAAACAACCTCGTATTTCATCATTTGGAAAAAGTAAATTAAACACGTTAATAACTGCCATTTCAAAATCAACCATCATTCGTTCAGGTTTCAGCTCCGATTCACGATCTTTCAACACATTAAGTACATCCGAATAGGTTTGCTACGACTTATTTGGCAACAACATGTAGACGAGCAGTAACATTTTGTCATTGAACAGCCCATGAATCGTATACAACTGCTTAAAGATGGAAGGCACACATAAGAATGTGCCATTCCCTGCCCATTGACTGCATGTTGATAAACACTGTAAATTACGTTGTGTCGTAAAAATCAAAAATCTTAATTTTTGGCACCACTGTCATGAAATAGCATGTCATCACCGTTGCTTGTCACACAATATCCATCAGGTATCACTAATTTACTGCGATAAAGCGGTTCAGGAAAGGATGTTTTGTTAACTCGTCTAACTCGTTAAACACAACGTGTCATTGAAGCAATTTTAGATAATCGAGTAGCCACCGGGGATGATATTTTAGCCAAAGAAGCACTTACAACAAGTCCTGATCGATCATCACTTTGTTTTCCACGTTTTCGGATATCGCTACGTACGTTTTCAGCACCAACATATGATGGATCAGCTGCATGTTGATGTACTGGAGGAGATCCAATAACATTACCTACATACACAACATATAACATGACAATACACCTGCATTGATCAAAACATTGACCAACCAATAAATAATCATGTATAAACCTGTACTTTTATCAGTATCAGTGTGAACTATCACATCACAACAAGACATTTGATAATAACCAATACATCGCCATGTTACACTTTGTTTATTCGTACTTTTCTGAGAAAATAAGTATCCGTCAAGCAACAGCTGCTTTTTCCCTTTCTAAAATATGATAAACTTTAGCGGCATGATCTAATGTTTATATGCACTCAATTAAAAAATTGTCAATTCACACTATACACAATAATTTATAATTATATAATATTCGTGGCTAATTTTCATCATGAAAATCCTGAAATTAGCCACGAAAATAAACACAACTTTACATTATAAAATATATCAGTAAATAATGATAGATGTCAGCACCACATTATTTATCTTACCGACTGCTGTTGATAAGATAAGGTAGTACACTCCAAAATGAAGTTGTATTACACTTTTATTGCTACGGTTATTTTGTCACGCGATTATTTTGTCGTCGAATATTTTAGCGCTGCACCTATTGAACCACCTATTGAAGAAAGATCTAAACATCTACCATGAAGTATAGCTTTTTATATACATTGCTCTTATGATGATTCACAATCGAGATTTACTCTTAAACGTGGAAAAGATTGTATAAAATGGTTTATGGCAGAGTTATATGAATTCTCTAAAAACTATGAAGGAATAATTGATATTTTTATACAGAAAAAAATTGTCATATATGTGAGAAACGCATTGAACCCAATTAACCGAGAGTTCGCGATCATTGTCATTTAACAGGAAAATTTCGTGGTCCTGCTCATGATGTGTAATTAAAGTTATCGAATAGAACCCATAATTCCAATTGTTTTCCATAATTTGTCGGGAAACGATTCACATTTTCTTATAGAATCATTATCATCATCAGATTTCCCCGGTACTATAACTATTATTCCTATTAATAAAGAAAAATATATATCATTTTACAAAGTAGTTGAAATCGATAAAAATAGAAATTCAAAAAGATCAGATAATGATAATGATGAAAAAAAGAAAAAAAATTCAAACATACATCTTTGTTTTATAGATTTATTCCGTTTCATGAGCTCTAGTATCGATAAATTATCTAAATTTTTATCTAATGATGATAAAATAATGACGCGTAAGAAGTTCTCCGATCAAGAATCATTCAAATTAGCAATATGCAAAGGTGTATTTCCATATGAATGTTGTAATGATTGGGAAAAACTTGAAGAAAAGCAATTACCCGATAGAAAACTTTTTATTTCTTCCCTAAATGATTCAAATGTAACCGATGAAGATTATGAGCATGAACTTTAAGTATAGTCTCACTTTAATACTAAAACATTAGGTGATTATTATGATTTATATTTGACTGTGAATGTTTGTCTTCTTATTGATATATTTGAAAATTTTAGAATAAATTGTATGAAAACCTATAATTTAGATCCTTCATATTACTAAACAGCACCTGGATTCAATGCTATGCTTGAATGCACAGGTATTGAATTACATATTTTATGTGATGCTGAAATGGTATTATTTATAGTGAAAGAAATTAGAGGTAGCGTATCACAATGTTGTAGTAGGTATGCCGCCATGAGCTCTTCTTTACCATATGGTTCTTTCAAATGGTCTACGACAGAAATCGATATTATGACAATAAGCGATGATGATCTTACTAGTTATATACTTGAAGTTGATTTGGAATACCCTCAAAGTTTATCTAAAAGACATAAAGATCTGCTCCTTTGCCCTGAGCATTCCCGAGCACCTAATTCAGAGCATTCCAAATTAATGCCAACTTTATATGATAAAAAAAATTATATTATTCACTATAGAAATTTAAAACAATGTATCGAATGAGGATTAAAAGTAACAAATATACATAGAGTTTTAAAATTTAAACAATCTCGATGGCTAAAGCCATATATAGATTTAAATACATATACAAGAAAAGAGGCGAGAAGTGATTTTGAAAAAAAATTTTTTCAGTTAATGAATAATGCTGTTTTCGGTAAAACCATGGAAAATGTTAAGAAACATAGAGATGTCAAACTTGTTACAGAATGGGAAAAACGTTACGGAGCGAATTATTACATATCTAAACCTTATTATCATTCTAGTGTAATTTTTAATAAAAATGTGGTTGCGATAGAACTTAAGAAAATGAAAGTAATTTTTAATAAGCCTATATATATTGGATTATGTATTCTCGATACTTAAAAAATTTATCTTTATGATTTTCATTATAATTATATATTTCAAAAATATCCTTTTGAACAAGCTGAATTAATGTATACTGATACTGATAGTTTAATCTATCATTTTAAAAATCCTGATATCTATAAACATATCAAAGAGGATATAGATAAATTTGATACTTCAGAGTATAAGAAAGATAATATATGGGGTATACCTTGAGCAAATAAAAAAATTATTGGATTAATGAAGGATGAAAATAATGGTAAAATTGGAAATGTAAATGGTGATGAAAACGATTACATTTGATCATTATCTAAAATGTTCATTTAATGATAAAAAAATATCTTGAATTGAGCATCATACAGTTAGTGAAAAACATAGAGTGAGTACAATTTCTCGAATAAAATAGCTTTAAGCGCAGAAGATGATAAGCAAATGATGCAAGAAGGGAAAACTGATATATTTCCGTGATAGTACAAGAATGATAATATAGCAATCACATTAAAAACATGGGGAAAGTGGAAAAAAGATAAAAATAGTGAATAAGACATATGTTTTTATTTATTAGGAGCATTTATTGATACAAATTGTATGTTTTGTATCTAAATAAATAAAATTACAAATCTTTTATATTTATACAACTGTTATGTGATTTATCAAATTCTAACCATTTAACATAAACTTTATTATTCTGCTGTTTCGACACTTTTTCTACAAGGTAGACATCTGGAGACTAGACTTCGGTCAATTCCTCGGTGTAGAATCGTCCTTTGATCGGCTGATCATGATAATCAATCAATTCATATGTCACAGGTCTTGTATTTTTGATGAATTTGGTGGTAAAAATTTCAGCTGTCCAATTGGGTGTATATTCTTTTTAACTGCCCAGTGGAAAGTTATAGTAATGGGTCCGATTTTGCGAATCCCGAATTTTGACATGTCTCCACGTTTTAAGGTCCCCAGAGTCGAATGCGATCGTTTTCCAGTAGACGTATGTGCGTGTGTGCGTTCGGAATTATTTTCCGCCTCGATTATCTCGAGAACAAAAAATGATATCGATGTTGGACCAATTGCTTCCGACGCGTAATTATGTAACTTAAAACTGATTAAATTTTCAGCAAAATCGGTCTAGCCATTTTTTTTGCAGAATCAAAAAACTAGCAAAATGGAAAATGACCTGAATTTTCCAATTTATTAATTATACCATTTTTAGACAAAATTTTGAATTCTTTTAAAAAATATGAATATTAAATGATTAGAATACTTGTATGAAAATATAATGACAATATTTCATTAAAAAAAATAATTTTAAAAACAATATCAGCAATGAAAGAATTTTAAACTCGTGTCAGGATTGAGAAAACAGCATTAAAGACGCTATAATAATAATTTTTAATAATATGGAATTGTGTCCATAACTATTAGACATTGTTACTAACAAATGATTATTGATCATGGTAATATTTAAATAAAAAGTTTTAAATTGTTACAAACAATAAAAATAGGGACCCTTTCTATATGTATGAGTACTTTTAACGCATAATTTTTTCTTTTACTAAAATAATGTTACCAACCGTATGACATAAATGAAAACATACTTTTTTCGTGTATAACAATGAAATTTGTTGTAAATAATAGAAAAAAGGATCTATGAGGTATATTCGAATTCTTTTAACGCACAATTTTTTCTTTTACTGAAAAAAAGTGACTAACCATATCAAATGAATTAAAACACACTTACTTCATTTATAACAATCCCATTCGTTATAAAGAATAGAAACGGGTTCTTTTTGAATTTTTTTTTCATTTTGTCCACTGGAAAGTTGATCGTGTGGACATTTCGGGTTGCACCCCGACCACTGCAGAGCACTGATATTTCAAAGTATTTATATTTACTTATACGCACTTTATCTCCAATTTTAAATTTGCATTTTAAACGTTTGTTTACTGAATGTAAATGTTCCTTATAAATATCTCGAAGCAATTGTTTTTCATTATCAACTGTTACATCCTTCGGTTTTATCTTCACAGTACTATGTATTGTATTATTATATGATTTTATTAAAGAAGGTAAGATATCAATCAATTCATAATTGCCATGTATAGTAAATTGTTTCTACATTTTATTTTTTAATGTGCGATTAAATGGTTCATATATAGACGCCTTTAGGTTTGTAAATGTTGAATACATTTCTATATTGTATTGTTTCATAAGTGTCTGAAATTCTTTTTCATAAAATTCTTTGCCTCTATCTACATGTAATTTTTGAGGTACTCGTTTCTATATTGGCACTGATTTTATAGCATCGGTGACTTTCTTTTCCGTTTTTTGTTTTCACCCGTACAGCCCAGGCATATTTCGAAAAAATATCGATGATTGTTGAAATGTATTTGTATCTATTGTTGGTGGAGGAGCAGGCAGTTAAATCAACTAAGTCCACTTGCAATTTTCATTATCGGCAATTACTTTTTTAATTTTTTCCATCTGATTCATTATTCTAGGTTAGACCACTAAGCAAGAAATTCAATGATTGTGATGATTTCGAGAGTGTTTCTTGTCCACTTGATTTTCCGAAACGGTCTATTATAGCTTGTCGACATACATTGGAATTGTGATTTCATTAAATCAGTGATGGCATCAAATTTCAAAAATTTAGAATCAGTATAGAATCTCTCTGCGATAAATTTTTGTTCAAAATCATCCAACTTCTTTTCTAAAGTAGATGTAGTTTTTGTTTAATGATGATAATGATATTTTACTCGATGCTGAATCTTCTATGTCGTTTATCTGTTTTCTCAAAGTAGATATAGTTTCTCTCAATAACGATGTTTCATCATGCGATAAATCTTATGCTCTATTCAAATCTGCTAACAGTATTTCTTGTACGTTTTTAAATTGTTGATGCACAATATTATTAACACTCTTCAATGATGCTGCGTCATTTGAAACTATAGGATCAGCTATATTGCACAATCCTTTTCTATCAATATCAAACCGATCGTCGCTAGTTAATTGGAAACCAATTCCGCAAGCCCTCTCACTAGAACGGAAGTAGATTCCCAACGCTCTCCAAGACGATGCATGCTCATTTTTTTGGAAAATGATGTGATTACCACAAAAGTTAACACAAGAATGATAAGTTTCTAACTATACTTCGGATTATACACCTTTTTTTAGTATCATTTCTAATTCATCTAACTTGGTTTGAAGTTCTGTTAACTTTGAATTTATTGTATTGATTGAATTGGCTGTAGAAGATGTATGAGTTTCCAGTGTATTTTTTATTGATGCTGCGATATCATTTTTGACTTTGAATGCTATATCCGTTGTTTGTCTATTAAATCCTTTCAATCTATTATTAAGTAATTGAATTTTCTTTTTTAATTCTTCAGAAGTATCATTAAAAATTTTCAATGACACAGCATCGCTTAAATCCATAGCATCATCTATATCACACAATTTTTTACCATCAATATCATAATTATTATCCTTTGTTAATTTGAAACTATCTCCCGGAGGGCCCTAAAGTTGATTGTAACTAGAAGTCCAATATTGACCATGACAATTAATACTCATTTTTTTTATTGTGGCGTATAAACTGTGCGGTGGCCACTACACAAATGAGAGATACTCGATTATTGACTCATATCATAGAAATTTTGAGTAAAATTTTTACTTTATAACATTTGCTTCCCTAAGCTCTTCAATGATTGAAATTATCTCATTTGAATGAGCATTATTTCCTGCATTGTGGAAAGCTACAAGTAGCCGCAATCGATCAACGAGCTCATTTGAATCATCCCAGTAGGTGAAATTTGTTGATTAATTTTCCATTGAAATTTTATATTAAGGAAAAAATTTCCTCATTTTGGTTGATAATCCACGACCGATATACTTTGCAACATACATATTGTATTTTTCACGATGATCAGTTCTCATCTCTTGATTTGGATTATAATTTTTTCGAGCCGAGTTTGTATATTTAACAATTTCGCCATAAATTCTTTCATCTCTTTAATCAACAGCAAGTTTATTAAGTAGTTTTTTGAAAAATAATCCAAGTGGCCCGGGTGTGCTTCTATAAACTCGATAAGCAATGAGAATTTTATCATTCTGAAAAACAATTTCTGAATCTCCAATGTGAAGCACATTCCCTCAAAGTTTTTTTACGCCACACTCTGTATCCATATTTTGATTGGTATCTCTAAGCATTTTTATGTATTTGTTTATTGTTTCAGGAATTTTTTGGGGGGTGCTTGATATCATACCCGCTGTAGGCTTTTGTCGTTGATCTTCTTCTTCTTTTTCTACAACTCCCATTCTTTTTACTGATCCCTGCTTTTCTCCGCGCTGCTCCTTCTTCCTCGCCTACAGCTTTTCTGTCTTTTCCTTCTGCTGCTTTTTTTTCTTCTTTATCTTGTACTTTTGTATTTTTCATCATTTCACGCTCCAAATTATTTATAGGGATTGGTCTTTTCATAGCTTTTAATACTGCTTTAACTACTTTGCTTTGATTGATTTCTTCACGTTTCTTTTTTTTCATGTTATCGTTATGAATAAAGAAAATATCCAGCTTCTGATGATTGAATTTTTTCTTTCTTAAGGTGGCATATTGTCTTTCATTCATTGCTATATTTACATTATCATCGTTCAATAATGGTTTATTAGGAGAGATGATTTTTTCATTTATAAGTTGATGTAATAGTGTTACTCGTGGCTTAGCAAATTCATTTAATGAATATTCAGTATTATTTTTTCCATGCTTAATCATTCCATGTTTTCGACGTATAACATCACTGACTTTTTTTAATTTTTCCAAGACATTGACTGCCTCCCCCAGTGGTCCACTTAATTTACTCATATCGATGATGATAATGATGTTTACTTGACGAGCAACTATTTACAAATGTATATTTACGAAATAAAGCATTTAATTTATACATTTGAAATAATTAAAACCTCATCTATATCGCCCATTATTGATTCCACTATCTATATCGATGACGAGTAAACCATAATTTTTTTTATTCCAACATGAAGTACACAAATCTTTGAATTGTTGAAATTTCATATCTGTATTAACATGATCATCATATATGTGTCGTAAATTAATCTCATCTTGTCGGAAGAGAATGAGAAAATTTACATTATCCCGTATTAGATGTTTTGAGATTTTCGCATAAGTTTGACAAAGATAAAAACTATCAACATCTTTGTGAAGACCCATACAAAAATATGCTCGAACATTATCTTGCTTCTTACAAGCTATATCATCAAATATCCTAATGGAATGATGTCGAGCATCATCTGTCTTTACAACTTGTTCATTATCATTGAATGAAAAAAAACCAACGTCATCAATCGGCTCGAGTAGTTTTTCCAAGTATTTATATTTAAGTGAATTCAATGATTTACAATACAATACAATACAATACAAATATATTCAAATCTTAATCCATTTGGATAAGTGATCAGAGCCAACAATCCATTCGTTTTTTCACAATTAGACGGTCCACAAATAACTAAGCGCATTGTATTTGGTAATCATTCACCATGACGTTTAGACTTGGTATTTTTTTCCATTGGTATAATTTTATCAAAATTTTCTATAGATAATTCTAAATTTTGTGGTTGAAACTTTATCCCGATAATAACTAAGCGTACAGATTTAAATATCAACACTTTTATAGTCTTTATTTAGTTAAATAATGACTGTTGAGAAAAAAACATCTAAAAAAGGAGTGGGAATACTAAATAAAGTCATTAATAATTTACCTGTTGAATAACATATCCCAGGCTATTAATTTTGTGGATCGGGTACAAAATTACAACAACTATTGGCTCGAGGTGATCAAGGAATCGATCCATTAGATACTGCTTGTCGAGCACATGATATAGCATGTTCTCAGAATGAAGAAAATTTATCAGAGAGACATTTAGCAAATGAAATACTTTCTGGAAAAGCGTGATCACTAAGGCTGTCAATAGCACCAGAGCAGCAAACGAAAAGTTAAATGAACTTAAACGTC
Organism: Chelonus insularis; assembly: GCF_013357705.1. Classification (NCBI taxonomy): domain Eukaryota; kingdom Metazoa; phylum Arthropoda; class Insecta; order Hymenoptera; family Braconidae; genus Chelonus; species Chelonus insularis. Next base: position 63,414 of record NW_023276775.1, read on the forward strand.
ATAATCAAAAAATGAAAGCTATAGCTATGGGTGAAGGCGCTTATTTGAGTCGATATAAATCAGGAGAGGAATTAAATTACCAAAGCGAGCACTAACTAATTTTGATTTGTTGAAGTATGCAGAAAAATTGAAAATACCATATTTTCGAAATGTTTATATGAAACATGATTTACCATAATCAGGACCTTGAAAAAATGAATCAGCAATTATCAATTTAGATAAAAAAGATGGATCCGGAACGCATTGGGTGGCATACAAAAAAAGAGGTGAAAAAGTTATGTACTTTTCAAGTATTATAAAAAATTTATAAAGCAGGACAAGTATATAAATCAGAAAAACCAACATCGATAGTGAGTGTTGATACAATATGTGTAGAGTATAATATTACAAGTGGTGCATTCATAAATAATCCATTTGCTCATACAATTCATACATTTTTTCCATCAGTCCCACCAGGATATAAAATTATTGAATCACTTACAAAAGTCATTTATCTTTCAGTCACAGTGAGGGGCATACATACTTTACAGATACGAGTTTTGGATCAAGACGGAAAATTAATTAATAATCGATCTGAATCAGTCACTGTAAGGTTACATTTAAAGAGTATATAATGGTAATAGTTTATGGTGGTCATTTGGAAAAACAAAGTTATAATAACCATCAACCATGCGCCAATGTATACAGTTTGAAGAAGACAATCAAACGAGCCACATCTCAACAGGAAAAGACGAAAAAGAAGAGGAGAACAGTGAAACAACTAACTCCTCAGAACACTGAGTTTCTAGGAAGTCTTGGTTTAGACTTAATTTAAAAATTATTAAATTTAAATTCAATTTTTCGTGCTTAATACTATGGTGGCGACGGCGTTAAATATTAATAAAAAAATTGTTCAAGATGAATCTACATCTCATTATGAGATTCACACTCATCAGCCATACGGTTCATCATTACATAAAAACAATGATGAGGTACGTATAGCTGTACAACATCAAGATTCATGTATTTTACCATATGAACGTTCAATTCATATCACTGGTAAATTTACAAAAGACAATGGAAGTGCTACATCGAACAGCTCTCTACTCGCACCAATGTTCGCCTGTTTCTTATTTTAAGAAATGAGATATGAATTAAATGGAGTTGAAATTGATCGTAGTAAACATGGGGGCACTACTACGTTCATGAAGGGACAACTTGTTGTAACAGTCAACTCGGTACGTGTGTACTAGCAGAGCTCACGCAGTCGAACTCTCAAGTGAAAACCCCGACAACTCCTCAGACATGGAATAACTCATCAGTCCATCTTCTATCGTGATGATTGTGCACTCATCGGGCAGTCTAACTTTCATCAGATTTCATCAGTACACTCAAGTTTGTCCGACTAAGCATCTTTGTCGCAAAAGGCACAAACGATGTTGCCGTAGACGCCTCACAGCCTCATGGACAGACGCACACACAAGATTCATCAGAATTACTTGCTTGGGTCTGTGTGGCTGATGCCAACACACTGTAAACAGACTATTCAAGAAAACCTAGACGACTCTTGGTCCAGGGACCAGTCCTGGGAAACTTACATCTTTCCAGTGATCTCCTCATCAGTGAACTCATCATCAGAAATTTCAGTGATCTGAAGACTGTACGCAGACAATTTATAGACTCAGTTTTCAGTAAACTTATTTTATACAGTTATCAGACAAACTCTCTTATCATTATTTTACTGGATACTGTTATTTTAGTGGTTGATACATAGTTATTTGTTATTGTTAACTGGTGTTTTTTGGCATCCAAATATCCTACAAAATACAGTCCGCAAAATTCTAATTACCGACCACCTATAATCCATGTTTTATATTTCTGTCATCAGCTCATCGAAGTCAGAACACCATTACAAAAGTATTAAAAGTGAGATGCATCGATAAAAGTAAGTGTAACAGTGAAATCGAGATAAGAAAGCACAGGTTTTGTAGGGTAGAGAAGAAAAAGAGACGAAGGCAAAGCGGTTGGATCTAGAAAAATTTAGGGCTGACGCAGTCAGAACGAAAGCCAAGGCAACACCGAGGGAACTAGGGACCCCTGCGAATAAAAAAGGACACAGCTACTTTTTGAACTTGCAGAAGACTGATGATTTATTTTTGATTTTTGAATCCGATGTGGTCTTAACTAGGAAGGTTAGTTTTACGTAGTTCACCGGGAGAGTTAAATATGAAAGCGGGAAGGTAATGAATTCAGATTCGTTATTAATTGAGAAAATCTATACTTACCGTAATGGAGTTCAGAATGAAGGAAACTTTAAGCTCACTCTCCTTCCTTGATAGGTCTTTAAAAGAGTCAAAACAGATGAAAAAAATGTAGGTGAATAAAGATGTATACCAGGGTCAGTTCTGAAGATTCTTAATTTATTCTTATGTGAACCATTCTACAATTACTAATTTTAAAGTTCGCAAGAACCTGAATAAATTACTTACGTTACTTACAAGAAAACCTCGCAAGGTGGTCACTGTCGATGTAACTGAAGCTTCTATTTGATAATCTACGTTGAAAATTGAGAATGTAACGCTTGTCCTATTGAAACTAAGTGAGGAGAGCCTAATTAAGGCAAGTTAAATATAAATACTAAGTTCTATTTGATTATCTCATTTTTTATGATTTTATATTGTTGAAATACTAATTATTAAACGTATTTTAATTACATTTCCGCGAAAATACATATGCTAAAATTTGTTCCTTGGGGGATTCGAATCTATGGTCGCTAGCTTGCTCGCATCTGAGACCAATGCCTTTACCTGCTCGGCTATTCATTTAATTAAAAAACTATTGCTATTATATCAATATGAACGAATCCACATGTATAATTACTTAAAAGATTCACGTAAATTATTATTTATTTTGAATCTCCATAATAAATAATGTTAATGGTTTAGATATTTCTATAGTTTTAAATTATTTATTTGTTCTGAAACTACAATATATTTTCAGTCAATATAATTCAGTTAAGGTTTCATAAAAACAATGAACTATTGTTTAAAGAAAAAAGAATATCTGAAAATATTTTTATTATTACAATACTTTGTTATTGGAATTTAAAAAAAATACTCAATTTAATGTAAACCTTTTATATTGCTCCAAATTTATTTTGAATTCATCCTTACAACGTTTTTATTCGTTCTTCAAACATTTCAATAAGGATAATATAATGTGTGCCTAATCTGTCATTTTTGTTAGCCTAATGGGGACCTGATGAACATTTTCTAATAGATGACGAACTAAGACATCGTTTTAGTCAAGTTCATAAGGTTATAATTGGGAAGTTATTGGATAGTCCGAAATTGGGCAAATTTCATTCTATCCTAAAAATAAATTCATCAGGCATAGGTTGGGAATGCCTAATTTACGCTAACCCATTCGATTCCCGATAACGGCCCAAGAGGTATTTCGGCATGCCTAAAATAAATTCTACTCGGGTAGATATAATTCTTATCACAGTCACTAATAAATTGTTTTTAAGGAAAATTGTTTCTGTAATTATAATATACAGATTTTCCAATGCTACCATTTTGAATGCATGTAACATATTTTAATCATTTAAAACATTATTTTTTCGCATTCATCTTTAATACTGTAGTAGATGGATATTTTTGCATTTCGTATTTATTTTAATTTTAGTCAATAATCATATGTGTATACAATGGTGTGCTCTAAATAGAGATATTACTATCTTTTATTCTAAAAATTATGCAACACTCACTTCTCTTTTCCTTGTGTTAACAGAACCAACGGGAAAACTTGGTCCACGCGTACAAGCATCTCTCGATAGGCCAGATAATGTACACGTAGAAATACCGAAATCTGAAAAGCTTACTTCATGTAAAATATTCAATTAAAAAATTATATTATATGATATATATTTCGGAAGTTTACATACCAATTTTTTTTAGAACACGTAAACATCTGGTTAGAGGATGTATTTTTTCCGAATGTTGGGAATAAAGTTTACTTTGATTGATTCGTAGAATAGACATTGTTCTAAAGCTGTCACGTCTGCCAAACAACGGGATAAAGAAATTGAGATAATGATTATTTCTGCAAAGGTTATTGGACAAATTCATTTTTTCGATGTTTTTAGGGTTTAGAATATGGAAAAACTCTGTATGACATTCTTCAGACAGTATCCTATGACGACAGGATGATTTGAATTTACACTTGTGTAATAATATTATTAAATTACAATCACTGACACATTGTTTGAAAGCAGTTACATATTCATTAAGCCAGGTGAAATTAAAGATCCAGTCGATTTTGCGTTTGGAGATTACTGTAAGTCTTACTGCGAAATAATAAGATGTAAAAATATTGCAATTATTCATTGTGCATGGTGTAAAAAATCATTGTGTTTTTAACCTTTCTGCAATGATCACCATATAAGTAATACGTACAATGAATAAATAATTTATCTCCTTCATTTTGCTACGAATCTAGGAAAGAAGGGAATATTTTTTTTTTGCATCAATTTCGATGTTAATTCAAAAATTGCAAAGTCATGTCTCTCGTAATTTTTAAATATTTATGCCGTATAATAATGGTACATTAACTCAACAAATAGATTATATTATTCAAGTAAAACTAAAATGGCTGAGTATAGTAAAAAAAATATATATATCATGACTATACATAATTCGAATAAAATGTTGTTTCCAGCATATTTTGAAATTGTAATGATTTTAAGAACGCTATAGAATGATTTAGTAAATGAAATTTTTAAATATTGTATGTAATTATAATAATAATAACCATTGATTTCAAACTTTTGTTGATACCAAATAGCAGGGATTTTAAAAAAAAGTATTTTCAATTATACATTACTCGATTACTCAGAAATATTTTAGCGGTTACTCTAATAAATTATACAATGCACTAATCAACCCATGTCTATAATTAACAAACAACTAAATTTGAGGTTAAACTTTGTAATCTACTTTACAACACTTCAATAATTAACTATATTATATTATTACACTTCAACTTGGCCTGATTCCTTCTGATTCTTGTCTGCTGTTTTCGTTCACTTCTTTGGCTAGACTGACGCTTCTCACCGAGTGTCTTGCTTATATATCCTTCCTAAAATTCCTGATCATTCGATCAATAGAAAATTTTATAACCTTCTTTTCCGGTTCTATGATCCGATTTCACGATAATAACTATACCACATTACCTTAATTAATTGTTTTCGTAATTAATTAATGTCTCAAGCCCGGTTTAAGAATGATAAAAGTCAAATGTAAACTAGAACCGTGAACGAGAGTCCCAGAAAATGGTTCTGACAGGACAACTACCACGTCCGAGAATGTTCTGGTACTAGTCGGTTATTTTTTTTTTCTATTTTATACAACTCCAAAGTTTTGAATATAATTCATTTTAGTTGATTACTTATTATATAAATACTTTTAGATTTAACATATAATGAAACTTTTACGTAATTTATGTTATAGAAACATAAAATTAAAGAAAATAATTCTGAGAAAAATAAATAATATGATCATGCACGCTGTTTGAATGAAGATTTTGTAAACATATAAGAAATTTGGCTTTGTAAACATACAATTTCTTGTATGTTAACGTTACATTTTAATCCTTTTTCTTCGAATTTTTTTCACCAATACACTGTAAGGTAATATTTATATTCAATATTGAAGAATAGATATATCGACAATGAATCTCCTTGATTAGTTTTCTTGATTGAATCGAGACATTAAGTTAAGTTAAAATAGATCAGCTCAATGAAAACCTTCATCATGGGAATAAGTGACTTTGTGCTGATGGCTAGTAGTAAATAGACTATGAGAGTTCTACCACACTTTTTTTTTTAGAGTGCTGTGGTAAAATTCTCATAGCTGTGGACGCAAAAAGTGGAGGGGCAGGAGTGTCTCTAAGGTTTTTTGTGGTGCAACTCTCATAGCTGTAGACGGGAAAAGTGGGGGAGCTCTTTGGTTTTATTAAGGCGGGGGGCCGAGGGAGGATTCAGGTGGGGGGTTGAAGAAGAATTCCTGAGGTAAGGTATCGAACATAGATGGGGAAATCTTACTGAATAATTAATAGGGTGTTTATCTAAGTGTAGGTATGCTGGTGAACAACGGGAAAAAGTGGACAATGGGAAAAATAATTAATGGGGTGTTTATCTAAGTGTAGGTATGGTGTGTCTCGGTATGTGGACAACGGAAAAATCTTACTAAATCAGCTTGATCCATTAAACTTGACAACTAAAGCTACTGTGATGCATCAACCTGCAGGTACATTATCTTAAGTTGCTATGAAATCGAGAGGAATGCCCTGTGGGAAACATCGATTGAAAAAAACAAAAAAAAATTCTCACTAGGCAATTAACAAACATTGAAAAGATAAACATCATCTTTATTCTTTAAGCTTGAGAAATAAAACTAATACAGTGCATTGACCTGTAGCTGCATAATCTTAAGTTGCAATGAAATCCAGAAAAATGTCCTGTGGGGGGAAAACACGAGTAGGGAGGAGAAAAGTGAGAAGTAAGGCCTACCCTCTATTTATTGGGAGATTTGTTTTTGAAAATCATCAGTCTTGCTTCAGACATAAGTCTTATAAAATTGTATGATAAATATGAAAAGATTGTTGATAAGTGATCAGTTTTACAAGTTATACATTCAAAACAGACTTGCGTTAAATCAAACTTTATGTAAAAAAAATAAAACAAACTGTGCCAGAAGTGAATTCACAATTATAAAAACTAAAACCAGGAATCATTGCTGGTGGATTCGCTCTATATTTATTGGGATATACTAATACATATACAGATATCGATTATTGGATTATTCATCATGAATGTTTTATAAATAATGATGATCTAGAACAACAAAATGACTACTACAAAATCAATCGACACATTCATAATTGTAACACTCATCACATTCCTGATATAAATGCATTAATGAATGCGTTTAATCATCAAAGAACACTTCTACAAGTTATTCAAATACAAGTTACAGAGAAACATTTGATACGTTATTTAAGAATGATCAAATTTTAATCGAGCCATATTTCAAATTGATTGATTTGATGTTCGATAATACTGTATGTAAAGAGGGAATATTACCATTTAGTGGATATTATTTTGATATAAATAAAAGTACGAATTTTAATTATCAAACTGAAAAACGTCAAGAAAAGTACTCTCAACGTATTGTTAATTATTAAACACCTGAATCACTGGTCGCCATGTGTTGCAGAATATTGATCAGTATAAATTAAAGAAGCAACTGGTCATCATTACAATCATCATAATATTATATAAAAACATTTGATTAAAGTTTCATTTTTTGAGTATATTTAAAGATGAAGTTTTCAATAACAGAAAATTATCAAAAAATAACATACATCATTGATATGGATGATTTCAGAATAAATGAAAAATTCTACTACAAAGAAATGACGTGTATTCAAGTTGTGAGCTATGAAATATATTTAAATCATTAAAATATCGGAGAACATAGACTGTAACGAGAAGATTATACATTAGCACACTTCAATACCATGTTTGTCCATGGATTAAAAATGGATAATAACCGCAATCATCAGAATCGGGGAACAATTGATGATTTCTTGCGTAGCATCGATAAAGAAGCAAGTTCTTCGGGAGGAATCATAGGGTATAAAGGCGATTCAGTTGAACAAGAAAAACTCACATTCTTGGGAATTCAGAGTTATAATATTGTAAAGTAAGACCAAATAACAACTTCGAAAAATTAAATGATAATGGACAAGTTTATTAAAGATTGACAGCAATTAATTAGAAAGAAAGAATTCGTGCGGTCAACTCAAGTCTCAGTCAAAAACTGGAGATAAACAAACTCTCCCCTCGTTGTTATAAACAATCTAATCGTCAAGCAATCGTCGTTAACTAAGAAACTGTCGTTAGTCTAATAGTCATTAGATGGCGACATACAAATATTTTACAATATGGAAAAGCTTGGAAGTCCGAGATTTGAAATATTACATAATCAATTGCAGGAACGACATCCGGACTCATTTGAGATAATGGAAACATTGGATTGTCTTCGGCATAATGGATTAAAAGTTCGTAGGGGTGAATCAACTCATAGGATTGCTCATTATCCTAAGGAGAAGGTTTACGCTTTTAATCAATTTCTTTTAGAAAATATTCAATAATGATAATTTTGAAAAAATGTATATGTTGATGTTTTTATAAATATGTACTGAAAAAATGTATGAAATATTGATCAAAATCTTGGAGTTGTACAGCTATACGTACCTCATCATTGTTTTTATGTAATGATGAACCGTATGGCTGATGAGTGTGAATCTCATAATGAGATGTAGATTCATCTTGAACAATTTTTTTATTAATATTTAACGCCGTCGCCACCATAGTATTAAGCACGAAAAATTGAATTTAAATTTAATAATTTTTAAATTAAGTCTAAACCAAGACTTCCTAGAAACTCAGTGTTCTGAGGAGTTAGTTGTTTCACTGTTCTCCTCTTCTTTTTCGTCTTTTCCTGTTGAGATGTGGCTCGTTTGATTGTCTTCTTCAAACTGTATACATTGGCGCATGGTTGATGGTTATTATAACTTTGTTTTTCCAAATGACCACCATAAACTATTACCATTATATACTCTTTAAATGTAACCTTACAGTGACTGATTCAGATCGATTATTAATTAATTTTTCGTCTTGATCCAAAACTCGTATCTGTAAAGTATGTATGCCCCTCACTGTGACTGAAAGATAAATGACTTTTGTAAGTGATTCAATAATTTTATATCCTGGTGGGACTGATGGAAAAAATGTATGAATTGTATGAGCAAATGGATTATTTATGAATGCACCACTTGTAATATTATACTCTACACATATTGTATCAACACTCACTATCGATGTTGGTTTTTCTGATTTATATACTTGTCCTGCTTTATAAATTTTTTATAATACTTGAAAAGTACATAACTTTTTCACCTCTTTTTTTGTATGCCACCCAATGCGTTCCGGATCCATCTTTTTTATCTAAATTGATAATTGCTGATTCATTTTTTCAAGGTCCTGATTATGGTAAATCATGTTTCATATAAACATTTCGAAAATATGGTATTTTCAATTTTTCTGCATACTTCAACAAATCAAAATTAGTTAGTGCTCGCTTTGGTAATTAATTCCTCTCCTGATTTATATCGACTCAAATAAGCGCCTTCACCCATAGCTATAGCTTTCATTTTTTGATTATGACGTTTAAGTTCATTTAACTTTTCGTTTGCTGCTCTGGTGCTATTGACAGCCTTAGTGATCACGCTTTTCCAGAAAGTATTTCATTTGCTAAATGTCTCTCTGATAAATTTTCTTCATTCTGAGAACATGCTATATCATGTGCTCGACAAGCAGTATCTAATGGATCGATTCCTTGATCACCTCGAGCCAATAGTTGTTGTAATTTTGTACCCGATCCACAAAATTAATAGCCTGGGATATGTTATTCAACAGGTAAATTATTAATGACTTTATTTAGTATTCCCACTCCTTTTTTAGATGTTTTTTTCTCAACAGTCATTATTTAACTAAATAAAGACTATAAAAGTGTTGATATTTAAATCTGTACGCTTAGTTATTATCGGGATAAAGTTTCAACCACAAAATTTAGAATTATCTATAGAAAATTTTGATAAAATTATACCAATGGAAAAAAATACCAAGTCTAAACGTCATGGTGAATGATTACCAAATACAATGCGCTTAGTTATTTGTGGACCGTCTAATTGTGAAAAAACGAATGGATTGTTGGCTCTGATCACTTATCCAAATGGATTAAGATTTGAATATATTTGTATTGTATTGTATTGTATTGTAAATCATTGAATTCACTTAAATATAAATACTTGGAAAAACTACTCGAGCCGATTGATGACGTTGGTTTTTTTTCATTCAATGATAATGAACAAGTTGTAAAGACAGATGATGCTCGACCTCATTCCATTAGGATATTTGATGATATAGCTTGTAAGAAGCAAGATAATGTTCGAGCATATTTTTGTATGGGTCTTCACAAAGATGTTGATAGTTTTTATCTTTGTCAAACTTATGCGAAAATCTCAAAACATCTAATACGGGATAATGTAAATTTTCTCATTCTCTTCCGACAAGATGAGATTAATTTACGACACATATATGATGATCATGTTAATACAGATATGAAATTTCAACAATTCAAAGATTTGTGTACTTCATGTTGGAATAAAAAAAATTATGGTTTACTCGTCATCGATATAGATAGTGGAATCAATAATGGGCGATATAGATGAGGTTTTAATTATTTCAAATGTATAAATTAAATGCTTTATTTCGTAAATATACATTTGTAAATAGTTGCTCGTCAAGTAAACATCATTATCATCATCGATATGAGTAAATTAAGTGGACCACTGGGGGAGGCAGTCAATGTCTTGGAAAAATTAAAAAAAGTCAGTGATGTTATACGTCGAAAACATGGAATGATTAAGCATGGAAAAAATAATACTGAATATTCATTAAATAAATTTGCTAAGCCACGAGTAACACTATTACATCAACTTATAAATGAAAAAATCATCTCTCCTAATAAACCATTATTGAACGACGATAATGTAAATATAGCAATGAATGAAAGACAATATGCCACCTCGAGAAAGAGAAAATTCAAGATATATCCCGCATGTATCTGAAATATATTCGATATATATCCGAGATATATCTCAGATGTATCTCGGATATTCCATTCATGGCTAGTTCCAACATAGATTTCGAATATATCCAAGATCTATCCCAGATATATCCGCTGTAAATCTGAGATATATCTAACTATAACAATTCATTAACGCAAATTGATATAATACATAAATGTTATTAACTATCAGCTTTCTAACAATGAGAGATGAAACTATGAGAGATAAAAGATGTACTATAAGAATCTTTTTCATTTAAAACTTTTTTTTATTTCACACAGTTTATGAGATAATGATAAAAAACTGAATATGAATCGTTTTTCGATAATTTCACCGTTTCATCGGATATAAAACGCTATTATTGACGACGCCAGTTGTCTTTATAAACCCCACAAGTATTGCTTGAAATTTCTGGTCATGCGGAAAAATCTGAATTTTACAACTTTGGAGATTGGACAACACGATCACATTCTGAAACTATAGCCACAACTAGGATGTTCATACCAATTTAGGATTCAACGTTCGTGCATATAAGCATTGAAACCGCTCCGCTGACAAATCTGTGACAGTAGTATTTCTATAGTCGCATCCATTCTAAATATAATTTATCCTTTTGTATAGACTATCAATTCCTGAATAAAAAAAAATATATGATCTGAACGATTAAAACTTATTCAATTTGTCAAAATATTCACTAAAATACGTAGATTTGGAGTATTGAAAAAATCTACATTCATAATTTGATAAAATAATTTTATCATTACTCTCATTTATTTTTTCAAAATTTTCATCATTTGTACTTGGTGTTTGCTGAATATGGCGTTTATTAATGGATTGATTTGTTTCTTCTGGACTTAATGATCCGGACGTTTGCAAACTTTTCTGAAAGAAATCAATAGTTTCAGTGGAAATTCTATTGAGAAGATATTGAATTTTCATAAGAAAAAAATTATGAATTTCATTTTTCACTTTATATAAAAAATTTCTTATACTCATCACTTAACCAAAAATAAAATAACAAAGTTCACGCATCAAGAAAAGAAATAAAGGAGAAATAATAAACAAAATTCAGTTAATGAGTGATAATTCTTTAAAAGCCATGATTCTACTCCAGAATTTCTGGGTTGAACAGGTGACTTCGACTTATTGTAATTGGATAAAGAATAAGATCTTGATTTATTAGAAGAAAAAGATTTTTTTGGAGCTTGTTGATCTTCCAAAACAAATGTTGTCAATCTTCTTACATTTTCTAATTTTTTTAAAGCTTCTTTTAAATATTTCGATTATGCTTTAACCAAAATTGAAAATTTTTTATTAATTTAAACAAAATTATCAATATTTGCAAAATGCAAAATTTTAAATACTTCTTATTTAATTAAAGCAACAGGTTTTATACCCCAACTAACCTACGTTTCCATAGTATTCCTCCGTCAGGAGGAACGCCTGCAGGAGGCAACTAAACAAAGTCTATAGAGCGGCACTGCTGGGTATACCGGGAGCCCTGAGGACGACCCCAACCCTAGCTATGGGCTGCCTACTGAGCATCCCTCCGCCGGAACTGATGGTGGAGGTGCTAGCGAAGAGGGCATAAAGGTCGATCGCTGCCCCAGGAAGCTAGAATTCTAGACCCGGATACGAAGTCATCTTCATGGACAGACGGACCTGGCTGGAGGAAGGCGAGGAATCGCCTCCTAAGGGGCCTGTCTGGCACGTGGATGGGGCTAAGTTCAAGGGGGGAGAGGCCGGAGCCGGAATCTGGTGCGGGGGATTACGGGTGCAGGAATCCTACACCCTGGGCCAGGACGCTTCCGTGTTCCAGGCAAAGGTGTACGCAATCCTGTTATGCGCTATGCATATCACCAGAAGAGATTACACTGGGCAGCATATCTATATCTGCTGTAACAGCTATGCTGCCTTGACGGCTCTTTCGCAAGTGGCTACCTGTTCAAAACTCGTGGACCACAGCAGAAGGGTACTAAAACAAGCGGCATGCCGCAACAAACTAAAGCTGCTAAACGTACCAAGTCACTGCGGTATACGCGGCAACACCGAAGCTAACAGGCTGGCCCGTATTGGCGCCAGCGGCGGAGGTGACAGGGGCCTAGTGGAGATTAACGCTCCCGGGGAACTTGCGAAGGCGCTGGGGGACAAGTGGATGCACAAAAATTCACCAGCTACTGGGCGGAGACCTCGGGGATGAGGCACACCAGAGCGTTCGTCAGGAAACCCACAACTTAAGTGAGTAGGGACCTGATCGAACTGGATAAAAGAAGGCTAAGAGTGGCTGTGGGCACCGTCACAGGGCACTGGCTAACTCGACGTCATATGAAGATGCTGGGACGTGGAGAGGAATCCGCGTGCCGGTGGTGTGGTGAGGAAGAGGAGACGCCTCTCCACATGATAAGGGAATGCTCGGGGGCTAAGGGAACCCAGGCAGCGCCTGTTAGGGAACCTTGGAACCGACGCACCCATTCTCGAGACGGTCAGGACGGACAGGCTTCTGCAGTTTTGCTACGAGGCCGGGCTGTACCAACCATCCTAAGACCGCCTTTACCATAAGTTTGGGCCCAGTACAATGGCCCCGTGGCTAAGTGCAGGGTCGGCGGGGCAGACAAAAGGGGGGGAAAAAAAACGGGTTTTATAAAGTTATTTATCTCACGTATATTATATTATACTAGCCATTACCAGTCGGCTGTGATAAGCTTATAAACAATAAAACCTGTTTTCTTTATTTATTTATTTATTTATTTATTTATTTTTGCTACTTAATAATTAATGAGTTGATATTTCCTACTGTTTGTTATATGAGGACCTCAATTACTATCTCTGTTTACATTTTCAGTTAAATGGAACAACTGGAACTTTTTTTGATCACGCGTTTATGATTTTTTTTTATCAGAAATTTAAATTTTATAGTGTACTCTACATTAACCCATTAACGCCGAAGAATCGTGTTTTTTTTCTCATTTTCAAGCTAGATTCTTATCATCGAAAAAAAATCATTTGCAAATAAAAAACATGTTCCCTTGTACTTTCGAGTGTCCTTTTTCCGAATCCGGAGTCAAAATTAAGTTTTGTCCATTAGAAAAAAAAATATGGCCGTTTTTAAACAAAAAAAACCGAAAAAATCGAAGACATTTTTTTTTCAATATTTTTTTTCTCATTGAAGACGCTCAAGGAGCCCCCCTTTTTCTTTAACCATGAGTGCACAAAATAGTTGTAGTTTAAGAATATATTTTTTTAATTTGTCGACATTGACATTTTCACCCCCAAAATGGCGCTTTTCATCCCTTCAGCAGGAAGACAATTTTCACTCTCGGTGCCCGACAAAAAAAATATTCAAATCTTAACGAAAATTGGAATCCCGGGATTTTCAAGGTCGCTGATTACGATTCCGCCCTCAAAATTCAAAAATTCAAAATGGCAGATCCAATATGGCGGACCCAAATTCAAAAACTTACTTGAATCGGATGAAATGTGGCACTCGGGGGTTTTCGAGGTCCTTGATAACGAATCTGGCATCATCATTTCAAAATTCAAAATGGCGGATGCAATATGGCGGACACCTTCCCATTAACGCCCAGTTATTATCTAACGTTTATTGAAGAATTGACAACTTCATATAAATGTAAATAATAATCATTCAATTGATTCACATTTTATGATCATATATTATATTTTTCATGTGTCGAATGAAATTGACGTTGCAGAGGCTGAGAAATCTCCGATTTTTTTACATTTCATCTTGTTTTTGTTTATACGGGTCATCATTGAATATTATCCCTGATACAAATATATTTATTATCCATAAATATTTCTGTCTGCAAATAAGTTTTGTATATGCCTATCACATCTTTTTTTAATTTTTCACGTTTGTGGAGTGTGGATCGTTCACGTTGCTAATGATATTTTATTTTCTGTAAAAAATATTAGCTCAGAATTTTTGTGTTCATTTTAGGTCTGTCAATATTCCTCATCTGAGTAATTTGGTTTCTATTTTCGTAGAACTTGTCTTGAGACTAAATCGAACTCACTTATATACCTAAATTTCAGCTCAGTACCTCAACAAAATTTATTCATAAAATATTGTTTTATCATCTTTATTGCTCCTGAGTGAATTCACTTCTTCGATGATTCTTATCTCATCGGCAGCGTGAGCATATTGACAATATTACCATTATGTCTCGAAAACAACCAAGGCAATCTATTCCTTCTCATGTAGAGTTTGAAATGGATACTTCTGACGATAATTGTGACGAGCTCGTCGCGATTCCGAATCCAGACAATTCTGGTTGTTCTAGTGATTCCGATTCTGATTTTGAATCAAACGATCACCTTTCGAGTATCACTTATAAACAAGCATCGGAAAATTACACAGATAATCAATGTAAATTGGAAGGAGATCACCAATATAAGTGGATGGTTGGTGAAAAGAGTTACCCGAATGAGACTGAAGACAAATTATTACTAACTGACGGTGTAAAAAAAAGTATTCAAAAAAGTGAGCCGATACAACTGTTTGAAAAGTTTTTCTGCATGGAAATGAAAACATACATTATTGACTCATGTAAAGAGAATGGGTTTGAATTGCAGTTGGATGATTTGAATACTTTCATTGGCATCATCATTGTAAGCTTGTTCAATAAAAGAAAATCTCAAAGAGACTATTGGTCAACTGATCCCTTCTTATTATGTGAGGTGGTTTCTTCTGCAATGCAACGCGATACATTTGAGAAAATCAAATCAGAATTAAAGTATTCGATGCCTAAAGACAATGATCCCAGTGATAAGGCATGGCGCGTTCGTAAATTACTACAATTATTTCAGAGAAATATTCGTCAGTTTGGCTTGTGGAAGACTGCGTTATCTGTTGACGAAATGATGGCCAAATCATATGCAAGAACATCGCTAAAACAGTTTATCCGGGGAAAACCCATACGATTCGGACTAAAATTTTGGGGTCTCTGCACCGCCGATGGATACCTGTTGAATCTCGATTTATATTGTGGGAAAACCTCATCAATTGGAGATAAATTGGGTAAATGTGCTCTAGGTTCTCGTGTAGTAATGGAATTATTGGATCCATTTCTCAAATCTATCCCTCCTAAGAAGATATCTCAGTTCCATCTTTACTGCGATAATTTTTTTACGAATTTCGATCTCCTAGTACATTTGAAAAAGTTAGGTTTACAATGTACAGGAACTATAAGAGAAAATCGAGTCAAAGAAAAAAATGTAATCGACAAAAAGTCTCCACGAGGTACGTATATTGTAAAGCATGATCAAAACAGCGGAATAAACTACATAACTATCGTAGACTCGAAACCAGTTTCGATCGCTTCTACCGCTGCAGGGGTAACTCCTCTACTACCGTCTAAGAGATTTAGCTCGAGTGCACATTCAAAAATTGAGATTCCGTTTCCACAAGCATTTCATCTCTACAATAAATTCATGGGCGGAGTAGACGTGCACGATGGACATTGCAACAACTTGCTTCCAAGTATCCGTTCAAAAAAATGGACATGGGTCGTCTTTATTAGATTTATTCAGGCCGCCATTGTGAACTCAGTCGTGATTTTCAACGCAACTGGAGATAAAACAAAAAAAATTGGTTCAAAGCAATTCGCAATTTCGATTGCTAAATATTACTTAGAGAGGGGAAAACTAAAACGGAACAAAGCACACGATACTTTCCGTCACAGCAAACAAGCTCGTTGTTCAATCTGTCCAATAAGAACATATACGTACTGTAAGGACTGTAATGCTTATTTCTGTAGTGCTTGTATGAAAGCGAAACACGTAATCAGGCTTCGGGGATAAGCAAAGGGCGAATTTACAACCAAGCACCCCAAAAAGTGAGAGGCAAGGGGACTCACTCAAATCAAGCACCCCAAAGGAGAAAGGATTTCTACCACGTCCATGTCGTTTTCTCTGGGTAATGCTAAGAGTAGAAAAAGGAATTATAAGTTTATCCGTTGAGTAATGCGGAGTGATGAATTTCTATAAATTTGTCAATTTGTCAATATATAAAGTTGTCAATTCTTCAATAAACGTTAGATAATAACTGGGCGTTAATGGGAAGGTGTCCGCCATATTGCATCCGCCATTTTGAATTTTGAAATGATGATGCCAGATTCGTTATCAAGGACCTCGAAAACCCCCGAGTGCCACATTTCATCCGATTCAAGTAAGTTTTTGAATTTGGGTCCGCCATATTGGATCTGCCATTTTGAATTTTTGAATTTTGAGGGCGGAATCGTAATCAGCGACCTTGAAAATCCCGGGATTCCAATTTTCGTTAAGATTTGAATATTTTTTTTGTCGGGCACCGAGAGTGAAAATTGTCTTCCTGCTGAAGGGATGAAAAGCGCCATTTTGGGGGTGAAAATGTCAATGTCGACAAATTAAAAAAATATATTCTTAAACTACAACTATTTTGTGCACTCATGGTTAAAGAAAAAGGGGGGCTCCTTGAGCGTCTTCAATGAGAAAAAAAATATTGAAAAAAAAATGTCTTCGATTTTTTCGGTTTTTTTTGTTTAAAAACGGCCATATTTTTTTTTCTAATGGACAAAACTTAATTTTGACTCCGGATTCGGAAAGAGGACACTCGAAAGTACGAGGGAACATGTTTTTTATTTGCAAATGATTTTTTTTCGATGATAAGAATCTAGCTTGAAAATGAGAAAAAAAACACGATTCTTCGGCGTTAATGGGTTAAGAAAAGTCATTTTTTTTATTTATATCATTTTTTGTTATTTAAATTTTTTTATTTATATTTTCGTAACTTGTATATTATTATAACCATGTTCATTAAATTTTCCTTGAATTACATTTTTTTTATTAATTTATACATTAATGAACTTTCGTTAATTTTTTTGTTTATCTTGTGTTTACGATAATTACTTATTCATTTTTTATTTATACTTTTTTCTGTTATTAATATTTTTGTTATTATTATGTTATTATATTCATGTCTATTTTTATTTATTTTTGTTTTTTTAAATTTATTTATGCTATTGTTATTTTTATTTTGTTGTATTTATGTTTATGTGGATTTATAGTTATTTTGTTTATATTAATTTATAATAATTGAGACTGATCGACTATGAAGATTTCTAAGTTAGGAAAAATTTATGGTTACATACATGAAACTTCGTGCATCTTGCCATCATACACTGGCCAACCCAATTCTGGAACTGTTCTAGACTTATGCCACATAATCACATAACTTTTTTGAAATTAGAATTGTGTCTGTTTTTTCTCCACTGATCGTAATCAAAATTAATAATCCAGTCGATAGGCACATTCCAGGTGTAGGTTTTTTTATGATCTTCAATTAGCCATTCTACTAATGCATATCTTTTACGGATCTGTCGATGAAAATAAAGACGATGAAGTAGACATTAATTTTCTTTTTATTTATATTTTCTATATGGGATGTTCATAATTTTTTCTTGCAAATTTTACATAAAAACTATAAAATGAAAAGAAAAACTAATGTTTTCATTGATCACTATTGTAATTCTTACTCTCAATCCTCAGTGATTTGATTATTTTGAGAAAAAAAAAGGTTGTGCACTGATAAAAAACTTAATCGTATACTTTTAACCACAAACTTTAAATTCAATAGCATGAATATGTCGCAACATTAGAAAATTTTCATTTATAAAACAAAACATTACGTTCCATTTTATCGATGAAAAATAAATAAATTAATCTTTTTATTTTCAATGAAAATATGGAAAACCAAAATAAAAAAAGGAAGTTGTATCATTTTAAAAGTTTTAGACAAGCTTATCAAGTACCAAAGAGGACGAAGGCACGCTGGTTACAAAATCTTAGAATGAGGTACGTTATTCATCATATTTTAACATAATTAACCAAACATCTATCACAACAGTTTTTTTTATTTTCTAATAAAAAAAAAAACTTATATGCTGCATATTAAAATACTAAACATAGGAATTTTCTTTTTTAAATTGAGGCCTGAAAAATACTTAATGTATTCTAATGAATTTTAAAAAAGTGGATGCGTGAGCAGTTTTCATCAAAATAAAATAGATGATCTTTCTGTAAGTAATTGAAAAAGAAAGAATATATGTATTCAATAATGATTAGCTTATAATGATTATTATAACTTAATTTTAATCTATTTCAACATCAAAAGGCAATGGTCGCACTTAAGTTTATTTAATGGATTATGCAAAAAACCCTTTTGGTAAAGGTATTCGTAATAAAGATGATACATTACTTCATGCTGAAAACAAAGAAAAAGGCATAAAATCCATTTTGAACAAATTACCTGAATTCGATATTATATTAAATTTGGATGTCGATTGGATGCATTGTGTTGTCTGTGGGGATTGTCGTCAGTTTTGTAATGCATGGTTCGATTCTGCGAACCATAAAAAAAGTTATTACTTTGGAAAATACTTTAAGGATTTTGATAAAATTTAAAAAAAAAATATAAACCAACACCAATTATATCTCGAACTCCGAGACCTTTATCAGATCGCTGTCCTTGAAAAGCTCACGAATTTATAGAATGGTCGTTATTTCATTGCATACCTACCATGCAATCGATTATACCTGAAAAAGAAAAATATATCAGTCATTGGGGTTTATTAGTTGATGGAGTCTTCAATTTAATAAAAAATCGAATCATAAAATCAGATGCACATTACGCAAACAAATGTTTACTTTCATTCGTAGAGCAAATTGAATCACTCTACGGAATAGAACATTCCGTTGACGCACTTACCTGCGAGCGTTCTTAATTGGGGACCACTATGGACACACAGCGCATTTTTATACGAAGATTATAATCAAACCATTGTTATGTCCGACTAATTTAAATAATTTCATTCCGTAAAAACAAAGACTTAATGGTGATACTATAGAGGTAAAAAGGGTGATTGCGGGTAGCGTGTGAAGAATGGGAAGCGTCGGACAGGGACAGGTAGTTTTGCTAAGGAGGAAAAAAAAACTTCTTCCCCCCCTTTTTTTTTGGTTTTTTTTTGTAAAGGAAATTTTAAAGGGAACGTTAGAAGAGCCTGTGCTCTTCTCCCCTCTTGCTAGTGATGATTCCCAGTTCAGAGTAGGAGGTTGATAACGGAAAAAAAAATTTGAACTTACCTTGGTCCTTACTGCTCGCCAAGAAGGTAATTATGAGCCAGGTACCGGAACGTTGAAAGGTGAGTGCGGTGAAAGATGGTTTTACTTCAGGGGAGTAGGGGTTCTTCAGGATCACGAATATTTCACACAATACCTTTTTTTTTCTTTTTATCAATTAATACGCTAATAATTATAAATTGTTATTTTCCCAAATAAATTTGTAAATTTGTAACGTCGTTAGACGGAAACTTTGTGTTTGCTATAATTGACAATGATGCCCCGTTAGGGAGAATTTACGTGTTACTGCGTCTCGAGAGACATTATTGTAATTGATTATTGACTAAGGATAGGAGAATTTATTTAATTCGACGCGATGCTAGATACGCGGGCCGTCTTGACGGGTTTATGGTCTTCGACGAAAAGCCTCGATAAGAGCTGTTTGGTCTACGAAGTGGCCGCGTGTAAACAGAGTCGCCAGAAGTAACCATGCACCGGTTGGAATGTCAGCAGCCGACACAATCAACGACCCAACAAAGTATTACTTTGTAAGGATTGAGTCGTCATTTTATGTATGCGTGATTTCTGGTGAACTGGAAAGTTTCTTAAGCTCATTAAGCTGGGAAACTCCCAGTCCAAGGAACAAAAAGGGAAAAAGGCGCACCGGCTGCAGTTTGGGCCCCGGGCCCCGCCACAAGTCAAAAGGCTTGGGAAAGAGCTGACCGTCGTCGAAAAAACAGAAAAATGATGGTCAGCAGTCTTAATCTTATGCCGAAAATAAAATAAAGAGGAAAAGGGGGAAAAAAAGAAAAAGAAATAAGGGATACGTGCTGAACGAATATTTAGTCGGACATAACACCATAAAAAGGTTTGTGAAAAGTTCAAATGGAGTAGTTACGCGAATTTGTGATTTATTTTTATTACATTCAGCAATCAATTCTTTAAAAAAGATTTTTGGCAATCATTTGTCACATAGACAAAAATTATATATTGCTCAACAATTACACATAGCAAGTACTTCAAAAGTATCGATAATAGTTGAGAACTTTTCATTATTAGGACCACCTTTAAAATTCAGTCGTGAAAATAACTTAACAATGATTCATAAAATTAAATATGACCAAATACTAAATGATTTCATTACAGTTCATACACGAGCTCCGATGGAAGGCCAAAAAATCTTCAGTAATAAATATGGAAAAGCAAAAAAAAGGATGAGTTTGTGTGTTTCATTAGAAGATGGTAGAATTTTTGACATTAAAGTATTTGTTTTGATTTAAAATTTGAAATTACGAAAAATATATGCATGTGGTAGTGATTGTAAAATATTTTTAAATTCACCACTATTAAAAGATCGAAAATTGAATCACTTATTAAAGTCAAAAAAAGCAGGGAAATGGCCAAGTATTCGTTAGATGGGAATAAAATCAAAGAATCGGTTATGATTTTGTAGACTCCAAAATTATCATACACAATTGCTTGTCGGCAACCCACAATACACTAATTATTGACATCATAACTTGGTCATTACGATCTTCCATGTATGATAAGTTATAGTTTTAATGTTCTTATGTTTTGATTTACATTTATAGAATGTATTAATTGAAACTTTTATTTATTTAAAACACTAAATATTAAATTGTATCCCTAAATTAATATGATTAAGGATGATTAATTTTTTTTCCGATAATTATAACCAATTTATTAATTTTTTGATAGATAGTTAATCTAATTAATTATCATAATTAGTCATAATACAATCCCAATTTTGTTTGCGGTTGCGAGGAAAAAAAACTTTAAAAAATATGGGGATACATCTCAGATATATCCCAGATTTATCCCAGATATATCTGGGATACACCTTGGATATATTCGAAATCTATGTTGGAGCTAGCCATAAATGGAATATCCGAGATATATCTTGGATATATATCGAATATATTCCAGATACATACGGGATATATCCTACATATATCCCATTTTCGCGAGGGTGAACGATGACAATGTAAATATATCAATGAATGAAAGACAATATGCCGCCTCGAGAAAAAAAAAAATTCAATCGTCAGAAAATAGATTTTTTCTTTATTTATTATAATAACATGAAAAAAAAGAAACGTGAAGAGATCAATCGAAGCAAAGAAGTTAAAGCAATATTAAAAGCTATGAACAGACCAATCCCTATAAATCATTTGGAGCATGAAATGATGGAAAATACAAAAGTACAAGATAAAGAAGAAAAAAGAGCAGCAGAAGGAAAAGACAGAGAAACTGTAGGCGGGGAAGAAGAAGTGGTGGGGGGAGAAAAGGAGGGAGCAGCAGAAAAAATGGAAGTTGTAGAAGAAGAAAAAGATCGACGACAAAAGCCTACAGCAAGCGTGATATCAAGCAATGACATTTCACTATCAAAAAAGCTACCAACCGTATAACATAAATGGAAACTAATTTTTTGTTTATAACGATTGAATCCGTTATAAACAATTGGAAACGGGTTCTATTCGAGGTGTTTATTCATTTTTTCTACTGGGAAGTTGGTCGTGTGGACCTTTCGGGTTGCACCCAGACCACTGCAGAGCACCGATATTTTATTCTGTATTTGCGTTGCTTTCGTGTCACGACGTGTAACAACTTGATTGAAGGATATTCGTCTAATTGCATCAAACGGAATTACTATAGGCGTCGTACGTTCACCAGTAATCAACGAGCATATTGTTTCATAATTAATATAATTACTATTTATATAATTCACGGTTATACTTTTCACTTTACATACTTCAGCTGTCGAACCATCAGGCTTTTGTACAATGTAAGCATAAAATTTCGGGCCACCAGAAATGAAAGATTTTATGCAACTGCCTGTACCAGCTTTAATAGCTTTCTAACTTATCAGTTAATTTGCCCAGGTAGTTTCCCGTTTTAAGATCTGTACTATTTGTATCAGAAATATAAATGACTAAATCAGTATCACGATACAATGCGCGAGCGCTTAATTTTTTTTCAGATAAGAATATAACTTCAAACGGGCTTGAGCTGTCGTATAAGCTGCTGTGACAACATTTGTAGTAGGGTGTGACTAGAGAGCTTCTTTTTTTTGTACGTATGACAAATACAAAATATTATTATTATTAACACAGTGCAAACCCGTGATATTGATCTCGGGATTTGTCAGTAACTCCATAAGCTTACCACGATTATTTACTATTTCAGTTTGGGTATGATTTTCACGCTAGCTAAATCTATCCTATAACAAATTTAGAAATAATTTTGCAACTGATCGCAAACCGAGATTATGTATTATTTTTTCCTTTTCTAATTCAATGCCTTCAGCTTTTACATAATTTTCTAGATGTAATTTTTGTTCAACAGAATTATTTTCACATTGTTATGGCCGACTGCTTGCTTGTTTAATTTTTAAAAAAGTATTACTCGTAAAAAGACCTCGAACGTCTGTTTCAGGATTGTATTGAATCAGCTCATATTTCTATATTTCAAATACATTTAAAACTCTATAGACTTTTTCTATAACTCTTCGTATTTCGTGATTCATTGTTTCAGCACATGTTCAGCATAATACTAATAAGGGTTTACCGTGAAATCGTGCCAGTAAAACCGGATATAAAAGGTCTCGGGGTGGTAAGATAGTACATTTTACAAGTCCTTTAATCTGATCAAAATTATTTCTATTTTTAAGAATTTCATCACATTCAGTGCCGATGTAAATTGTAGGGTGTCCAACAGGAAATTTACCTGTTTTGCACACGTAAAGGTGGAGTGAACATACATCAACATATTCAATTTTTTCGGATCTATTAGCATTATGTGATAATACAAAGTTTTATGTACGCCCACCAAAGAAAGCATCACGCGATTTAAGAGATGTATTTTGTAATAAGGGGTGAGAATTAATGGATATTTCGAAACTAGGATTATTTTTTAAAAACTGTCGTAAGTTACATTCCCACTCCTAAATAAGAGTATACCCTGTTGAACGTATTCTGTTTGAAGTGGCCCTCGTTAATTCTAAACGTTGATCAAGTGTGTCACCTGTACGGAGTTTTTGATCTCTGTTCACGCGGTAGCACATTGAACATCCATTTCAATAACACCTATGGAATTGAAATACAATTTTTCCCCAGAGTTTCTGGATTATAATAGTAATTGTCGACTAGAGTACCACAAAGTAACCGGAGCTCTTTACGTCGTGCTGCGTAATCTATAATGTGACCGCGCTTTTTCTCCTGGAATATTTACTACGAAATAGCTATTGATGATTGATTAGATGACCACCGATATGCACTGGGCGGCGGTAAGATACCAATTGTATTACCTTTGAAAAATTTTTTTCTGAAAATTTTTGAGCATGTCGATGCTAATGTACAACATGGAAAACAGAGAAAGGACAAACGTCACGACATTTATGTATCATATCTCTGAAAGCTATGCAGGCTCGCCTTAACACCATAACATCAGCAAGACAATAGTGAATGGATTCTTTTTAAAAATTAAATGTATAGTTAGCTTGTTTCTTTTCATTATACCAGGTTATAAAGAACTCGCATTCTTTATTAGGCATTGTATCAGGAGAATAATATTTCATGTCAGGGAGAAGTCCTTCATAATTGATGTTTTCAGGCGTGTTAAAGAAATGTGGAAAGAAGCCTTTAGTTATCTCGTTGTCAAATCGAAACGCCTTAGGCAGAGCAGGGTTCGGCATTAATATTTTTTTTTGTAGTATTAAAGGGCAAAATTATCAATTACTTCTGTAATGGATAATTTAGAAAAAAAAATATCAATTACTGAATAATCATTAATATCGAAAATAAAATTATCAATTACAGTATTAATTGATAATTTTATTTTTAAAAGTACTTTTTTGTAGAGAATTTTCTTGCGAATATTTGATGTCCCACGTTTTTTTCAGGGGACCTACCATTTCAAAGTTATTCAAGGTTAAAGGTCCCAAAAAGGGAGGTATTGTACAAACAATAAAACGGTTGGTCCTAAAAATTGAAAAAACTTTTTTATTAATAATTTCGCACAGTTTACTATGATTATTTTAATTTGCTACGAGAAAATTATTATGATCGTTTGATTTCACAATTTCTGGATTTCAACATATTTTGACATTTTAACGTGTGGAACTCATATAAAAAAAATGAAATATCATAATGTCTTCAAAACAGTTATTTTTATGACGAAATCGATAACGACTATTTTATAGTACATTATTTTTTGAACATTTTCTGGTAATTTCCAAAATGTTTTTGAATTTTTGGTGTCGATTGTCACTAGGTAGCGTAAAGCTTAAACAAGTTTGACTTACAAATGAACATTGTTGCTGATACCTATTGTACGATAATGTTCATAAATTTCAGGAAAGCCAATTTGTAATCGAAATCGTCTAATGGGAAGTTCCTCGTGTGGGCGCCCCGAATGGCCTCACACCAATTTTTAATGTTCTAATTGTCCAATATTTGTTCAAATGTTCTAAATTATGATTTAATGAACAAGAATATATTTCAACTTTACATTACGTCTTCTAACGTTTCTACATATGTTCTTATGATGAAATATGTGTTCTTATGAACTTATTTATGTTCAAATGGACGAATACGGGTTCTAATGTTCCAGATCATATTATTAACAAACTAGAATATGTTCCAACGTTATAGTATGTATTCTAACGTTTCCACTTATGTTCTTATGATGGAATATGTGTTCTAACGATCTTGTTTAAGTTGCAATGAGCAAAAATATGTTCCAACCTTATATTATGAGTTCTTATGTTCCCATTAATGTTCCGACAAAAGGGAATTCGTTCTAACGATCTTTTTTAAGTTCCAATGAACAAAAATATGTTCCAACGTTATATTATGTGTTTTAACGTTTCCACTTATGTTTTAATGATTGAATATGTGTTCTTACTCTCTCGTGTACGTTGTGATAATCAGAGATATATGCTCATGCTGTATAAAAAAGTGAGCTATGCTCGAACTCGAACGCAACTATTCTTTTCTATATAATTTTCAGATGGATTATTGTAGTAAGTCAAACAGCTCTCCTTGTAGTCGTGAATGGTTAATAAACTTTTAATTAAAGTAGAACAAATGTCATTAAATAGCTTATACTCATGTATGCTTATTGGAAGAGTAGAATTTTAGTGAGAAGAACAGAAATAGAATAGTTTTATCGATTTAGCTATCACTCGAGTCGCTGCTGAACTAGAGTGACTTTTTGAAACGTTACGGTTTTTTTCGTGAGTACAAAACAAAACGTTGACTTCTCAGGCCACCAGATAATTACCTGAGTAGCGTTGTTAACTATTGCAATCATCTGTAGCGAACCTTACTAGTAGAAGTTAACCTTAGACCATGAAAGTAATGTGAGCTCATGGTAAAGTTATAGGGTGACTATCTAAGTTGCTCGTTAGACTACTGTGGTGTCTATAGTGGGACAAAGTTCTTGCCACTATAACGGATAATGGCTCCAATTTTTCGAAAGCCTTCCGTGAATTTGGAGTCAAAACGTGTGATTCTTTTTTCCAACAAAATAATAAAGAATCAACGAATGAGACAGAGGCTAATTCTGAAGATGAACAAGAGTATGCAGAAGCTTTTGAATTAGATATTAATAAAGATAGCGAGGAAAGATTCTTGGAAAGAGATCCTCTTTTACCCCAATATTCAAGATGCAATAGCCATACACTGAATTTGATTGCTACGACAGATGCACTTGTCGGTTTAAAATCGTGTATAAGGTTGGAAAATGCATATGATGAAATGATTAAATATGTGTTCTTGTGTTCTTTTTGTTTATAAAAGTAAAATCATCAATAATTAATTCAGAAATCCACTTTTAGATTAGGTACTAAGAGGTTAGGTACTAGAGAGATTAGGTGCGGGTCTCTAGTCTCTACTCTCTAACGCTAGATCTTGGTATTGAGCGTACATCCGGTAGTAATCAATCTCATCACACAAAGTGGCACACAAGTTATTAGGCACAAATTTCTGTACAACCTCCGCCGTCCCTCTTACAGCCTAAATTTAATCATCAATAATTAATTCAGAAATCCACTTTTAGATTAGGTACTAAGAGGTTAGGTACTAGAGAGATTAGGTGCGGGTCTCTAGTCTCTACTCTCTAACGCTAGATCTTGGTATTGAGCGTACATCCGGTAGTAATCATTCTCATCACACAAAGTGGCACACAAGTTATTAGGCACAAATTTCTGTACAACCTCCGCCGTCCCCCGTCTCTCGTGTACGTTGTGAAAATCAGAGATATATGCTCATGCTGTATAAAAAAGTGAGCTATGTGTTAGATACCACTCCTATTATCATAAGTAAGAACCGATTTCACTGGAGTTTCTAATATTTGTCACGAACTCCTTTTTTATGTATCCTGTCATAAAACAGCCCTTTAAAAATACCTTCTAAGAGAAATCGTCCTAACCCTTTTTTTTATATTTTCCAAACTTCCAAATTTTAAGTTCCCAATTCGTTACGATTTCACCAAAGTGAAATCACTTCCTGTTTACAGGTTCATATCATTTTTTCTACTCTAGTTACGTCACAGGACTCTTACCCTTTCCCTCGAAATTTAGACCCTTTAAATAAGAATGTTCCCTAGGATTGAGCAATCAGTTTTGTCAAAATCTCTGTACGAAAAGCATCTTATCTCAAAACTTTAATGTACTTAAGTTACTAAATAAAGATTAAGTTCACTTGAAGTCTTGGTATCCAACGTATGCTTGAACTCGAACGCAACTTTGAATTTCATTAATGATTATCTTATGCGAATATTTATCTATTATACGATTGTCGATGATCATTAGTTCTAGTCTATACTGCATATAATTATGACCATTTATATCGTGCTCTTATTATTCGAGTAATGTTTTTTTTTTACATTGTTAATGATAATTATTGTTTTTTTCAACAAACATTTTTGATGGCAAAAGTTTGCAAAAAAGACGGCAAATAAACTGGAGTAATTTATTACCAAAATATGAATAAACACATAAATTCTTTAATAGTAATGAAAATAGGGAGCAACCCGGCCGAAGACTAGGGCTATTTTGTTTGTAGTCTATGATTACTTCGATAAATACGTACTGCTTGTGTACCTAGGGATAATTTAAAAGTTATTACATCTAACGAAGAATTCGAATTTTTTTTTTAGTGTCGCTATGCAGACAATAAATACTTACTTTGAATTCGATGACGAATTGCATTTAATAAGTACTCGTATTTCAAAATTATTATCCGTCAGTTTATTGTATTTTGGTAAATTATACATTGTTGCATAACTGAAAAATCTTTCAACCGCAGCAGAAGATGGTAACGGAGTATTGAATTTAATAAATACTTCTCGAATTTTTTGATATTTATTTAATAATTCCAAATCGGTTCGTCTTTCCGACAAAAATTTTTAAAAATCGGCTTCTTGGTCATTCGTTCCAAAGGGTTCTACACTTTGTACTTCATTATCACAAGAAAAATCAAAGAAGCTGTCTAATCCAGCACCGCGGTTTTCGTCTTGCACTGTTTTGTCTGTAGTGCTCTGAAGTGCTTCTTTTATTGGCATCATGACATTATTTTGAGCTGAGCTTGTCAAACACTGAATCCATTTCAATTTAAATGCTGGATGCGTTGCTGCAGCAACTGCACTGATTTTTCCTTCTTCTTCTACATTCAAGACTTTACTAAATCTAGTCTTTAGCCCATTCAGCATGGACGTTATCAAAGGCCTACACCATTGAGTGTTATTTTTCTGTAATACTACTAATTTTCTCTCTATTGAAATTAATGTAGGTAATAAATATCCATAATATGCTTCTTTTTCTCCTTGCAATATATCAATTGCATCGGCTATTCGCTGATTACGTCGTATGTATTCATCCATAAATTTGAAGTCACTCTCTCTCAAATAGTTATCGATATCCATTTCGTTCTCTAGAAGTTTTTCTCTTAAACTATAAATATTTTTAAAAGAATCGTACAGTGAGTTCCAACGAGTGACTACTGGTTTCTTAATTGATTTCCCTAAAACTTGGACCAGTCTTTCGTATTTTTTTGGAGAATTCATTAATTTCCACAATGTCGTACACCGACTAATCATTTCATCATATGCATTTTCCAACCTTATACACGATTTTAAACCGACAAGTGCATCTGTCGTAGCAATCAAATTCAGTGTATGGCTATTGCATCTTGAATATTGGGGTAAAAGAGGATCTCTTTCCAAGAATCTTTCCTCGCTATCTTTATTAATATCTAATTCAAAAGCTTCTGCATACTCTTGTTCATCTTCAGAATTAGCCTCTGTCTCATTCGTTGATTCTTTATTATTTTGTTGGAAAAAAGAATCACACGTTTTGACTCCAAATTCACGGAAGGCTTTCGAAAAATTGGAGCCATTATCCGTTATAGTGGCAAGAACTTTGTCCCACTATAGACACCACAGTAGTCTAACGAGCAACTTAGATAGTCACCCTATAACTTTACCATGAGCTCACATTACTTTCATGGTCTAAGGTTAACTTCTACTAGTAAGGTTCGCTACAGATGATTGCAATAGTTAACAACGCTACTCAGGTAATTATCTGGTGGCCTGAGAAGTCAACGTTTTGTTTTGTACTCACGAAAAAAACCGTAACGTTTCAAAAAGTCACTCTAGTTCAGCAGCGACTCGAGTGATAGCTAAATCGATAAAACTATTCTATTTCTGTTCTTCTCACTAAAATTCTACTCTTCCAATAAGCATACATGAGTATAAGCTATTTAATGACATTTGTTCTACTTTAATTAAAAGTTTATTAACCATTCACGACTACAAGGAGAGCTGTTTGACTTACTACAATAATCCATCTGAAAATTATATAGAAAAGAATAGTTGCGTTCGAGTTCGAGCATAGCTCACTTTTTTATACAGCATGAGCATATATCTCTGATTATCACAACGTACACGAGAGAGTAAGAACACATATTCAATCATTAAAACATAAGTGGAAACGTTAAAACACATAATATAACGTTGGAACATATTTTTGTTCATTGGAACTTAAAAAAGATCGTTAGAACGAATTCCCTTTTGTCGGAACATTAATGGGAACATAAGAACTCATAATATAAGGTTGGAACATATTTTTGCTCATTGCAACTTAAACAAGATCGTTAGAACACATATTCCATCATAAGAACATAAGTAGAAACGTTAGAATACATACTATAACGTTGGAACATATTCTAGTTTATTAATAATATGATCTGGAACATTAGAACCCGTATTCGTCCATTTGAACATAAATAAGTTCATAAGAACACATATTTCATCATAAGAACATATGTAGAAACGTTAGAAGACGTAATGTAAAGTTGAAATATATTCTTGTTCATTAAATCATAATTTAGAACATTTGAACAAATATTGGACAATTAGAACTTAAAAAAAATTCTGAGAATGCATTCTCCATTATTAGAACATAAACCGGAACATTAGAATACATATTCGACTATTCAAACATAAATAAGTTCGTTAGAACATATATTTAATCATTAAAACATAAGTTAAAACGTTTTATTGTATGATTCAACGTTAAAACATCTTGACGAACATTAAAACATAAATAAGTTGTTATAAACACATGTGTTATGGTCAAAATATATGTGTGAACTTTAAAACACATAATTTATTATTGAACCATCAGTTGCATCGTTGATATACATATTAAAACATTTTTTTTTTGTCTTATTATGAGAACGTGATGCTTTTATCACAAAATAAATAAAAATTTTAATTAATTCTTAGTAAAATTACTGATTATCAATTTAGCAATTGAAATTATGAAATTACACATTACTTTTGTATTTAGTAATTTGGCAAAAAAAATTTCAAATTACTCCTATAATTTGTAATTTCACCAAAAATATTATCTATTACAAGAGTAATTTGTAATTTGATCTATGAAATTACAAATTACTTCTTTAATTTGTAATTGGATCTACGAAATTACAAATTACTTTATTAATTTGTAATTGGATCCATTAAATTACAAATTACATTATCAATTGATAATTTTAAAAATAAAATTATCAATTAATACTGTAATTGATAATTTTATTTTCGATATTATCCATTACAGAAGTAATTGATAATTTCTTTTTTCTGATTAACAATTTCCCAGTAATTGAGTAATGTGTAATTGAAAATACTCTTTTTGACGATTCCTGAGGCAGAGACCTTGAAGTCATTTATGAATAATTTGAATTATCTAAAAATGTTACATTATCTGTTGTTATAACAATAATCTTATTACCATTTGAAATAAGCTTTGAAATACGCATTTTTTCGTTTTCTATCGAAGAACGAAGAATAAACTGTGCATCAAAACTACAATCATTATGGGCGTTACATATTATTGTAGAAAAAGATTTTTATGCGTGAAATGCAAGATCTACAAGATTACCAATCGGGTTGTCATGAAATACATATTCACGTCCACCACAAGCAAAGCACAGTTACCAGCACAATACACGCATACTTTCTGAGCAACGCAAATATTAGGGACATGTAGTTCTATCATTTTAACATCTTTGATATGCTCGTGCTGTTATGTTTCGAAATGCTCCTCAACGACCGGCCTAACATCGAATAAGGGTAGACCTCCTTTTTCTAAGGTGTGAAATTCGAACACAACAATAGCCGTACCCTTGCGGGCAAAATATCGTTGAGAAACATTGATTTTATCAAGACCATAGCCTTGACGGGGTATTTTAACGCCTGATATGCCTACTAGTTCTAAGGCTGCTTAACGTTGCAAATTACATCGTCGGTCACACATTATCTTCCAACGTTTTTGTAGATTACCGGTACAAATTTTGCCGCGCTCAGCATGAAAGTCAACGACAACGAGTGAGCGTGGAAAGCATAAATAATCATCATCCGTGATACTTAATATGAAACGATTCAAAATATCTTTGAAAGTCAGTTTTTTACGGCTACGTCCTTCTACTCCTCGAACAATTGAAACCGTCACAATAATATTATCGTCACTATTTAAACTACCTGCACTTTAGGCAATTTTGCGAAGTAGCTCCTACAAATCGTTACTTGTATATTGTTGTGGTGGCCTATAGCGAGACCATATTGGTCCACTTGTTAGCTTTTTATAATTAATAGTAAAGGCTATTTTATCACGCAATGTACAGCCCTGTGTAGCGTATGTGGTAATATCAACCAAAGCACCCTCAAACCATTCTAAATGATTTTCACTCCGGGGTGGTAGTGGTATTTTTATTAGACATTCTTTACCTGTAATTCGAAATTTCTTACCTGCTCTCTGTCGATAATGAAACACTGTCCCGGTAGATCAATAGCCGCAAACGTGTCTGATGAGGTACTTGGTGAAACGTTGGCCTTGACGTTTGAATCAAGAATTTTTTTTGCTGTAGGTCTGGTTGCTGCACCGCCTTTCTGAATATCTATATTTAATTTGATAGTTGTAAATAGCATTATTCTTCGTGTGGTCCCCAATCGTAATATTCAAAACCCACATAAATTTAATAATTGTAATAGGCATAATAAATTTAACATAAAGGAATAAAAAATGAAAAATATTTATGTTTTGACTTCGAGTCCGCCGTGATGAGGAAGAATCGAATCAAGTGGACTGTAGGATTAATTCAAGAGGTTGGATGCTAGAAGGTTCAAAAAAGCACTTTGAACTCACGTTTGTCCAAAGGACACTTATTGAGACGACTGATATTGATTACATCTGCAAACCGTGACTTTCTACACTAAACGTCAAATGTGCTACGCGAAAAATTATAGAGTCGACCGCGTGATTTGCCTGGCGCTAACTGACGCTTCATTACACAATTTTGAATATTGTTAGACTCGCTGACTTGGGGCCCTCCAAGTCAGAACGATTTACTTTCTGAGTATGATAGTGATGACCTCGGTTGACGAGGGTGTTCAGCATTATTGTCCCTTTCTGAATCCGGTATTTCATCAGCGTTTCCCTCAGAAGCATCGACTAATGCAACGCTTGATAATGATGATGTCTCGGGAGTTGGGTGTAAACCGTCTGAAGGCATAACGTTATCAGTTTCTTCTTCAGTGTCAAGTCTATCAAAAATACTGATATCACAGCTACGCTGTTAACATAAAAAGAAGGTTGTAGATGGTGTACTGTCACCATCAACGTTCCAATGGCCATGAAACCCTGCAATAATTCTATCGCCGTAATCAACGTTAAACGATTACTCTTTCCTAAGATTCAAAGGTGGCGAGCTGCGTACATGAATCCAATTGTCTAACACAGTTTTAAAAGAGACACCAGCAATAGTTGAAGTTGATAGTTGAGGCTGATCAATGTTATTGATGATAGTAGAAGTAAATGGCTGAGGATTTTTAATCTTTTTAGCTTTAGGGCTACTATCTGCTTCTCTTTCA
The DNA here is from genome assembly GCF_013357705.1 of Chelonus insularis. Taxonomy (NCBI): domain Eukaryota; kingdom Metazoa; phylum Arthropoda; class Insecta; order Hymenoptera; family Braconidae; genus Chelonus; species Chelonus insularis. The sequence continues at coordinate 96,720 of NW_023276775.1, forward strand.
GTTTCAGAATTAGAAGCTAGGAGGATATATTTGTATTGCTGCTCTGTAATAGAAATACTTTTAGAAATGCACATTATCTAACTGGTAAATAAACATTAAGAATATCTTAACATAAAAATTGAAAACAGCTTACCATAATAACTAAGAAAAGGCAAAACGCACGTGCCATTTCCTTTAATACCCCAGGTAAAAATTTCAGGTCAGAATCATGAGTGAATCTTATGTGATTCTGATATAATTCTTATAAGATTCATATACGAATTTGGTCACATCAAATTCACATGTGAATTATATCAGAATCACATAAGATTCACATGAGATTCAAACCTTAATTTTTATTCTGCTAGAATCATTCCTGAATTATATATGAATTTTATGTAATCTTATATATCTGATTATTAACTTATGTATGACCTTTTTAAGTACTCTGATATGAGTACATTGGCTTTAAATTAAACTCAATAAATAAATTTATGTTACTTGAGGTGATTTTTTAGACATCAATCTAATCAAAAATTGATATTTAACTATCATATTACTAATCATTTACGTTATCTAAAACTTAAGTTTGATTACTTTTTATTATTTAAATATCAGCGAAAGTAGATAGTGAATAGCAATTTATTAACGAAAGGCTAAAAAACGAAATGCGCAATCTTCTGGAGAATCTGTAAAAGCTACACGATCAAACTCGAAAAAAAAGGTGAATATATGATCAACGTAAAGTCTTCAAGATTTTAAAAATTTCAATTTTTAAAAGTATTTAAAACGTTTTATTATATTTTATATAGTAGGTTACATTATACTGATAAAATTAGTTTCTACATTTATACATACATTTTTTTCTTAAAAATAAAGGGAAAAGAAGATCCTACACGAAAATTAAGTCAAGAAATTTTAGAAAAAGTTCAATCCAAGGAATCAGATAAGAAAGAAATAGAGTTTACTACATCAGAAATAATGTTGACTGAGAATGATCAAAATGAGCCTAAAGAAAAATTTAAAAAAAATATATCAATACAAACTGTTGATCCGAATAGTACATTAGATTCGAATCATCAAAAAGAACGGCTTGTTAAATTGAAGAGAGCTCTTTCTACAGCAATGAGTCTAATAGATGAATTGATGCCCGAAGAATTAAAAAAAAAGAAAACTGCTGTGCACATCATGATTTATTGCTCCAATCTTCTTCTTCAACAATCAAATTTCCAAAAAAATCCATTGCCAGCGCGTCTACTTATTCAAAACCTCCAACATCTTCTGAAAATACTACAAAAAATATTTCAGCATCACCTCTTTTAAGTCCTCTATCTCTAACAATCGAACCTATTGTCTCTCGTACTCCATCACCAGTACTGAAAAAAATGAAAAAACATCATAAACCTCTATCATCATCTTCTAAAAGTGAAGAAGATAAAAATACAGAATCTATCAGTACTCAAAAATGTCCAGTAAAGTCAAAAATTGATCCAAAAAAATCAACCGAGTGGACTCTAAAGTATAGAGAAGCGATTCCAGGAAAAGTAGAACCATTAGTTGAAGGTAGTGATGTATTTGTTGACAAACAAGCATTGGAATGTCTTATAAGATCATCCAAAGAAGCAAAAACTTTTGCCCGAGGATTGCTTGAATTAATTTGAAAACCTGAAGCATTGAAAACATGCTCATTATCAGGTGGAAAATCAAAAAATGACCCAGAAAAGCCCGCTCTAGATCAAAACGCAAAAAATGTAATGATGAGTAAGTGAAATATTTACTTAATTCTATATTGATTTATTTAAGAAAAAAAAATTACATAATCATCCATAAATACTTATTTCTTATAGACTATGTACAAACAATACGGAAAGAAAGACATTGGTCACGGATTGAGGATAAAGAAGTTGAAAATAGTCTGAGGTCTAAATTAGAATATTTAAGCAAAAAATAATGAAATAATTTTCATTTCATTGTCATTAATGGTTTCGAGTTATGGAATAAAATTTGAATTTCTTTGGTACTCATGACTACATAGATTTAATTTGAGGTAGAATTATGAATTAATATTCGTTTTTTATTAACTTGCAACTAAATATATAAGATTACATAAAATTCATATATAATTCAGGAATGATTCTAGTAGAATAAAAATTAAGGTTTGAATCTCGTGTGAATCTTATGTGATTCTGATATAATTCACATGTGAATTTGATGTGACCAAATTCGTATATGAATCTTATGAGAATTATATCAGAATCACATAAGATTCACTCATGATTCTGACCTGAAATTTTTACCTGGGACTGTTCATTAAAGCCTTAGTGGCTTCATGAATAATCGTAAAATTCGATGTCAACAATTCGCGCGTATGTGCACGGGCTAATAAACGACATAACACAAGTTATATATTGCGTCGAAATAGTCTCAATAAGCACGTGCGTGATGAATTATTCCATCGTTCAAGTCTAGATTTAGGATGAAAACGAGCAATCGCTGGTGATCGATCACGAAAATAACGCATAAGCGTTAACAAAGCAGTCATGAAAGGCGTAGCGTTTAAATTAACCATATTGAATAATCAAAGATACACTTTTACAGCTGAGTAGTAGTTAGAGAATACAATCACTTTAAAGGTCTTCAGGAACTGACGATTTAAGAATTATATTTGAAAATGCAGCAGTAGATGTTTCTATATTGTGGATATTTGTTGCTCTCAAGAAGAAAAATATTATATTCTCTCCTGAAAATTCTTATGGATGCTAAATTATATAAATCTTCAGTACATATTTTTATATTAAAAAAATCGAGATTAAAATGATTTTTAAAAATTCTTACGATTGCAAAGATCATATTTAAGGTTACTTCCTCGTGATTGTTTTTCTCAAAATACAAAGTCTTCAAAACTGTTAGCGTTGCAGAAATCAGTGTTTTTCAGAGGTTTAAGTTATATAGTTGAAGATCACTAAAATGCAATCTTAAATTATAGCATTGTGGGGGGGGGGTACAATGTTTCAAATCACAAATTCTTTGAAGCAATCATTTAGTCTCGTGTCGTTATTAGTGAAACAACCGTTTTAACATGTCATCATCAAGTCAACAATTTAAATCTTTTTCACCCCACGATCAACCGTATGCGATAGATACTTCCGAAGCAGCAGCCTAAAAATATACACCCCATGAAGAAATCCTCATGTTCCTGTTTTCATTCACTTACTTATTAAACGCCTTACGATCAAAATCAATAATCACATGTGTGCGTTTGAACTATATTAGCAATAATTTCGAAGCTTGTGTTTCAATCATCGACGCTAAATGTTCAGAAGCACTTTTTAATGCCGAAAATTGGTAAGAGTTCATGGAGAATTTTCCACAGATGATTAAGTATTTAAACAACTCTGATTCTGATGACCGAAATTTAATCAAAAAAAAAAACAGCTGTGCTGGTTATTCATATACTTTTATGGTGCTGCCTGTTGCCTTAATATATACATTTGGAGCTACTTATCTTCAACGAGAGGAAATAATGACAAAAATTCTCGAACAACTGGCAACTGTCTATAAAACATCCCCGATTGTATCAATTATGAACGTCGGAATCATTGCTCAAGAATTGTGCCACCATTTCAATGAACACGTTGTGAGTGAAACAATTCTCTAAAAATTATTTAAAAATATTCTTATTATAACATGTTAAAGAATAAAAAAAAACCCTGCAAGTACAGCGTATGCAATTACAGTGTACCTTTGGCCTTATTTTCACCTTTTTTTTTCAAAAAACAAAAAAAATTCATCACAACGTGGCAATGTCGTGTCCTCAAATAGACCTTGTATGTAGACCAGTGGCTCAAATAATACGTTGGATGCATGATTTTTTTTTGGGACTGTCTCCAAACTATACAAATGTCCTCAAATAATACCTTGTATTTAAGAAATGTCCCCAAATGACAATCTGATTAGATTTATAAATATATATGAATCCGCCTATATATCTTTGTCGCCTTCGCGTTTTGGAGTAAAATTATTTCATTTTTTTCAAAAAAATGAATCTTCTTTTTTCGAAAAAAAGTAGGTATCATAAATTTGAAATTGTGTGCTGTATAGGCGTATTTAAACATATATATATATATATATATATACATTGGAGGACCAAAAAAATTTTTTTTAATGATATACATTATATCCTGAGTGATATACAATGTTATGTATACATGAATTTTGCAAATGTATATAATTTTTTCTTTCAACCCTCGTGCATTGGTATATTTGAGGACGGATGCGAACAAAAATTCAATATTAGAATGCCGCAGATATTAACTGATAATAGCGTTACAGAATCTTGTTCCCAACAGAACTCCGATATAGCATCATTTTACATATGTATCAATGAAGTATCTACTACACTACTAACATAATATTCAAAAGCGAGCTTCAGTCTATCCACACATGTTACCGATTAAATCGTTTATGATGCGTAAATTATAACTGTTGAAGTTATAAAAAATTGTCATTTTCATATTTATGATGAAGATAGCCCCATTACAATTGCCATTCAAATAAGCTTATTACATGATAATAAATAATAAAGAGTACCAAAATTGAGGTCTGTCGAATTCGAATGCAATATTCAATTGAAAATAATAGTATTTACAGAAAGTTTAAAATTTGTGTTTTCGAGTCAAAAAATGACTCAGTAGGTTAGCAAACGTCCTGCAAATCTCATAGAATACAGTTCAAACGTCATTGCTGATTATTATTTTTTTTTTTCTTTGTACTAAGTTTTCATGATCTGCTTGTTTCCAGGACTGATCTTACGATTCCGTTCACACCAGGGTTCATTTGAAGACTTCGTTAAAGAAATATTAAAAATTGGAATAATTAATTTTCTAGATTTTGAACCCAGGAGAAAAATGCAGGGCAATAGTTTTTGGTCGGGCGTACATGATGTACTACTGATTTAGTCGCACTTCCATGTCATTCGAAATTAATATTTACCGATCAATATTTGCAGAAGATTCAAATTAACTTCTTAAAAATAAGTGGTGCCGTATTGAAAATCGCAATACCTTGCGAATTTGATAGGATTGGATTTAAATCTGAAAGATGAAAATTTTTCTTTTCTTATTATGTTAACTTTTATATAATGAGCTTATTTTGTGACAATTGTTGCAACATTAATATTTTCCACGAAAATCTAAAAATTTTCGTCTTTACTACCTCATGGTGGGCTAATATTTGATATTGATAAATGATAATGATTATTATGTATGAGATTTTAATTTAACATCATTCAATTTAAACGGTATTGCTGTATACTCTTAGTTTCCATGTAATGTTAATATAACAGTCTACGTTCATCGGTGCGGTAAAGCTTTATTTAATTTGATTATCATTTCCATGAATTATCCAGATTTTTAATCAGGTTATTTGTTCATTTATTAACATCGGCGTCATAAATTTCTGAAGATATATGTACATTCATTCATGCAGTTTATTAAAATTAGTAAATTCTCAAAGAACACCATTTAAATATTATGCAAACATCATCAAGAAGATACATTAAATATCAGTGCGCTGCAGCGGTCTGGGTGCGACCCGAAAGGTCCACACGACCAACTTTCCAGTGGAAAAAATGAAAAAACACCTCGAATAGAACTCGTTTCTAATTTTTTATAACAGATTCAATTGTTCTAAACAAAAAGAGTAAGTTTTTATTCATGTCATACAGTCGGTAACTTTTTTTTAGTAGAAAAAAAAATTACGCGTTGGAAGAATTCAAATATATTGCATAGATTTCTATTTTTATTGTTTATAACAATTTAAAATTTGTTATTTGAATATTATCATGATCAATAATCATTTGTCATCAACAATGTTCAATTATTATGAACACAATTCTATATTATCAACAATCATTATTGACTATTATATTGTCTTCAATGTTATTTTTACTTTTTTGGTTCTGCAAAAAAAATGGCTAGATTGATTTCGCTGAAAAGCTTATCAGTTTTAAGTTACATAATTACGCGTTGAATGCAATTGGTCCCTCATCGATATCATTTTTTGTTCTCGAGATAATTGACGAGGAAATTTCCAAACAAACGTACGCACATACGTACATACATTCACACAGATGTCCACTGGAAAACGATTCTGTCTACGAGCTTCACTTTAGGCATACTTGTTTATTTTCTTTAATACAAATATTCGAAGAATTTTTCTTTTACAGAAATTGATTGCTTACCAAGGTCTTTATTTGTTCTTTCGATCTATTCGATAAGCAGAGATTAGCAGCTTTGAGTGCATTTATTTTTCCGAATGAAGGATTTTTTTATTTTTTATATGAGAAGCAAAAGCCTCCAATACAACAGCTCTTTCTTCCGCAGTCCATCTCTTTTTTAGGTTTTTTCCTATAACATCCAGAAAATAATTATTTAAAAATTATCACGATTAATCATTTATATATCCACATGCTTTACATACCTGTAAAATTTATAGATAATGATGTTTTAATCATGTCTTTATCACAACCTACAGAAGAGTAAGATGCATTCATCGTATCTTTACCAAAACCCACAAAAGAAGATAATGCAATTGGTGTATCTTTTCTCGCACTCAAATTGTCCGCAGTTTCTGACTTTTTAGGAATTTCATGATATTCTTTCTCACCATTTGCAATACTATTTATCTCCTCGTCATCATCAGCATTTTTATCTTGAAAAGTACTAGCTGCATTTTCCAAAAGTTTTGAAATTTGCACTATCACTTTATTTTTAATTGGTTGCCGATATATGTCATAATGAATTTTATCAGAATGTCCTAAATGATTCAAAACTTTATTATCTTGTAATTCTAATTCGACATATTTTGTGGCAATGTGTTTACGAAGAGCAGTTCCTCTTAAAAGATCAGGTTGTTCAGCGCCACATTATTTCGATACTTAACGCATTATGTTGCGCAAATTTACTACTCTTATTCTAGTATCAATCGGATTTGGTAAACCATTCTACTTAAGACTGTGTACATTCATTCTCCTTTTATGATTCGTTTAGTACACCTTAAAATATAATGTCGTGCATTCGATGCAAGAAGAGTGACCATACAACGTGGACATGACTTATAATCTATAGGCTTTTTTGCAGCTCCTAGTTTAGGACATCTTCGAACAATTAATTGTCCACTGTTATGTTCTGGATTGGTGTTATGTATAAAATCACCTTCACTTCTTAAAAGATGCATTATTTGCCTTCGTTCTTTTGTACCTAATGAATAAAAAATTTTATTTCATACAACTGATAATTGGTAATGTTAATTCTGATATAATGTTTAATAGAATCATCAATCTACCTTATACACTATCTGAAAGTAACTTCATATCTTTCTCATCTTTATGGACAGTTTCAACATGTCCAATTATTTTATTATATTTTTTATGGCAATCTAAACAAGCATGTTTTTTTTTGATATCGTGGCATATTAGATGATTGAACGATAAGAGAAGTATTATTACACGAAGCTTTCTGAACATTTTTTGAGATAACATTACGTAATTTGTGTTCAGTCGTTCTACCATTTGTTTTCTCAATCAGATTATCATTATTTCAAAATATCTCTTGCTCAATAGTTGACTGATCTACAGTTGATTGATCATTGCCTATGTCATACGTTTTATCCTTATCATCATAAGTATCATTAGATAAAACAAAATGAGAGTCATTTAATTGATTTAAATCTAAAAGTGAATTATCATAATCTGTATAATGTGCATCAGTCCTAATTCTTTATAAAATAGAAGATACATTATGATTTTATATTGTCTTCATTCTCATGAACTTCGTTGACTCCTCTGCAATTGATTTCTGATGATAAAATCTTTTCTAAATCGTCTGATATCTGAAAAATCAAAAAGTATATGTAATATTTATACAATATCATGTCTAGGTACGCAGAAAACATTTAAAATTTTGAAGAAAACATAATACTTTATATCTTTATCTGATGCACTATGGCAGGAAAATTGATTACATCATACTGTGTCTGAAAAATTGAAATATCTTTTTCATTATCAGTCATCATATTTAATTCATCATTATTCAACGGTAAAAAAACTAGTTCCAACAAATGGTCTTCGTTTGATATCTTCATTTCCAAATTTTGTATTGGAATTTCGTCGATCTCATTGAAATATGCCACGTCGAAATAGTTCTAAAAGTGAATAGATATTCTCAATTACATATTATTATAAAAGCAAGATAGAACAAAGATAATTTAAAAAAAAAATTTTCATTGACGTGAATATTCATCATTAATTACATGTACATATTATAGACAATGTTTAAAACTGTAATAATAAATTAAAACACTTATGTAATGTCTGAATGTATTTAAATTATTTCACATAATTATTTAAAATATATTTTGAAAAAAGCTAAAAATGGATCGCAATAAAACTTAAGGATTGAGGTTAACGATTATTACTCAAGTTATTTTTTGAGTTTTCCTTAGATTTCGTTAAAATAGAAAGGATTTCGGAGAATAGTTGAGGAAGTCATTTTTTAGATATTTTATTGCTTTTGGAAAACCTACGTGGCGAAAAGCAATAAAACTTAAAAAAAAAGAGAACGTGACGTAAGAAAAGCGTTAGCTTTTCCGAAAAAGGAAAAGACCATGCGAAACGACTTGTGCGCGCCTGAAGCAAGGGACTTCTAATTATGTCACATTCGACTAAATAAATACGTAAGGTTTGATGCATCAGTCAGTTGTCGAAAAAGTAAGATCGAGATCAGATCGTCGTGGAACATTTCTTGAAATAGTAAGTCTCGTTTTGTCTTGAGTATTGTATTGATAATATTTCAAAGTTTGTAAATTTTTATATGAAGTTTATTTGATCGTCAAATTATTTTTAAATTTATATTTAAATTAATCCGCGAGTAAAAGTAAATAATTGCGCTGACTGGAGCATCGACTCAGGACCAATTAATTGTAATTCATCTCGACCAGAGTAAAAGGAATCATCTTTTGGTAACGTTCAAATTGTTGTTATAATTTTTCAATAATTTTCATTCAATAAAATTTTGTTATTGTTTTTCTATAAATCACACATTTTTACTTTCTCTATCGAAGATCCCCTTATCCCTGTCTATTGGTCAAAAGGCTAGGACTAAAAAGAGGAACTTAAAGTCTCTAAGGTTGAGCATATGGTTTACATATTGACACCTTTAAAGAGCAAAATTACATAACACTTATTAAAAGATATGAGCAAGATTATGATTTTAAGTTACTATAATACAATCAATATTTTATTATTGAAGAAAAAAATTTCAAATCACTGTCGACTCTAAAATCTATGAGTAATTAATATCACTTGTTCTATAGGACCACATTCAGAATGTTGAACAACAGGCACGATGATTTTCACTATTTGATTCTCACTATTCATATTAGCCTCACCATCTTTATTTTCGATATTACTATTAATTCGATATTAATTTCGATATTAATTCTTTGAACACCTAGTGTATGAAAAATAAATGATTAGAGATTAAAATAGATCCTTGTTGATTCCGAATGAATTTAGTGGGAAGAAAATGTAAACCTCAAAAGATCATAAATCTGCAGACAATTCTACTTGATTTCTAACTTCAAGGTGATCGATAACAGTATTCACTAGAAATTCTGATTTATCAGTGAGACTGGAATTCATCTGAAAATTGCTTGATTTCTACAAAAAACAGAAAAATAAATTCTATGAATAAGAAAAAAAAATTTTACTACAATGTTTAAAATTGGCAAAAGAATATTATTGATAATAACTAATAAATATAGCAAAAAAATACTAACATCAGGGAGAAAAAAATTTTCAGTACGTTTTAGTTCATCCTTATTTTCAGTTTTTCAACAATAGTTTCGAGCAAACATTTTGATTGATAATTGGAGCTACTTGAGTTTTGCTTGATTGCTACCATGATAACGGAAAAACCGATCATTAGAAAAGAAAAAATAAACTGTAGAATTACAATCGATCGATCTCTATTCTATCATAAGTCTAGTTTATTCTAGAATATTATAGGGTTATATCATGTAAAAACTGAAAACCATGACAATACCTCTTTTTTTGTAGAAATCATTGATGGATACTTCGATTGAACAGCAATCTTATGATCACAATTAACAATATGAACTCTTGGTGAACCATTATTCAGAGATGAGCATACAGCATGCAAGTGAGAATAATTATCTGGAGTAATAAATAGGAATCGATTGATTTGATAGTTGTTAATGTTAAAATTGTTTCATCATTAAAAAAAATACTTACCGTTTTTTGCAATCACATAATACGTAGCTAAATATTTCCTGGAAGATGTAGATACATAATGTTTTTTGTTTTTCTTATGAAAAACTATTTGAAACATTCTGAACTACCTGAATTTTGAAATTTGTAAATTATATCATTTTTTAGACAAAATTACGAGATCTTTTATAAAATATGAATATTAAATGTTTGTAATAATTGTATAGGAAAATGATAACGATATTTCATAGACAAAAATTTTTTTCAAAAACAGAATCAGCAATAAAAAAATTTTAAACTTGTGTTGAAAAGGTAAAAATAACATTGAAGACAATATAATAGTCAATAATGATTGTTGATAATATAGAATTGTGTTCATAATAATTGAACATTGTTGATGACAAATGATTATTGATCATGATAATATTCAAATAACAAATTTTAAATTGTTATAAACAATAAAAATAGAAATCTATGCAATATATTTGAATTCTTCCAACGCGTAATTTTTTTTTCTACTAAAAAAAAGTTACCGACTGTATGACATGAATAAAAACTTACTCTTTTTGTTTAGAACAATTGAATCTGTTATAAAAAATTAGAAACGAGTTCTATTCGAGGTGTTTTTTCATTTTTTCCACTGGGAAGTTGATCGTGTGGACCTTTCGGGTCGCACCCAGACCGCTGCAGCGCACTGATATTAGTTTTAATATAAAATCACGTGATCTCCATAAAAGCTTGTGTATAAAGATTCACTTCAATTGTAAATAACTAAAAAACTGTGCGATAAAATGTTTTCAAAATTACCACACTATTCACAGTCGTACTAATGAATATTTCTTCAAAATTTTATTGAATAAACTTGGTTTCCAATTTAGCCATAGAAACGCTTAAACTTCCTTGAGAGCGTAACATTAATGTTTCGTTTTTCATGTTACATGATTAAGGCTGGGCTGTACATAGAAAACAAGTAGGAAAAAGTTCTTGGCAAATCACGTCCTCAAAAATAAATTTTTTTTTTTTAAATTTCGGTCTCAATCGAAATCTGATATCGTACTTCAAGGTGGATGACACTAATATTATTTAAACGAATAATTTATCACAATGAAAATAATTAATTAATATTATTAACACCCATTCCTTACTAAAATCTGGAGTGTCATAGCGGACTTACCCGTCAAAAGCCTCCAATTCATAAAACGTTTATTACATATTGATTATTGCACTTACACTGTACAACTTTGTCATCCACCCTGGTCGGTACTCTTTTCTTCATAAATAAATGATTTTGAGGTGATAATGACTAATAAATAACTTTTAGTTTGCCAAGAAAAATTTTAGGTCGTCAACGATGGAATTTGCCGTTTTTTTTCTCATAAGATTTTCTTCCCCCAGTGATGCTCTCGAATAGAAGCACGACAACAGAGAAGAGAAACTAGTATAGAAGTTCAATTCAAATGGAGGGTTAAAATGTGAGTTAGAGACTCGTCAAAAAAACAGAAAATCGCGTTGCTATGAAAAGCAGCGTTCAAGACTGCATCAAAGCGGAGCAAAACTAAACGCAGAAATGGTAGGGAGGAAAAAAACTAGTGGTAGGATTTCAAAACGCACTCTGTGCTTTAAAATTTCTTCTCAATGTTGTATTTATAAAGGTTATTGTTTGAAGGGATAATCCGTCATAAACCTTTATTTCATTTGAAACTCAAACCGAAGTTGAGGTGGAATTTCACTTGAAATAAAAAAATAGTCTTCTTCCTCCGTTCCGTAGGGCAAGTCCACCCCACTTAAAACTTTATTTTACTTCCATAGAAAAATAATGGGTCGGTAGCTCAGAGGTAAGTTCTCTAACTAAGAATCTTCTGGTGACTGGTTCGAATCTCGCTAGTTTTTTTTTTTTTTTTATTTCATTTAATAATTAAATAATAATACTTATTATAATTTTTTTTTGGAAATTCTGGTGGCCTTTTTCCTTAATGATTGGATATTCAATAAATATCAATGAAATTCTCTCAAATTACAATTAAATGGATTCATCAATTGCATATTGTTTATAACACTAACAATTTGTTGAAAAACAAAAAACTCAAAGATGACAAAATTACAGATTTCAATTAATAGGAAGTTCGTTGTCGGAGTACAACGTAAGCCTAGACCAATTTTTTTTTACAGTCATTCTTATCATAAGGTTTTGAAAGTTTCGAATCGAAGAATAATCGAAGCATGTTGCATCAGGTTCAATCTATATCTTTATTGATTTATCATAATTGATACATAAATCATCTTATACATTTAATGGATTTTACTGTTAAACAATTTGTAGACAAAAATATTTACAATTATAATTATAATGTTTTTTGTAGCAATTAATTTTAAAGATTATGTTATAAAAATTCTGATTAATGACAGTATCTAACAATCACATTACATGATCGATATTGGTAAAACTATGATGAGATTGAATAAGATTCTCACTACTCTAAATGGGGAAAAAATGCTCAAAATTATAATACATTCTTTATAAATCTGTGACAAATTAATAGGCAAAAAAAAATGTAAAAGTGGAAATCAAGTTCTATATTATGCTAGAGGATAATGCTTGAGGTTATAATCCTAAAAATCCGAATACAAGTTACTTCTATAATTAGGTAATCATACAGTTACTTGATACTATAGTTTTTAGTAATTACAAATTACTTAACCATGAAAAAGAAAAGGACATTCCTTTTCCAAAGATAATCAATGTCTTGCTACTCCGAAACATTGAACAAAATAATGATACAATATTTGAAATGTTAAAAGACGAAGAATTACTTCCTGATTATGACATCACCATCCAATTTATTAGCTCCAATGGTGATATTCTATTTCACAAAGACATAATAAATAACTTTACAGGACAGATTATACACTGATTATACACTTATACCTCTTACAAATTTATCATATACAAGTTTATTTATAAAACGTCTTATCAGGTACTACTCAGTGAACTCCACATGAAGGTGATAGACAATGTCCACCGGGAGGGGATTGTCCCACACGAAAAAAATATATTCAAACAATCTAATTGACTACATGACTATGTTTTTAGATAATCAATTATATAAGATATAACTATATAATGAAAATGTACATTTTTCTCGTATGCATTACTTTTCTTAACGTTGCTAGAGGTTTACTTGTAGAATCAATGAGTGGTCACTTTTTTGAAGGTGCAAGATTTTTCTTTAATTACTTGAGATTATGAAAAATCTGCATGCGTACGAAATGGTTGATAATATAATCACGATGATGATAGCATGCGCCATCGACTTTCCAAAACTGATTGTGTTTATGTTTTACGTTTTTTTCAATTCGTTCTTTCAGAATTTGCGAAATATTTGTCAGGTGAGAGACATCTGGAAATAAGCGATTAAATGAATCCTAAGCTGTCATAATCACATGAGAAAATTCATCAGTTGGTACATTTAAATTACCAAAATATCCTCCGTCTAAAGTTTTGTACGCTTTATTAAATATTAACAATTCGTTTTCATTATCTAATATCTCAGAATGTTTACTCAATGTTATCATGCAATCATAGCAGTTTTTTTTTAGACATTTATAAACTAAATAGCCGGCAACATATTTCATCGCACAATTTTCTAGAGATAGCGCATCAAAATCTAAATCTTCATTATCATTACTGTTATCAATATGATATAAATTATTATTTTTTTTAACTTCATCCACAATATCATTATTCCCAGTTGTAACTTCTGAAGGACGATCAGTAGGCCTGATAGTTAATGACATATTATTGTCATCATCTTCAATACAATTTGATGCTTTGGAAGGGGCCATTAATCCTGCAACGATACTATACTGAATGTTTTGTCTAAATTGAATTGCAGATGGATTATAATTATTTCCTGTGCGCCGACGTATATATGCAAACAGATTTTCTGTACAATCTTGATTCAGCCTTGACGTCAGTATATAAGGTACTTCTGCATCAATTAATTCATTTGCGAGAATAGATGTTATGATCAATTTTAAACCATTTACGCATGGTGGCAATTTCCTTGTATTATCAGCACATTCCCAAATATTCAGCCAATCAAGGCTATCTTCGAGGCATTTTTTTACTTGTGGTGAGCTATTTAACAACCCACGGCATAATGGATTTTTATCCTTCGCAAATATTGCGTTTAAGCAGTCGAAAATATCGTCCATCTTTTTGCAAAATTCGGCAGTGGCAAGGCATGTGCGATGACGTAAATTGTTTGTCTCATTTCCTGTTTTCAAAACAGCGGAAACAGACATACTGAACACTTGGGTTGCTAGTTTCACCTTCATCTTTCCTAAGTTATTGGGCCGAACCTGTTGCGATGTTAATTTAGGAGCCGATCGACATCCATTACTTTTTTCATAATTAAAAAGTTTAACAATAGGAGCTTATGATACTCGCTCACCTCTAATTGAAAAGTCACTCTTAATCAAACAATTTCTGACTGATTTAATCAGGTGGCAAATATCATAGTTGAAATAAATTCTGTTATTACAAATAATGGTAAATGGCTTTGACTCTGTTATTCCTAATAACGATACTACTCTTTGGTTTGCAGGCCCCTGATCGCAAACCATCGACCGAATATTAATTCCCAAATAGAAACATGTGGTCACACATGATTCAATCAATAAGTCATTAGCCCGAATTGTGGTGTGTGAAAGAAAATAAGCTATTGGTAGCTTCCATGAAAATCTTAAGCCTCTTATCATAAAAACTAGAGCATATTTTGCGAATTCTTTCTTTCATCCCAATTCACCGAAATCATGGAAGCCTTCTATATAATAATTTTTCGAGTTAAAATCGGATTCCTGTTTAATGCTAATCTCATCCCTCACTAGAACTGCATCCCGTTCAGTGGGGCACATTATTTGGGCTTTCTCTTTTATTTTATAAAATAAATTTTTATTCAATCCTGAAGATAAATCTAAATTGTTTATCCATCCCCGAATTGTATTAACGCAAGAAAATGATAGTTTTTTCTCGTCACGGAGAATATTGTATGCCTTGGGAGATACGTAGTATAGAGATGTTGGAAATTTTTGCTCTTCAGCACTCCATCCTTTTTTTTTACCATAACGGAATGATTAAGTTGCATTCTCAAAAATTCCAGTGGATTTTTATCTAAGAATAATGCTGCATCGCTCAATACAGTATTAACGGTGACGAGTTTTTTGGGCGCGTTTCAAATTTTTAATGATTTTTTGATCATCACATAATTTATTCATCAAAATTGCTTTTTGTTTTATCAACGTATTAGTATATTCATTACAACGGGAATGACTGTAAGTATTGCTTGAAGAGACATTTCTGGAAACAGAATCGGTTTGGGTGGATACTTCTTTATGTCTTATCAACATATTAATATGTTTATTACAACGGAAATTATTATGAGAATTGCAAAAAGAGACATCTTCAAAATCAGGATCGGTTTAGGTAGATACTTCTTTATGGTATTTACTAATCGTAGGGACAGCAAGATTTTTTACGCACTCATCAGTTGTACACACCGGGTCATTATCAAAAAGTTTCGGTAGTACGGTTTCTTTCAAACATTTGCGATACATATCTTTCTAATCGGTCTTATTAAACTGATAAGAACTAATTCGCTTACCTAGTAGTTGACTGGCAGATAGGCCCATCAGGTTGTCGTTACCGCAACGCACTATCCATTCTAAGGCCCTATAATTTATATAAATCAGAGATTAATGATCCGTTGACAAGTCGTATTAACACGGATATGTTACAATAAACTGTTAAAAAAAGGTTAATTGCATATTATGATAATGATTGTTCATATGTTCACAGTAACTACTTTACATTAATAGGAAAGGAACAACAACACTGCTTCGATTAGTATCGGTAAAATTAAATATAGTGCTAATTTGACTCAATTTATATGAACCCAATTATTCAATTATAACATGCTTCAGCGGAAATATTGTTATTCTTCAATATGCTAATAATAATGGTAATGCAATTAATTTGAAACTGAGTTTCAGCAATTGTTTCGGTAATGCAAATAATGTAAATGTAATTGTAATTTTAATATTATAAATATAAAATTTCAAAGAAATTGTTACCTATTATCAGGTGGAAATCGATGAAAGGTCAGATCCGGTCTTTTATATGGAGAATTAGTACAGCTTCGATACACGCACAACGCACGAGAAGCCATTGTTTGTACACGTTTGATTACACTAATCACTTATTAACTACTTAGACACTAGCTTGTATACTAATTACTTACTAATCACTTATATACTATTTATTTCCTAATAAATAACGTCGGTGGATTTACTAATAAGGAGTGTAGTATTTATTTACTAATGAATTATGCTTGATTGATTGTATAATCGCAGAAGCGAATAATTAGGAATTTTCTTAAAATTGCTCGGAATAGCAGCAATTGCGTTGACAAATTGTTCAACTTTTTAAAATGATTTAAGAAATTTTTGTGATTTTAAACACTGGCATAAAGACGCATGCGTCATTCGTTAAGAGGGGCAGCCATACAGATATTTGATCGGTGCAAGCCTTCCCCACCTTCGATCAAAAAAACTTACAAGCTTAAAATGTACTATATTCGAATACTAGGTTTTATTAATTAGTGAATGTATTGATTATACTAAATTTAAATCGTTAAATAGTTGAGCAATTGCATAAATAAGTATAAGACAAGTGAGAAGTGGTTGAATTACATTATTATCAACATTCTCATTCTGCAAAACTTTACTGCATCTATACAAATGATTTCTTTCTGTCTATTAAATAATCCCAATTTCCAATATCATAGAAACTATTTTCAATTTTTGACCTATAAGATAAAAGTTACCATCAATAAATATAAAATGAATATGACTTGTTGCCATCTTTTTAAGAATTATATTCAATATAATTACTATCATCAAATCTAATCATCAATACAATTTGAATTACCACAAACAACTGTTTCAGGTAGTGTTTTACAGCAATAAGAATTATAATTCTTCTGGAAATAAGCATTCAAAGTATAAACTGTGATTACAAATCACCCAATAGAATATAATTAAAGGTACGAACTCTAAAGATTGCATTGCGATTTATTTGTCATTCATCATATTGAAATAAATTATAACCGCATAGATGTGAAGAGATCTTTTCCTAATGTTCACAACATACAGAAAATATAGTGAAGTATAATAGAAACTTGAGTCAGAAAAAAGAAATAAATAATCACTTTTCGTTGCGTGTGGATTTGGGTACCTCGAAGTTGAGTTGAACCATCTTCGCCAGGCATTGGGATGCCACAAGTTTATGACGGATTATCCTTTTTTACCACTACCGCCATAAACACTTGTTAGGAAAAATATTTTGTATGTGACACATTGCTATTTATTCTATCAATTAACTATATTATGTATAGAATCGTTTAATTTGAATTTTGACATGATAATATAATTGAATGAAATGTAATTACAAAAAGCTATTGAACATTCGTTAAAAGTTGCATAGTATACTATAAAAATAAATCAGTAAATTTCCGTTATTTTCAGTGTTAATGATAGCACAAATTTAAATAGTGATGATTTTATACCTAAAAATCATCGAATATACATTATTTCGCAGTGATATTCAACCATGTATACATCTAACGCTGCAATTTAAACTCGGCTAACACCTAATCGGGATAACAAGCGAAGGGAACTGGGCTAACAACAGTTACTATGATACTTTTTAATATCCATAATAACATTTACAATGTTATTATGATATTAATGAAAAATATATAAATGTGCAATTAAAAATAAGTTCTACGTGATATTTTTAATATAACTATTATAATTTAATTTAAGAACAAAAAATAAAAGTTAGGAATTTTAGTTTAAATTTCACTCTACTCCCTTTTCTACGCATGCGTTGTAAAATTTAAGGGCGTGTCTACGGTCGATTTTCCGAAGCGACAACTATCGGTCAGATAACATAAGTTCCAGGGTTTACCGACATGTTATCCGAAACTTCGTCCGGATTTTTAACCCAGGATTGGACTTCTATGCTAGTCTCTTTTCTCTGACGACAACTAAACATTTTTACGCCAGTGCGTATCAACATTACTCAGGGCTCCAAGATAATTAACAAACAACACGATCTTTTGACTTTTTCTCACTCATTTCCATTTCTGCGCATGCGTCGCACATGAAAAAATTTAAGTAGAAGTGAGAAAGCCTCATGTTATAAGATAAAAAGAGATAAATAACAATCGGTAGCGAGTTCCAGCAGAATAGAATCCCTTAGAATCCAAGATGACCGATATAACACTACAACAAAAGCAAATTGATTATTTATTTCAAAGGGCTTTTTGTAGATAAATTTTTATCGCAAAAATCCTCGTTACTTTTTTTGATTATAACAAAAATACAAAAATCATTGTACGTCCTTTAACATTATGTTTGAAAAGTAATTTCATGGTGTTTTCGATGTAGCGTAGACTTAAAAAATTATAGACTGAAAACTCTCTACACAAAAAAACTAATACTGCAGTCGGTAATTATTCAGATGGTAAGGGCTGGGCTCAATGGATAACAACCCAGCCATTAATGACGCCGAGTGTACGACGAGTTATAGATAGTCTAAAACTTTTATTATCGTTTTCGTTCATTGCGTTCTTTTTACATATATTTTTTTTCGTTTTTGTTGTAATCGACACTTTTATTTCTAAATCTATTAAAAAATTCATGACGTTCAGTATTCAACTTACACTCGGTTCCATTAATGTCTTCCCTGTACCATAAGTGTAATTGCCGACTGAAAAAGATTCTTTTTAAATGAAGTTTAAAATTATAATTTTTTTAATCATGGGCCATATTTAAAATAATTCACCTTGGTAATAAAATCAATAAAATTGGCAAATTCATTATGTTCCATAGGTTATAATGGTTTTTTTTGTAATTAGGAAAACAGCAAATACTGATTAAGCGAAAATCATCTGAGAAAATTTGATAAAAAATAAATTATTGATCATTTCAAAATGGAGTTCCATAACTGTGATCTTGAGGGTGGATCGAATGAAAAAAAATATCCGAAGTTGACTTTGCACCCTCCCTTGTGCGGTGGAGGGCGGAAGCTCGACGTCAACTGAAATTGAGTTGGTAACAGGGAAATCGTTAGAAAAATGATAGTTTTTACGGATGCGACAAAAAATGGGAGCCTTAGGGCACCAAAAAATTTAAAAATTTTCAAATCATCGGTTTCGCGAGAAACAAAGCACAAAGGATATACATCCATCTCCGTCTTATTTGTCAGAGAGAAGACTGCGAGTTTAGGCAGCTCGCAAGCAAACTCAATTCCTACTCTCCGTACCCAAGTGAGTAGCTTATGATTCATAAATGTAAACATCCTAAATGTTTATATGCTACTTCTGTAATCAGAGCTCAGTAAGCATGAAGAATAAATAATTTATTTTATTTAATTTCATAAAAGAATAAATACTATTTATTTTAGAAGACTTTTTGTTGATATATCATAATCGCAAAATTCGGATAGAGGTTTAGTCGATGGGCGCCGCCTACAACGCTGAGAGAATCAGGTTCAAATCTTATCGATGGTAATTTTTTATTATAAGCTTATCTCAAGGATGAAAGTCAAGGTATTCTTTTTTACATAAATTAATCGATAAACAATGTAATTTACCCTCATAATAGTACTTAAAGTTAAAAAAATTAAATAATTATAAATTTTCCCGGATTGTCCTCGAATGTACCGATAGATACATGATTTCGTGCACATATGGGTACATTTGAGGACTCGGTGAGAAAATCAAGAAATAGATACTACTAAATCTCAAATCATGTGAGTGAATGTTTCTTGTGATAGTACTGCACTATATAGGTATATGATTTCGTGCACGCAAGGCTACATTTGAGAACTCGGTGACAAGTGCATTACAAAAAAGCATTACGAAGGAGACTCATAAAAATGATCACACTCAGTTGTTTTGCGACGTTAAATGCTCTGTCGTTATTCCGATCTCAATAATTAAGCTTATTTCTGACACGTCCCCAAAAGTACCATCCTTTATCTGTCTTTGTGGTATTTTTGAGGACGGTCCTCAAATGTACCTATTTTTATGTGATTTGGTCCTCAATAATACATTTGGACATATATATATATATATATATATATATATAAAAAAATATAATTAAAAATAGGAGGGAGCCACACCACCGCTGAGGCCCTCTTTGCCGTTGGTCCTAAAAAATGATTTAGCTGTTAAAAATCATTTCAAAACATTTCTTGAATAGCCCATGCTTACAATTAGTCATCAGGGTCTATGAAAAAGTCATAACGCCTAGCCACAACATCTTTGGGGCTCCTACAGCCATATAGGTAGTAGTCAAAGAAGTACTTGTTGATTGCTTCTTTGTCTAACCTAATTTCCGAATGTTCTTCCAACGGCCCACAGCTAGAAGCATCATCGAAATCGTAGGGTTTCTTCACAGGATTCGAAGGAAACCTCTGCATGACGGGCTCGCGACCGTCTTAGCTGTAGAATATCCGATTCCAGGCTAACTCATGGTCACGACTCACAATGTCTAGTTCATTGAGTACATGTTTAAGTACTAGCCTCCACTTTTCATGGCCATAATCTTCTTTAAATCTAAATCTGTGTTCATACTCCTTTCTTATAGCCAACTCGCACTCGATTGCAGCTCTTTTAACACCGGCTAAATCTTCATCACCCCGAATATCCCAGCTAAAAAATGGAAAGATCTGCACGAAGTAATAGAAATCATGTATTAATCGTCGTATATTTTCATGATAATCACAAAAACGGCCTTTTTCTGTTAAATTATCACACTCCAAACTGCTGTAAATTTTTTACGCTCAAGTCAGTTAAGAAATGATTAAATTTTTGCTGATATTTCAACACAGTTTGTTTATCACATCAAATATAGAGCATTAGCCACATACACTGCACGCTATACTTTATAAATTAATGAAAACTGCTTATCACAAATTGAAACTATTTGGAATAGCAGTTTTATTGCTTTGACCTCTATAAAACTGTATTCTCTACTAATGCTCTTTCTTTACATTAATTAATCACCAAAAAGAAATTCATGCTGTTCAGAGCCCTTCTTAAGAGATCATATGAACATGATGATGAGGCCTATGTTGACCGTCAACAACAAGATGCTGACGGCCATGCAATGTTGTATATTTCTTAAAACTTTTATAACATAAAAATAGTAGTCACTTTTTATTACGGCCATTTATAATTATGGATCCACGTTAGAAAAATCCTTGGACTTCAATTATTTGTGGTTCTACAGGTTGTGATAAAACTGTTTTCGTAAAAAGATTCATTCGTAATATACATCACATGAGCGATACACGTTTCTCAAAAATAATATTTTACTATGCTGAATGGCAGAAAATCTATAATAATTATCCAAAGTTTCTTCCTCTTGCTATACTTCTCGCATGCACTGATAGTAAATATAGCTTCAAAATTTGGTAATTCGCGTTGAATCACATTATAATGATAATTAAATAAAAATGAAAATTTATTTATTCAAATAATAATCAAATTCTTATATTTAAAATTCTTTATCCTCCCACTCGCGATCTCGCCGCCCACATAGCGCTGAGCGGCTACTCCCACTCCTCGTGAAACCGCTCCGACTGACACAAATTTATCCCCACTTTGTAGTGGGGATAGGAGTAGGGTCCTCCAAAGTGGCAGCAATCTACTTACCTTAGAAGATTTTTGGTATACATTATTCGATGGTACTAATCACAGAGGGCATAAAAGTACTACTTGTCGAAGAATAGTGAAGTCCGTCATCATTACATATGATGTGTCTAATGGTAGCATCAAAACATATTACATTAGGTCTATCGTTTAAAAGTCTCACAAGCAGCAGAAAAACCATTGGAATCATAAATTGTTATGGGCATTCTTGTAGATAATACATAATTAAAAGATTAGATATGGAAACAACTTTTCCGTCATCAAATTCCTCAACTTTGTGCCCACCAGCATTATTCAATCACCAAATTTACATACTGCTGTAACATCCGATACCTTTGACAAATGTGTTGAAACGGTAAATGAAAAAAATACCTTCAACGATTCTGTTGGTATAATTAACCCGGATATAATGTCACAAACAAATGAAGAAAAAGAATAAGCGGAAAATTCTAAAAAAAGAGCCCGAAGTTCAACCCTACAACCCGAAAAAATTCCCGTAAATGTAACAGAAATCGTTAATCGACAAAGACCAAGAAAAAACGTTTGATGCAATAGCGTCTGAACTAATCCCTACTTAAAAAAGCCGAAGATGATGAATCTTTTATTACCAAAAGAGGATAAAGACTATTTGACAACTTGATAACTTCTGAAACAATATTAATTTTGTCCTTTTAAATTAGTATAATAAAAATTTCCTTAAATTGTATATATTTAATTTTTACATATTTTACTCTCCACATGTATATTCTCTCTAACTTGCAGGTTTCCACATTCCTGTCTTACTAGCATATGCACAGACATGTCTTACGCTCTGGTAGAATGTTGATAATAGTATTTCATTCGGACATTGTATATTATTTATTGTTCATTTATTTTCTTAATCTGTTAAATTTGAAAACTGATAAAATAGCAGAAATGAATTTAAACAAAAAAAAAAAATTCATAGTGTTCTGTTAACAATTAGGAGGGATGTAAATGTTCTGGCAAAAATTCTATAAATACAAAATTCTGTTGACAGAAATGTTCTGAAATTTTATGACTGATGCGGTAACTAATATGGATATTATTATTCACTCTCCTTAAAATTCTAGGGTAGTCTCCTTGCAATATAAAACTCATGTGACTGAGTGAATAAATCCTGAGTATAATTATTATTAGCTTATTTAGTTTGGGTTGATTAAATATTGTGATGATGATTTACCCAGTTTTAGTAGCTGAACGAGTTATCCCAACTCTTTGTACCACAAGGTCAACGAAGGTCAACGTTGTAGGGAATAGATTGCTTATAATTCTTTTTTTCGCTCAGCTAAATTCATGAAGATTAAATTAATAATCACTAAATTATTTTCTATGTAAAAAGATTGATTTTTTATTATTATTTCGATGTCGTAATTTCCGCCTCGTGTTCCTGCCTAGCGTCTTCAATAAGCTTCCTGCCAGAAGGTAAGTGCAAACAAAAATACGCATACTCAGAGCACAGTATCTAGATAACAGTTTAGTAAAAACTCTAAGTACCCTGGTAAAATAAAATAACCAATCTTAAATTTTTTCAATAGTTCTAATAGCTCTCCACTAATAACTTTTTTTTTGTTCAGACTCCTGATTTCATCCTCTTTTGGAGGATGAAAAAAGTGTGTTTTATAATTTATAAAATCCTGAAATACGTGTCAATAACTGCTCAAGTTTTTGTTCGAACTATAGTATTAATAAATTTTCAGGGAAGGGCTCTTTCTAGGATTAGGCTGATCGACATTATGAGGCCTGGAGCAGAGCTAGTGGGTAATCCTCTAACGAGAGAGTGTAAAAAGAGACGGCGACTTTGCTGGCCCATCTACGTAGAGCTAACACTTTTCCTGTACACCCACATCCCACGTCCGTTCCTCAACATGCGAAATCAAACAGCGCTGAAATCTCTACAATATCGGGACAGTTAAAAAGTGTTGACTAGTTTGAAAAACTTGTTATTGAAGAAAAAAATTCGGAGCTACGTTGATGATCAATGACTTTAACATGATAACGTATTTTGCACAGTGTTGGACGGAGAGTATTATCACAGCAATGAACTATCCACAAATAATTCAAATTCTTTAGCAATTACATTTTTTCATGTTTGTATAGAAAATACTATGGTAGCATCAGCAATAACACATAAATATTCCATGTGCTATTAGATTTTGCGTAACCTAAATCCCAAAGTGCAATCACTGTTAGACGTACTTCAATAGTATAGAGTAGTTAAGATAAAGTATTCGAAAAAACCGAATGCTTTAAATAAACTTCTACAACTCATCATAGATGATATCAATTTCTTACAAAATAACAGAATTGATGTTGCTTCAGGAAAAGGACGAGTTCGAGACCATAAAGTTTTCTTTACTTTCTTGCTCTGGAGACAGTCCAGCATCAGTGATGCTTGGAGGTTTTAAAGAGTCTACTACAGCACATGGACATTCCGTTTTTGTCAGCCAACCAATAACGCTTGGAACTCAAGTTTTCATAATGCTGATTGTATGCCACGAACAATTGAAATACATGAGGAAGCTGTGAACATAATCGATGATGAAACTACAACTCCAGTAAACTAGAAAACTAGAAAACTTATAACTATTTGAATAATTTAATTAATTTATCTTTTTTAAGACAATGAATGAAAAAATGATGAACTTTAAAATATTCACATTCAATTTATTATTCAAAAATTAAATGGATAAGATTATTAATAATAAAAAAATCATGATTTTTTACTCCAATAATGAATAAAGCAAACGGCTAGGTCTCTATGAGTAAAAAAAAAAATTTATTCGGTAGCCAAAAGAGCTATTTATTCAGTACGGTTCGCGAACAAGTTTCCAACTTGCAAGGCAACGAACTTCGCAGCGAAGAAAAACGTCTAACGTTATCGGGCTAACCGTGCCTTACACAAGTCTTTGGGGTTTCCAGGATAGAAGCATATAACACTTCCTTTCATAGTGCTGATGGTTTAAGATTCTTAATCTTATTCCACCTATAGTCCTAGAGTAGTGTGAATTCCCTACGCATTGATTCTAAAAGAGTTGAAGAAATTGTTTGAAGATGATTTCTCGTAGAGATTGATAAAAAAAGAATTTGTGCCAAATGTCATTGTTTGGAAATGATTTTTACTATTGTTTATTAACAATGAAACTTTAGCAAAGTCCATTTTTTTATCATTTACTGCTTACGCAGCGAAAACCGTTTGTTTTTTCGCAAAAAATGTAGATACCTTCTTTGTAGGAGATCGAATTTTCTTCAAAAAAGTTCTCAAGAGCATGTACCTACCTGTTACAGGTAAAAAAGTGCAGTGCTCTGAACGCGCGCACCAAAACTATGGGCGTTCCGGCGAAAAGTGCGATACGGTGTGGTGAACGTCTTTTTTTTTCTTAGCTTTGCGCATTTGTATCATTGAATAATCATCGAACATTTAATTGCCATTTTGGGAGTGAATAGTATGTAAAATAAGACCAAATAACAACTTCGGAATATTAATGAATAGAGAAAAATGTTTATTAAAGATTGACAGCAATTAATTAAAATCAAAGAATCCGTGCGGTCAACTCAAATCTCAGTCAAAAACCGGAGATAAACAAACTCTCTCCTTGTTGCTATAAACAATTGAACTAATAACGTGATTCTATACAATAAAAGATTTCTTAAAAACTAATCGTCCGTTAGTCAAAGTAAAAATTAGACATCTTAATTTTCATCTTCAATTCCCTTTCCATCCTTCTCTTTCATCAGAAGGAACCACTGGGAAGAACCAAAAGAACCCAAAGAGTAGGAAATGCCAAGAACTGGAAGTTCATGGAACTAAACAAAATAAAAGTTCCTCACAGAATCGAAGTTCTTCAAAAATTTCATTTTTAATCATAAATTCAATATTCAATTAATAATTAGGTTGAATGGTCACATTTCATGGAGTCAATTCTCCAAATAAATTCCGACTTTGCATGCTTTATAAATAAAATCCGACTCTCAAATAAATGATTTAATATAATTAAAACAATCAATTCAATTACACCTTGCGCAAGGAATTCTCAAAAATAAGTTCAATAGCTTCTGCTCACTGGGCAAACTAAGTTTTTAAAAATTGGGCTCACAGTTACGCACACTATCCGAACAAAAATATTAGGATACCATGGACATCTAGTACCTCACTTTGCTTCATTTTGGCCAATAAATGGAACAAAGGATTCCGGTACAATGACTCCAACCGTGTATATCCTACAGTAACTCCACGAGAACGCTCCAGGACAGACATTGTGAATTTAAATCAACAATCAAATGATCGATGAGAGCCAACGTTCTCAGACTGGAAGTTACAAAAACCCTGAATTCAACAGAAATTAGGAATCCAGAAAGAGTCAAAATAACTAATCATCTTCATAAGGGGCGAGTCTATTCATATGAACAACTTTCAAACGACCATTCGGAATTCTATGAATTCGAAATACAACATCATGAAGTTTGTTTTTGATAATATATGGACCTTCCCACTCACATTGAAGTTTTGGACGCTTGCCTTTAACTCTTTTAGGGAAATATAACCAAACCTTTTGACCGACATCAACAGAAAGGACATTAGATTTCAAATCATACATACACTTAAGTTTTTCAGATTTGATTTGTAATTTATCACGTACATTATCATGAACAATCTTTAATTGTTCACGAAGATTAAAAACAAAATTAGTTATAGAATTATCTTCAAAACAATTATCTGAAGGATTAATTCCTTTAAGAAGATCAAAAGGTAACCTGAATTCACGACCTAACATTAACAAAGCTGGATAATACTCAGTAGATTCATGTCTTGAAGAACGATTTTGCAATAGTAGCAAAATCTTCGACGAATTTCCTATAATAAGAACAAAGACCTAGAATACTTCTAAGTTCAGATTTAATTTTAGAAACAGGCCAATTAATAATAGAAGAAATTTTATCTGGAGAACTTTTCAGTCCTTCACCAGAAACTACATGTCTGAGGAAAATAATCTCTTTTTGGAAAAATATACATTTCTCAGGATTTATCTCAAGAGAAGCTTGCAAAAATCTTTCAAAAACATTTTTACGATGAATAAAATGTTCATTTAGACTTTTGCTGAAAATAATATTATCATCTAAATAAACTAAACAAATTTTTCCGAGAAGACTTTCTAAAACTATGGTCATAAGTTTAACGAAGGTAGCAGGAGCATTACACAAACCAAAAGGAACGACTTTAAATTGCCAAACCTCATTCCAAATACAAAAAGCAGTTTTAGATCTATCCTCCGGAGCAACTTCAACTTGCCAATATCCACTTTTTAAATTAATGGTAGAAAACCATTGAGCACCAAGAACCATATTCAATATGTCTTGTTGATGAGGAATTGGTGTTGAATCCTTAACTGTGACATTGTTTAATGTACGATAGTCAACACAAAATCCAATTTTATCACTTTTTTTTGGAACAAGAACAACAGGAGAAGCCTAAGGACCATTACAAGGTTCTATTGCATTCTGTTGTTTCATTTCCTCCATAACTGAATCAACTTTATCCCTATAATCGTAAGGAATACGACGAGGAGCCTGTTTAATAGGAAGTACATTTCCAACGTTAATTTTATTTTATAAAATTACGCACGTTCCTAAATCAAAAGAATTTTTCGTACAAATATCCATATTCTTTAATAAATGTTCTTCAAAACGAAATTTATCATTGCCATCCAAAAATTTTAAAGATCTTTCAAACAAATCTAAAACAAAATTCTGGAAGTTTATTCAAAAAAGAACTAATTTTATAAATAAAAAACAACTTTATTACTTTCTGAAAATTTTCATCGAGAAGATCTTTGAAATCAGTAAATAAACCAGACTTAATTGAGAAATCCAATCCTAGAATACATTCTTCTTCAATTTTAGCAAAAACAACTTTTCAATTAACCTTAATATTGGAAATATTTATTTCTACAGTCTCGATAAAATCAAAATGAAATTTATCACCTGAAACTGTAAAAATAGAATAAGAAATAGAAGAATTATTCGAAACAGTTATCATCCCTTTAAACAAAGAAGAATTGACAACCGTAACATCAGCAGCAGAATCGACTGTCATAATACATTTTTTGCCAGTAACTTCTCCTTTAAGTAAAAGATTCGGTCTAGAACCAGAAGAATAAGAAAAATCAATTAAATTAATTTTTAGTTTTAACGAAATTTTTTTTTTTTAATGAACCTTCACCAGTAGACTCATTAGAATCATGAATGTTTGATAAACTAGTTTAAACAACTTGAAGAACTTGACAATTCTTTTTGGAATGTCCTTTTTCACCCCAAAGCTAACATTGGAAAATTTTCGAAGAATTTTGATTTTAGTAATTTGACCTAAAATTTCCTTTAAACGAATTATTTCTATAATCTTTTTTAAAATTATTTCTAAAATTATTATTTTTTTTCTAATTATTCTTATTATTAAATGTATTTTTATTCTGACCTCCGAAGGTCAAATCTTTAATCGA
The DNA here is from genome assembly GCF_013357705.1 of Chelonus insularis. Classification (NCBI taxonomy): domain Eukaryota; kingdom Metazoa; phylum Arthropoda; class Insecta; order Hymenoptera; family Braconidae; genus Chelonus; species Chelonus insularis. Next base: position 125,285 of record NW_023276775.1, read on the forward strand.
CTCGAGCTCTAAAGCTCTCCGAGTTGCTTACTGAAGAGACTCAATTCTCTCCGAACGAAGAAAAAATTGTAACTTTAATTCTTTTAATACAAAAATGAATTGCAAACCAGCAATTCTATCTCTCTCTTCAGAAGAGACCGAAGGATACGCAAATTTGACAAGCCTATCCAAATCATTTGAAAAGTCTGTTAAATTTTCATTTTCAGACTGTTTTCTAGCCTGAAAACGACTAAAATAAGCTCGAGAAAATTGAGTTTCACTAAAAAAATTTTCCAAAATTTCCTAAATCTTCTAAACTCAAATTTTCTAAAATGACTTCAGTTTGTCCTTCAAACAGGACACTAAAATCGATGCTTTTAGTTCATTGTCCACTTACGCAGACGAGCGATTATCTTAAATTGACAGAAATAAAATTCCCACGTCTGAGAACCATCAAATTTTCCCGGTTTTGCAAAAGCTAAAAAAGTATTCTTAACTGAAGGAGTTAAGTCCGATTCAACCAAATATTATTATTATTATTATTATTATTATTATTATTATTATTATTATTATTATTATTATTATTATTATTATTATTATTATTATTATTATTATTATTATTTTCATCTTGCGATTCGTCAGAGGTGTCTGGCCAGGGATCCCAGGGCTCCGACCCACCTGGGGCCTGACCAGACGGAATTATCCTGCAGGCACCTGACTCCCTCAGGTTTGAGGGTGAGCCGGGGCTGCAGCCGTTCAGTCATTTGTTACAGTCGTCTCAGGATTCGGAGAGAACCAAGGTTGACTGCTTTCTGCATACGAGCCGCGAGAATCTCAGCCTGACTACGGTAGACTGGTATTGTTCGAAGCTCTGTCAGAAAGCGGTCCCTCATCCCTTCGAGGGCGCCAATCACCAGGACTATCACGTGCGCTGTGTAGTCGTGATAGACATTTCTCATGACCTCCATGAGCTCTCTGTAGCGTTCCTGTTTACTCTCTTCTTTTGCACGTATATTTGTTTCAGCCGGGGCTGAGAACTCAATGTAATATACGTGCTTGGTGGTATGGTCGAAAAGAGTAATATCCGGCTTATTGTGTTCAATACGTTGGAGCGTAGAGAGCGGGTAATTCCAAAGAATTCTTGCTCTCCCGTTCTCAACGACTGACTCAATTTCACCGGGCACATAGGGCAGCACTGGTGTCTCGTCTATTCCATAAGAGTGCCGAAGGTGGTAATACAGCACTCTTAGGGCGGCGTTATGCCGGTGAATGTAGGCTGAGCGCGCTAATATCGGACAAGCCGATAAAACATGAAATAGCGTCTCATCTACATCACCGTGACAAACTCGGCATCTTGTGTCCTCGAGTTGCTCGTGCATAACATCACGCCGATAGGCGAGGGTGGAAAATACACCATCTTGGCAGGCCATAATGAATCCTTCGGTCTCAGAGAACAAGCCAGCTGACTTAAGGTATTGGAAAGTCAGCTGGTGTGACAAGTCCTGTGTTTGGAGATGACGATAAAACACACCATGTAAGGACTTTGCCACATGTTCGTCGAGCAGTTTTAACTGCTCGGTTGTTTTTATATCGACCTTTCGCTGCCCTCTGGTCAATTGCAAAAGCCTTAGACCGTCTGGGCTGCTAGGGTCGAAAACTGAGCCGAGGTTCTGCGCTGCCTGATATGCTGCTCTATATAGGAACGCATCCCTTCCCAATAGTTCAAAGCTGTTCACGAACTTGAGAAGAGGATCAGAGCTCTCATAGATGTCATAAGCCAGGCCTATCACTAACCTGTCATGTAGACACTCCAAACTTAGTAGTCCACGCCCTCCCAGATCACGGGGAAAGTATAGGCGTTGGACAGAAGATCGCGGGTGATGACTTCGATATAGTGTCATCACTTTCCTCGTGATAATGTCCAGATCTTTAAGCTCTTTTCGGAGCCATTTGAGAACTCCGAATGAGTATAGCAAGACTGGGACAGCGAGCATATTCGTGGCTTTGACTTTGTTAGGGCCTGATAATTCAGAGCCCCATATTCTCTTAAGTCGCCACTTGTACTCACTGCGGAGAGTATCTTTGATGACAGACACGTCCTGCAAAGGAGATTGTGCCTGTCCAAGATATCGGTATGACTCTCCAACATCCAGATGTTTTATGATGCTCCCGTCTATAAGCTCGACATTATCACTCCAGTTCGGCGATCTTCCTTTTACTAAGTGGGCAACTGCGCACTTGTCCAACCCAAACTCCATGCCGATTGCACTGGTATACTCGGAAACAACCTCTAGGGCTGTTCGGAGTCTCTCAGGACTTGCCGCGTACACTTTCAAGTCATCCATATAAAATAGATGTGTGACTTTGTGTACGCGGTTGGAGACTCGTCCGGCTTTATATCCAGGCGTTCGGCGTAGAGTGACAGATAATGGCAGCAGTGAGATGCAAAATAGAAGAGGACTCAGGGTATCTCCCTGGTATACGCTTCTCCTAAATGGCACTGCTCTGGTAGACACTTTTGTTTCACCAGATGTTACGGTGAAACGTGTCCTCCAGAGCGGCATCAGATGTTCGATGCATCTCACTATTTGTGGGGGTACTGAAAGGCATTCGAACAAGTAGAGGAGAAGCTCGTGTGATGTTGTATCAAATGCCTTTCTGTAATCCACCCAGGCCATTGAAAAGTTGCGCTTGTAGTAGTATGCGTCCATTGTGACGCATCGGTCTACTAGCAAGTTCTCCTTGCAACCTGTCAAGCCACGCTTGCTGCCACGTTGTTCGTTTATCTGTCTCCATACAGGTTCTATTGCAGTCAAAATCCTCTCGTTCAAAATCTTTGTAAACAATTTGTAGAGAGTATTTAGACATGCAATAGGCCTGTAGTTTTTGGGGTTGGACAGATCACCACTTTTGGGGATCAGCACAGTACGCCCTTCAACGAGCCATCCAGGAATGGGTGTATCTCTTCCTAGATATTCTGAGAAGATACGAGCCAGATGCTGGTGGGATGAGGTCAATTCCTTCCACCAGAAGGTGGGGATTGCATCTGGCCTAGGGGCAGCCCAGTTCTTTGTGCCCCTTAGAGCATTTAGTCCAGTCATATTAAATTTTAAATCAGGAAATCTAGAAATGGATAAAATTTTAATAGAATATTCGTAGGGGATGTAGAATCAGTTTCCCCTAAAAAAAAGTGAGCTCCGACACTGGGCAAGGGTTGAAATCACCCTTTAAACGCTTTTTTATGCATTTTTTCACGTTTGTTCTCATTTTTTTCGAGAACTATAATAAATATGAAAAAATGTTTCAAACAAATGTTGTAGCGGCTACGTTTTTACAAAAAAAAGTCCGCATCTTCGCAACCTTACCTGTAACAGGTAAAAAGTTATCGACCTCTATAGGTTGGAAAAATTCAAACCGGTGAAAATATTGAACACCCTTGGGGTACGATACTGCTGTGAGAGAAACAAAGCGATACGTTCGCGCTTGTCACTCTCATTGCATATTTTCGGGCCTAAACGCATGCATGATAAACTCCGCCCTTTGAGGAAACAAAAAGAAAAAATACATGAAGTCAATGAGTTAGAAAAAGAGAGCCTTATTGACTGATTTTAGGCTTCTCCGGAAATATCTGACGCACAAGGTCAGTGTTTTCATTTTCAATACATTCTCAAGTTTTAAATGTATTGACTTTTATTTCAATTAAGTTGGAATTAAAATATTCCAAGCCAAATAATAATAAATAAATTAATTAATTAATTAATATTATATAATTAATAGAATATGATATATTTATTGTGATTATAATTACAAACGGTTATTTCAATGGTTAATAAAAGAACTATTTGAGCGTAAAATTTATTTAATTTAAAAATTAAGTATAAAATCATTTTTAATAATAAATGAAATTTTATTTGAAATAAAAATTTTTTTTCTTTCATCTTCTTACTTTACATTAATATATTATTTATTTTATTTTTATTATAATTACGTAGTGCTATTTAAATGGTAAATAACACAAATAAAAAAAAACAATATTAACATAGAAATTTTTGTGTTATTGAATAATTAAAAAATAAAATAATATTTAATTGAATTTTATTTTTTAAAAAAAAATTTTTTTACATTGATTTGAATTAATGTGAAAAATATATATATATACATTCGAATCACTTTCAAATATTATTCAATATACTCTACAAATTTATATCAGTACATTCATTTTGTTTTAATAAATAAGAAAAAAAAAGAATTCTCGATTTTTAGAAATTGTAGATGTTTCATTGATGACTCATTAATAACGATGTCACTTAGGAATGACAAATTATTTCTTCTTATTTATTAAAACAAAATGAATGTAGTTATTATTATTATTATTATTATTATTATTATTATTATTATTATTATTATTATTATTATTATTATTATTATTATTATTATTATTATTATTATTATTATTATTATTATTATTATTAACTTCCCAGTGGGAAGTAAGTAATGGGTCCGATTTTGCGAATCGCTAATTTTGACATATCTCAACGTTTTAAGGTCCCCAGAGTTGAATACGATATTTTTTACGTGGACGTCTGTGTGTATGTACGTATGTGCGTATGTTCGTACGTGCGTTCGGAATTATTTTTCGCCTCGATTATCTCGGGAACAAAAAATGATATCGGCGTGGGACTAACTGCATTCGACGCGTAATTACGTAACTTAGAACTGAAAAATTTTTCAGGAAAATCGGTAAAGCCATTTTTTTGGCAGAATCAAAAAACTGGAAAAAAAGGAAATTACTTGAATTTTGCAATTTATAAATTATACCATTTTTCAGACAAAATTTCAAGATCATTGCAGAAATATGAATATTAAATGACTGGAATACTTGTATGGATATATGATGACAATATTTCATCGAAAAAAAAAAATATCAGCAATGAAAGAATTTGAAACTCGTGTCAGGATTGAGAAAACAGCATTAAAAACGCTATAATAGTTTATAATAATTGTCAATAATATGGAATTGTGTTCATAACAATTGAACATTGTTACTAACAAGTGATTATTGATCATAGTAATATTTAAATAATAAGTTTTAAATTGTTATAAACAATAAAAATAGGGACCCTTTCTATATATATATGAGTACTTTCATCGCATAATTTTTCCGTTTACTAAAAAAATGTTACCAACCGTATGCCATAAATGAAAACATACTTTTTTCGTGTATAACAATGAAATTCGTTGTAAATAATGAAAAAAAGGATCTATGAGGTACATTCGAATTTTTCTAACGCACAATTTTTTTTTTTTACTGAAATAAAGTAACGAACCATATCAAATGAATAAAAACAGACTCATTTCGTTTATAACAATTCCATTTGTTATAAAAAATGGAAACGGGTTCTATTCAAATTGTTTTTTCATTTTTTCCACTGGGAAGTTGGTCGTGTGGACCTTTCGGGTCGCACCCAGACCACTGCAGAGCACTGATATTTAGGATTCTTTTCTTTCCACAAAATCTAAGTTTTAAAAAAAAATTTTTTCTCCCCTTTCAAAAAGTCGAGAACACGTTTTTCGTAACTTTCCCCCCTATTTAAGAGCTGAAGACATTATTATTTTAAAAAAAAATTTCTAGCAAACTTCGGTCACTCCATTTCGAGAAGATGGAAGGATTTATTTTAATTTTTTTTAAGCAGTGTTTACAGACAATTTTTATACCCAATTGCTAAAAAAACTATATTTAATTTTCTATAATAAATATATTATATGTTAATTTCTGTAATTTAAATTAATTTTCTCTTTTTTTTCGATTTTTATACATATTGTTTTCAATTTATAATATGCTTATTATTACAATTGGATTCTTCGGAATTTCCTCTACAGAATGTGTTTTAATTTTTTTTTATTTATTATTTGCAGAGCTCCCCTTCTTTTAATTTTTCTTAAAACTATAAATTGCTTCCAGTTCTACAGAAGGGAATTCGATTCAATACAAAAAATGTACCGACTTTTTTTCGAAAAAAACGAACGGTTCTCGCTGCATGAGCAGTGAAAGGTAAAAAAATGCACTTTGCTAAGTTCCAATTGTTAATAAACAATAGTAAAAATCATTTCCAAACAATGACTTTTGGCACAAATGCTCTTCTCGTCAATCTGTACGAAATATCGTCTTCAAACAATTTTTTAACTTATTTAGAATTAATGCATGCCAGCATAGAGACTTTTTATACCGCTCCTGGACTACTAGGGGATGAATGTTTTCAATGCTTCACAGGCCTCGTTTATATATGTTTTTCCACTAGCAGTATACCTTTGACTATCGGTGATTTTCAGATCTGGCATTTGGTTTACTACTGACAAGAAGAGACCTTGTGAGGTGGGCACCATCGATTTACCTGAGGTTTCTATGTAATAATCTAGGTTGAAAATTCTTAAAATAACATGGAAATCGATGCCAAAAAAATATTCGCTTCTGTCCCAAATTTGTAGCCAAATAAAGGAGATGAATTATTCATTTATTTTACGTATTACGTATATAATAATTACTGTAAAAATGTTCAAAACACGATGATTTTTTTACACCATGCAAAACGAATACTTGCAATATTTTCAGATCCTGGAATTTCACAATGGGACTTACAGTTATCTTCAAATGCAAAATCGACTGAATTTTCAAATTCATCTGGTTCAATAAATGTGTAACTATTTTTAAACCATGAATAATATAAAAGATTAATGTATCGCGAAGATGAAAGTTGATCGTGAGTCAGTAATTGTAATTTAATAATATTTTTTCTCGAGTGAACATTTTAGTCATGTCGTAATACGACATCATCTAAAAAATGTCTCACAGAGTTTTTTTATATTCTAAACAAAAAAACATTTGAAGAGTAGATTCGTCTAGTAGTCCCTTTAGGAATAATTACACTGATCAACAAAATAATAGCTTTGTTCTCCCACCTTAGGAAAAAATATATATTTTTAATCTTTGTTGCCAAGGTATAAACGTACGATAAATAAAAAGTCGAAGTTAGCTCTTGTTGTTTTTTAATAATTATATTAAAATTTTTTAACAAAAACAATGAATTATAATATTTACAATGGTTTAAAATATTCCGATCGCTTAGATCTTTTGGCTTTTCTGGTGTAGGACGACTCCGGTGTTTCTCTAACGATGGACTAACAATAATCGGCAAGCATAGAGGGTTCCCATTTGCTTTGACATCGTTTTTCAAATGACGCGATGTCTTGGTAGAATCGCTCTCCGTGCTCGTCACTTACGGCTCCCATATTTTGTGAAAGAAAATCAAGATGTGATTGCAAAAAGTGTATTTTTAAAGACATATTGCATCCCATTTTTTGATAAGCTTTTAGCATCGTTTTGACGATATTTACATATTGCGGAGATTTGGAATTGCCGAGCAAATTTTTGGTCACTTCTACAAAGGACAAACAAGCTTTTTTTTTAACGTTATTTAATGACGCCATTTTTATCCATGGCCTTAACAATGTTTTTCATTAATCCCAACTTTATATGTAAAGGTGGCAATATAATTTTTTTGGGATCGACTAATGGATCATTTTTTACATTTTTCTGACGAGGAATATAAGCTGTTCTTTCAGGCCAATGCTCTTGAGTGTAATGTTTCGACCGATTCCTACTATCCCATTCACAAAAGACATAGCAGAATTCTGTATAGCCAGTTTGGAGTCCTAAAATTAATGCAACCACCTTCAAATCAGCACAGATGGTCCACTGGTAGTCTTTGTAGTTTATTTTGTCTAAAATAAGTCTCATCACTTTATATGTTTCTTTTAAATTAACACTGTACGCTACAGGAATGGATGGAAGTTCGTTGCCATTGTTTAAAAGCACGGCTTTCGAACTAATCTTAGAGGAGTCGATGAAAAGCCGCCATTCAAAAGGAACATGCTTATAGCCTAATCTAACGAACAGGCCATTAACATTATAACAAAACACTAGGCTTTCTTCTTTCGAAGAAAATCAAGAACACAACTGTGTCGTTTACGATATTTACGTATGACGACTCCGGGTTCGAGCAAATTCCATTGTTTAAGCCGTGATCCTAAAAGTTCGGCCTTTTCTTTCGTTAGATTCAGATCCCTGGATAGATCATCGAGTCGTTCTTGGCTCAATAGGATTGGAGTATTACTAGTAGAAGGCTCATGAAACTCTGGATCAGAGGACGAATCTTCCGCGCTGTCTCAGTGTCTAGTGATGAATGCACTGGCAAATCCTCAGAACGGAACACAGGTTTGTCAACTGAACTCACGTAAGGATACTTCAGAGTATGTTTTTTTTCCTGTTTTGCCCTTTAAGATTAGTGAGACAAAAATAGCAGTCAGTAATGTGATCTCTTGGTTCACGCCAAATGGCCGGTTTCGTAAAGGGCAGCATCTTAATTTTTTTATCGGTTAGGTTTCTGTAGCAAGTTATACAGCAGACATGTGGCACCCACGATTTATCTAGATTGGCAACTCTAATTTTGAAATAATTAAAATAACACTCTTTTATATACGTAGTAATAGACTTTTTCTGGCTCTCTGTTATGAACTTTCCACACACGTAACAAAACGATCGGGAGAATTGATGCAACTGCGTGACATTTTTGTAGCTTACTGTTCGGCGTTTCGAACACGATTGAACTTGTTTCAATAGTTTATTTATTCTTTGTAGTATCGTAAAGAAATAAAGTGTAAAGGTGGAAAATTCACGCGAGTCATTCATTTCTACGACGGTAACTAAACAAACCTAAGTATTATTATTTTTGTGGTAGACTCGAGGATACATAATGAAACCAATATAAATCGCTTAGGTGGGAGAATCGTTGTTAAATAGTGTTATTTTCTCAACTTCTTTATCCGATGGTTTAGAAGACGTGACAGCTTCCGAACAAAACCTAGTCCACGAATCAATGTATTTTTTCTAACATTCGGAAAAAATACATCCTTTAACCAGATTTCGGAGTGTTCTAAGAAAAATTAGTACATAAAGTTCCAGAATATATCATATTACATGATTGATAAAATGTCAACTTGTGAATAACCTAACCGTTCAAAGATAGGGATGAGTGTGCCGGAACAGGTTAATGGAGAAGTCAGATATTATAAAAATATATAATTCTTTATTTAGTAGCGCTAACAACTACACTATACACTGTACAAGATTTTATTGCACTGACAAAATAAATGATTGTCTTTAGAAATCATTGAATGTCCACTTTAATTACTAAAATTTAATTGAATGTCTAAAAAATACTCACATCGGTGTGTTCGGTATTATTGACCTCCCATACGGGCTCAACACACTTCTCAAGTCAACAGAATATGATTGTGCACGTGTCGTTAGCCTATTAATACAATGCGAAATGAATTTATGCCCATTTGTTGAATTTGCCGTGAATTGTCTTGAAATATTACTTGATTTAGTTGTAGGATAAAGAACTGAATGATTCTATCGTTTTAGAATGACGCTAGCACTAATGATTGACTTAAAAAGAAACGATTTTAAAGAAAAGAATTAGAATGCGTGTACACGTGAATGAGAACACAAAAAAAATCGTGACAGGAATTTCATTAGTCAAAATGGACACTAAAAATTAGACAAATGAGTGACTAGAATTAGAAATATTGATTATTTGATCGATTAGTTATCAATCTAGTGTCAAGATGGCCGCCAAAGTTTCTATCAGCTAATAATTTAAACTTGAGAATTTATACTCAACTGCTCGCAATTCATGATCATGACTTAAGCCCTATTCATCAGTATTACATCCTCCATTAGACACTTTCGGTTCATGGATTGCAGATGCATATTCTCTGTCTTTCCTAATTTCTGATTCCCAATCCTTATACGGTTCTTCAAAATGCAATGAATTCTCCATGATTTTCATATCGGTATACCCATCCACTGCATTCAATGATATTTGTTCAAAGTGACTCTTTAATTCTATTTCAGCATCATTTACAGGTGTTTCCATAATATTCATAGTTTGAAATGGTGTTAAAAGTAACCGAATAACAGAAAGGGGGTTAATTTTCATTTTCAACTATTAAGTGTTACATAATTTTAAGAATAAAAGTAGATAAAATTTCTATTTCGAGCATACGAATTTATACACATATAAAGTAATGATCATTAAAAAAAATAAAAATGGATACAATAAGCAAAAATATCCATTCACTATTTTATTAAATGAATAAAAGAAATGTTACAATTTTTAAATGATTATTATTATTCAAGATATGAAAGTGACAATATTTTACAGTATATCTTTGTATACATCCAGAAGCAAACATAATGCACTGCGTAACTTAAACACTGCACTACTGCCAACCATTTAAACACTTATAATTACTTTAACCAAACTTCAAACCGACTTACACCTATTACAACAAAATTAGCCATCTTTGGTTGCTTTTCCAAAATTCTTAACTAGTGTGCAGATGTATTTTTTAGGTGGACCATTGAATTCCTGCGCTAGTAGCCAGTACACATTCAATTGTTTTAATCCATCTATCCATTTATCGATTTCTGCATTCACACGTGGGCGTACTAGTTTTTACAATTCTCTACAGACGAAAATGTGCTCCACATAGCCTACACAACCATAAAATGTTTTCATTCTCGCTCCCTATCGTGCAATAATTACATCTCAATCTTGTCCGTGTCTCCTTTAACCAACCTTTTATTTTCTGCGCTTTCTAAGATGCTACTGGTAATAAAATCATTTTAACCATACTATAGATTCTTCTAAATTCTAAGTTTAAGATCCTTGTGTTGTCTTCTTTGGCTTTAATGTCTTTTGAATATTTAATACTCGTCTTGAAAAGTTCCGTAAGTTCATTCACCTTACCCTTTTCCCAAATGATACTGATCACTTTCCTGCAGGTGTGTTTACACTAACACTTAATTCCGTCTTGCAACACTTGCTGAGCAATTTTCTAATCTTTGGTCTCTCTTTCCAGCACTAAACTTCTACGCCATACAAACCACCTGCTCTTAATGGAGAATCATGCAAGTATAATCTCTCTTTAAGCGTGCTTCTACGTGCTCTCTTTACGATACCCCATGTTGTATTGATGACATTTTCCATCGTGCCACATACGAACTCTATCTGAGAATGTAGACTGTTTCCTTTTGTAATCATACAACCATGGTACTTGAAACTGTTTACTTTTTCGACACAATCACTATTTTTTTTCCACCGAGTTTCCTTCCTACATTTTTTGCTTCCAACAATCATAATTTTAGTCTTTTTTGTGTTGACCGCAATTTTATTTTTAACTTTCCAGTGGGAAGTTATAGTAATGGATCCGATTTTGCGAATCCCGAATTTTGACATATCTCCACGATTTAAGGTCCCCAGAGTCGGATACGACCATTTTCCAGTGGACGTATGTGCGTTCGGAATTCTTTTTCGCCTCGATTATCTCAAGAACAAAAAATAATATCGACGTGGGACCCACTGCATTCGACGCGTAATTATGTAACTTAGAACTGATTAGGTTTTCAGCAAAATCAGTCAAGTAGTTTTTTATGCAGAATGAAAAACTGAAAATAATAGTGAACTACCAGAATTTCGAAATTTATAAATTATATAATTTTTTAGACAAAATCACGAGATCTTTTGAAAAATATGAATATCAAATGTTTGTAATAATTGTATAGGAAAATGATAACGATATTTTATAGAAAAAAAAATTTTTCAAAAACAGAATTAGCCATAAAAAAATTTCAAACTTGTGTTGAAATGGTAAAAATAGCATTAAAGACAATATAATAGTCAATAATGATTGTTGATAACATGGAATCGTGTTCACAATAATTCAACATTGTTAATGACAAATGATTATTGATCATGATAATATTTAAATAACAAATTCTAATTTCGTATAAATAATAAAAATAGAAATCTATGCAATATAATTGAATTCTTCCAACGCGTAATTTTTTTTTCTACTAAAAAAAGTTACTAACCGTATGACATGAATAGAAACATACTTTATCCGTTTATAACAATGAAATTTGTTGTAAATAATGATAAAAAGGATCTATGAAGTATATTTAAATTCTTCTAAAGCACGTTTTTTTCTTTTACTGAAATGAAGTAACTAACTACATCAAATGAATAGGAACACACTTATTTCGTTTATAACAATTCCATTTGTTATAAATAATGGAAACGGGTTTTATTCGGGGTGTTTTTTCATTTTTTTCACTGGGAAGTTGGTCGTATGGATCTTTCGGGTCGCATATTTTTATTTCTCTGTATATTTTCTACTACTTTTAACATTGACTTTATGCTGTCAGCGTCCTAAGCTACAATAGCAGCATCATCGGCAAATTTTAGTGCATAAATCTTAAACTTGCCTATAACCACTTCACCAATATTATTCTTGATTCATCCATCCTCCATATTATTAATATAGATGTTAAAAAGCAATAAACTTGAGCAATAACCTAGTCTCACACTAATAGAGTCCAGCCAAAATTTAAATTTTGAAAATTCGAGACTTAAAAGTCATTTTTCGCAAAAACTATATTAGATACAAAAAAATGTTTTATAAGTTGTAGATTTTCATATTATCCACAACTTTTGTTCAAAACATTTTTTGATATTTGTTATAGTTTTCGCTAAAAATATTAAAAAGCCTAGAAATATTCCAGCCAAATTTGACCAAGGTTGAAAAATTCCCATTTCAGGTCTAACTTGGCTGGACTAATATTTTATTGGCTGGATTAAAATTACACAGATGGTTTCAATTACCTGCCTATCGCCTCTTACTCGTACTTTCATGTTCAGATGAATCTCCTCCAAGCATTCTGCCATAAATGCCTAACTTGCTTATTTCCTTTATGAAGTGGTGTCTATCAACTTTGTCGAAAGCTGCCTTGAACTCGAAAAAAGCTGTAAACAATTTCTTGCCTTTCTCTTTTGTGGTTTTGTCAATAAAGCTGTTCAGTACAAACAAAATGAACTCTTGTCCACGACCACATCTGTATCCTGCCTGACTTTCTTCCAGGATATGATTCTTTACTAACCAGCGATTTAACCTTTTTGCCGTCATGTAAGTTAAGATCTCATAATCTGAATTCAGCAGCGAGATGCCCCTTTCATTTTCCGTCTTCAACTCATCTCCATCCTTTAAGATTGGTACAATGATAGCGACGTTCTATTCTTCAGACATATTCGTGTTTATCCAGATGTCATTGAAGTGTTTCAGCCATGCTTTAGATGTTATCAGAAAACTACACTTACTTCTCGCGTTATTTCTAAATACATGGATCCCTCTCCACCAGTCCATCATACCTCTGGCTTTATCCATTAATTCCCAGAATTTAGCGAACCATTCTTTTTCACTCGATTCCATTAGCTCTTTGAATTCACCTCTCTTGTGATTTAACATAGCTTTGTTGGTCTTTAATCTATCTTTTATAAACTTTTTGAGACACCTAGAAAGTTCTTTCAATTTATCCTTACAGTCACTGTTGATTCAATGTTCATTGTAACTTCCTTTTTTTCTGTGGACGTTCTTATTTCTTTTTACCACCTCACTCTTGTTTGCAGCGCTTGTGATTAGATCCTTAATAAATGACTGTCTATCATCATTTATGTCTGTATTATAAGTCATAGTATTTTCTAAGTCTTTGGTGATTGCAGTGAAGTAATCATGACATCCTTCATTCTTCTACTTTAAGGTCACTTGTTTTGATTGTGCTTCTAAGTTACTACTTTAAACATTGTGACGTTATTTTTTGATATCGTTCCATTGTTAGCTCTAGCAATATTCTATCAAGAGTTTTGAGGCTAATAAGAGTCCATTTAGTATGTTCTAGTAACGAATTATAGAGATGATTCAGTTATATAACGCTTACTTGAACAGTTAAACTTACTTTTATAGTCCAATGGTTCAAATTTTCAAATGCCATATTCATAATAATTATTGCTCCTACGCCAATATATTTAATCATTTCATTATTTTTTTTCAATTTATAAGTCACGATAGTTATGTAAGTCTATCTCTATTTTATTTTATGCAAAATTATTATCTTTATATGCGTTTGGTGGCGTAGGACAGGTAGTTATGAGTCATTAATTATGATGAATTAGTATTGTTAATTTGTTAATTAATGCAAACCAAAGATAAGGGATTCGGTAGTTATTAATATTAGTGATTAAAGTCTCAATAACCCAAGTGAAGCAGAGTTGAGATAAACAAGTACATCTGTCAACCACATGGGCTGTTGAGAGGAGAGTTGGGAAGCTATCGTGAAGTAGAGGACTAAAAGCAACGTGTCACCCTGCAGTTTTTTCATGCCGGGAGACGTCCTAGCTCTAAGAGTTGTAACCACGAGGTTGTTGCCAGTAGAATGAGACTTTAAGAAGAAGATGGAAGTGTAGGAGAGAATGAAAGAATGAAGAAGAATATGAAAATCTGGGAGAAGTCACGTGAAAATAGCTACCAATAGAAAATGTGATTCGACAAATTGCAGACGTTTTCAGTACAGGGAGAGAAAAATGAAGAAATGAGAGAGTAAGAATTTTTGGGAAAATGCTTTTGGAAGAGTTGATGGCAAGCTATGCCCATGGAGAGTCGATTGCGAGCTGTGCTCGTGGTCGGTCTAGTGTAACCATCATGGTAAGAGGGAAGAGCTAAGGAGGTTCTAGAAAGAAGAATGAAGACCAGAGAGGACCTTCAATGGAAGAAGAAGGGAGTCCAGAACGATCAGGACGAGGTTTGACAAAAGCTAGAATATTAAAAGCTCTCTGCAGAAGTTGTAAGTTATTGAGAATTGAATTAAAATGGGCTAGAAGGTAAATTTGTAGTGAGTTGAAAATATTTTATAGGATAAAAAAGATCCGTGAGGCGTGGTTTGCTCTCGTACTCGTTGGGTTAAGTTAATGGTAGATTTGGGTATCGAAGATTATGTTTTAGTTTAGTTAAGTTGATTTGAAGATTTGGTGATTGTTAAAAATTATGATATTGAGTTTTCAATCTAAGATTTTGAGTTCTACAGTACTCTCTCTTAATAGGGCCTCTCCCAATAGTTCCGCGCCCGGATTTTATGCTCGGATCGTGTCCCCACTACGGCACGCTATTTCTATAAATTAAAAATTACGAGTGGACTCTCTCAATAGTTTCGCTCATAGAACTTCTAATTTCATCATTAAAATAAAAAATCAATTGACTTATTCTAATGATTATTATAAAAGTTTTATTATTTGGTTAAGTCAGAATATACTTTATTATAAACTATGAAATTACAATGAATTATAGAAACCA
This sequence comes from Chelonus insularis, assembly GCF_013357705.1. Classification (NCBI taxonomy): domain Eukaryota; kingdom Metazoa; phylum Arthropoda; class Insecta; order Hymenoptera; family Braconidae; genus Chelonus; species Chelonus insularis. Next base: position 140,570 of record NW_023276775.1, read on the forward strand.
GTTATTTCATTCATATAAAATATTAAATGATTCCGATAAAAAATTCGAGTCATTTCCATTTAAAACATTGGCGCTGTTTCCTTCATTTTCATTTGAATCGTTTACATTATCATGCTCATTATTTCCTCTAATTTGTTGAACAATATCTTTATTGGATAAAATTTCTAAAAATGCAAATAATTTGATTAGCATTATTGAATTTTGTGTATATTTCATTACTAAAATTTTTTTTCCGTAATAGAAAAATTTTCAAAGACAAGCTGCTACCTTTGGCTGGTATTTTTAACCGTTCATATAGAGTTTCTTCATTAACTGTTTCATAATCCTTTATGCTTTGAATAATTGTTAACAAATTAGTCAAACAGCTATGTTCGATTTGTAAATTATTTATTGACTCTGTACTAATCGATCGATCTGAAAGTGACGTATCAACTGGTAGTTTGTCAGTCTGTGTTGCAATTTTACGTTTCTCAATAGGCCATAGTTTTTTCCAACATTTAAAAATTGTAGAAGGTTTAATATCCTTCCAAGCATCAGCAACCCAAAAAATGACCTGCTTCATTTTTATTGTTTTTAGATGATCAATTAGTGTGATTTTATTTTCTTGTGCGTTAAAAATGGATTTTGAGAAATCATATTGATAATTTAATTTTCATGTTTGCAGGATGCCTTGATCTAAAGGCTGAATAATTAAAGTCAAATTTGGTGGAAAAAACGCCACCTCTATATTTCTAACTTTAACATATTCATGAGATCTGCAATTGTCTATTGACCCATTAACGCCGAAGAATCGTGTTTTTTTTTCTCATTTTCAAGCTAGATTCTTATCATCGAAAAAAAATCATTTGCAAATAAAAAACATGTTCCCTTGTACTTTCGAGTGTCCTTTTTCCGAATCCGGAGTCAAAATTAAGTTTTGTCCATTAGAAAAAAAAATATGGCCGTTTTTAAACAAAAAAAACCGAAAAAATCGAAGACATTTTTTTTTCAATATTTTTTTTCTCATTGAAGACGCTCAAGGAGCCCCCCTTTTTCTTCAACCATGAGTGCACAAAATAGTTGTAGTTTAAGAATATATTTTTTTAATTTGTCGACATTGACATTTTCACCCCCAAAATGGCGCTTTTCATCCCTTCAGCAGGAAGACAATTTTCACTCTCGGTGCCCGACAAAAAAAATATTCAAATCTTAACGAAAATTGGAATCCCGGGGTTTTCAAGGTCGCTGATTACGATTCCGCCCTCGAAATTCAAAAATTCAAAATGGCGGACCCAAATTCAAAAACTTATTTGAATCGGATGAAATGTGGCACTCGGGGGTTTTCGAGGTCGCTAATTACAAATCTGTCCTCAAAATTCGAAAATTCAAAATGGCAGATCCAATATGGCGGACCCATATTCAAAAACTTACTTGAATCGGATGAAATGTGGCACTCGGGGGTTTTCGAGGTCCTTGATAACGAATCTGGCATCATCATTTCAAAATTCAAAATGGCGGATGCAATATGGCGGACACCTTCCCATTAACGCCCAGTTATTATCTAACGTTTATTGAAGAATTGACAACTTCATATAAATGTAAATAATAATCATTCAATTGATTCACATTTTATGATCATATATTATATTTTTCATGTGTCGAATGAAATTGACGTTGCAGAGGCTGAGAAATCTCCGATTTTTTTACATTTCATCTTGTTTTTGTTTATACGGGTCATCATTGAATATTATCCCTGATACAAATATATTTATTATCCATAAATATTTCTGTCTGCAAATAAGTTTTGTATATGCCTATCACATCTTTTTTTAATTTTTCACGTTTGTGGAGTGTGGATCGTTCACATTGCTAATGATATTTTATTTTCTGTAAAAAATATTAGCTCAGAATTTTTGTGTTCATTTTAGGTCTGCCAATATTCCTTATCTGAGTAATTTGGTTTCTATTTTCGTAGAACTTGTCTTGAGACTAAATCGAACTCACTTATATACCTAAATTTCAGCTCAGTACCTTAACAAAATTTATTCATAAAATATTGTTTTATCATCTTTATTGCTCCTGAGTGAATTCACTTCTTCGATAATTCTTATCTCATCGGCAGCGTGAGCATATTGACAATATTACCATTATGTCTCGAAAACGACCAAGGCAATCTATTCCTTCTCATGTAGAGTTTGAAATGGATACTTCTGACGATAATTGTGACGAGCTCGTCGCGATTCCGAATCCAGACAATTCTGGTTGTTCTAGTGATTCCGATTCTGATTTTGAATCAAACGATCACCTTTCGAGTATCACTTATAAACAAGCATCGGAAAATTACACAGATAATCACTGTAAATTGGAAAGAGATCACCAATATAAGTGGATGGTTGGTGAAAAGAGCTACCCGAATGAGACTGAAGACAAATTATTACTAACTGACGGTTTAAAAAAAAGTATTCAAAAAAGTGAGCCGATACAACTGTTTGAAAAGTTTTTCTGCATGGAAATGAAAACATACATTATTGACTCATGTAAAGAGAATGGGTTTGAATTGCAGTTGGATGATTTGAATACTTTCATTGGCATCATCATTGTAAGCTCGTTCAATAAAAGAAAATCTCAAAGAGACTATTGGTCAACTGATCCCTTCTTATTATGTGAGGTGGTTTTTTCTGCAATGCAACGCGATACATATGAGAAAATCAAATCAGAATTAAAGTATTCGATGCCTAAAGACAATGATCCCAGTGATAAGGCATGGTGCGTTCGTAAATTACTACAATTATTTCAGAGAAATATTCGTCAGTTTGGCTTGTGGAAGACTGCGTTATCTGTTGACGAAATGATGGCCAAATCATATGCAAGAACATCGCTAAAACAGTTTATCCGGGGAAAACCCATACGATTCGGACTAAAATTTTGGGGTCTCTGCACCGCCGATGGATACCTGTTGAATCTCGATTTATATTGTGGGAAAACCTCATCAATTGGAGATAAATTGGGTAAATGTGCTCTAGGTTCTCGTGTAGTAATGGAATTATTGGATCCATTTCTCAAATCTATCCCTCCTAAGAAGATATCTCAGTTCCATCTTTACTGCGATAATTTTTTTACGAATTTCGATCTCCTAGTACATTTGAAAAAGTTAGGTTTACAATGTACAGGAACTATAAGAGAAAATCGAGTCAAAGAAAAAAATGTAACCGACAAAAAGTCTCCACTAGGTACGTATATTGTAAAGCATGATCAAAACAGCGGAATAAACTACATAACTATCGTAGACTCGAAACCAGTTTCGATCGCTTCTACCGCTGCAGGGGTAACTCCTCTACTACCGTCTAAGAGATTTAGCTCGAGTGCACATTCAAAAATTGAGATTCCGTTTCCACAAGCATTTCATCTCTACAATAAATTCATGGGCGGAGTAGACGTGCACGATGGACATTGCAACAACTTGCTTCCAAGTATCCGTTCAAAAAAATGGACATGGGTCGTCTTTATTAGATTTATTCAGGCCGCCATTGTGAACTCAGTCGTGATTTTCAACGCAACTGGAGATAAAACAAAAAAAATTGGTTCAAAGCAATTCGCAATTTCGATTGCTAAATATTACTTAGAGAGGGGAAAACTAAAACGGAACAAAGCACACGATACTTTCCGTCACAGCAAACAAGCTCGTTGTTCAATCTGTCCAATAAGAACATATACGTACTGTAAGGACTGTAATGCTTATTTCTGTAGTGCTTGTATGAAAGCGAAACACGTAATCAGGCTTCGGGGATAAGCAAAGGGCGAATTTACAACCAAGCACCCCAAAAAGTGAGAGGCAAGGGGACTCACTCAAATCAAGCACCCCAAAGGAGAAAGGATTTCTACCACGTCCATGTCGTTTTCTCTGGGTAATGCTAAGAGTAGAAAAAGGAATTATAAGTTTATCCGTTGAGTAATGCGGAGTGATGAATTTCTATAAATTTGTCAATTTGTCAATATATAAAGTTGTCAATTCTTCAATAAACGTTAGATAATAACTGGGCGTTAATGGGAAGGTGTCCGCCATATTGCATCCGCCATTTTGAATTTTGAAATGATGATGCCAGATTCGTTATCAAGGACCTCGAAAACCCCCGAGTGCCACATTTCATCCGATTCAAGTAAGTTTTTGAATATGGGTCCGCCATATTGGATCTGCCATTTTGAATTTTCGAATTTTGAGGACAGATTTGTAATTAGCGACCTCGAAAACCCCCGAGTGCCACATTTCATCCGATTCAAATAAGTTTTTGAATTTGGGTCCGCCATTTTGAATTTTTGAATTTCGAGGGCGGAATCGTAATCAGCGACCTTGAAAACCCCGGGATTCCAATTTTCGTTAAGATTTGAATATTTTTTTTGTCGGGCACCGAGAGTGAAAATTGTCTTCCTGCTGAAGGGATGAAAAGCGCCATTTTGGGGGTGAAAATGTCAATGTCGACAAATTAAAAAAATATATTCTTAAACTACAACTATTTTGTGCACTCATGGTTGAAGAAAAAGGGGGGCTCCTTGAGCGTCTTCAATGAGAAAAAAAATATTGAAAAAAAAATGTCTTCGATTTTTTCGGTTTTTTTTGTTTAAAAACGGCCATATTTTTTTTTCTAATGGACAAAACTTAATTTTGACTCCGGATTCGGAAAAAGGACACTCGAAAGTACAAGGGAACATGTTTTTTATTTGCAAATGATTTTTTTTCGATGATAAGAATCTAGCTTGAAAATGAGAAAAAAAAACACGATTCTTCGGCGTTAATGGGTTAACAACACTGCTGTTTGCGAAAGCTTCTTCGATTTTAAGAGATTTTCAACATTAGGAACAAATTGTTCAGCAAACCATTCTCCAAAAATTGTCTTATCGACCCATGCATTTTTTTTATTGCGATAACATACTGGTAGCTGTTTTTTATTATGTTCCGTTAGACATCGTGGATTTTTTAATTTTCTAACGAAAAGCAAAGGTAACTTCACAGACCCGTCTGCGTTGCAGCAGGCTGTAAACTTGTTTCATCAAAATAAAAAATTTGAGACCTTGATAATTGTTTCGTTACCAACATTTTCTTGTTTTTCCTGTAATTGTTAAAGTACGAACATCTTTCCTCTTCTTCTATTTATCAAGCCACCCTTCGCTAGCTCTGAAATCTTTCAATCTACCTAAAGCTTCATCTGAACATAAAGCTTTTTGTGGCAAAATTGGACCTGTCACTGGAACACCTTTCGCTTGAGCGTCAAGCAACCAAACATAAATTGCTTTATCAAGGTCCGAATTTTGACTGATTTTCTTGGAGGTTCCTTGATGTGTATTTTTTGATGTACAGACAATTGCATCTTTTTTTTTTTCATCTTCTTAGTGTCCGTTCATTAATTCCTTGTTTTTTTAATACTGATTGAACGGATTGATTCTGTAAATCTTTCAATATTTCTGCTTTTTCTTGATAAGTAAACCGGCATCTTTTAGTTTTGGAACATTCATTTTCACTCTTTTGATCCTTGTTATCCATCGGAATCGATGTTTCTGTTGCACTGTTTTTCATTTTACGTTTTTCAGACATCTTTTCACATTTTACTTATATTTTAAAAATAAGGAAACGAATATAATACAATAGAATTTCACTACAAATATTAATTAAATAAAAAAAAAAAATATAACACTAAATCTGCGATCTGTGCATCAGAACGATCACTTCACGTCCAATTGTGAAGTAATAAAATCTGTCTCAGATAGCAAATGTAGTATAGCTAATAAAAATTTACCACCGGCTTTTTTTTCGGAGAAATTTTTCAAAACATGCGCTCGTCTTATGTTCTTATGTGCTACGATACAACTCAATGTGCTCTTATTTTATCCCTACAAATAAACACCTCAATTTTATCAGTAAAATAAATGTTTGAATTCGTGTTTACGTGTTCTTTTGTATGCATTTATTAAAATAATGAATTTATTAAGATAACATTTAAAAAATACTTCACATGAATCTAAAAATATCAATAGTTAATTATTTTGATTTTTTACTGAGAAATTTCCTATCAAAAACAGTAAGCATATAAAAAAATATATAAATCATGCATATTATTCATAAAAACATGTAAAAGAATAGCGGAACTATTCAGAGAGTCCGCTATCCATTTTAAGGAGAGGAATATTAAGCGAGAGTGGAGGGCCTACTTATGATATAATGGAGGACGGAGTTGAAAGACGCGCCAACGTTCAAAAGATGAAATAGTCTGAAACTAGTAGTTGTAAATAAAAGTGCAGTTTATACTTAAAAAACTTTCTTTTTTTAAATATTATAATGATTATTATTATCACAAAAATACAGCTTTTTTTCAACTCAATACTTTATTATCTTAAAGAAATTTTAAAACAAATATTATAAATATCTTATGAACATTTCAAACAACAAATTATACTAAAATGAATAACAAATAATAACACAAGAGAAATAGTTTGTTATGGTATGCAAATAGTTTGTCAGCAGTAAGATTATAAAATTAAACGTAAAAATATGAAATACTGATAGTTTAATATAACATTTTTAACTTATAATAAAATTTATGAAAATAAAAATAGTATTAAAATATACATCACATTTATTGCTGTAGCGCAATATATTTATTGATAAAAACAAAAATGTTATGCAAAATTTTTTTATTTTTTGTTACTCTTGGTTTGATATCATCATTTTTTCTGATAGTAATTCAACTAATTTTTCTTCTTTATTTGCATCCAGTAACATTGTAAAGTTTATTCCGGCATCCGCAATTTTCTTAATCATATTTTTAGATATTGTTTTCTTTAAAATCTTCAGAGATGGTAATATTAACGCTGCCTTATAATAATTATGTTCCTGTCGCAAATATTCAATAAATAATTTTTTTGGTTTCAGCAAATTTTCTTGAGGAATAAATTTTAATGCAAGCTTTTCGAGCACCTCTACATCATACATGGCCTCGTGAAAATTTTTGGTTTTTTGCGATATGTCATCGACTAACATGTCATTAGCTAATTTACTTAGCTTAAAACCCTCTAAATCTTTTCTTTTAGAAAACATTTTTTTAAATATTGCTAATGTATCAACGAATCCGACAATATTTTGAAATGCAAGAATCACAGAATGTTTTATAATTGCTCTCACCAAATGGCCTGCATCAAATTTAACATTATGAGCTACAAGTATACAAGGTTTTAATGATTTCTTTAAAAAATTATTAAACATATTAAGCGCTTCGTTGAAAGTTACACAATCTAGTTTACAATTTTTTAAATACAATATACCGTTTATTTGACGCAAACCAGTAACTTGAGTTGCACAAGGATGAATGTCTTTGGTGGGTTTTATATAAACATTGAACTTATCGTTATTAAATTTGGCTGCTATTTGAAGGATATCCGCATTTTTTTCAAACCCTGAGGTTTCAATATCAAAATATACAATAGTCAAATCTTTCCTAGATATGAAAGTATGCTGAGCGTCTTCAAGTTCCTTTAAATCACGTGAAATATCTAACTCCGGTCTATCAATTTCCATTTCACAATTTGACTTGTACTGTATGCCTTCTTTTTTTTCATTTTTTTTCCGTAGGTTTTCTTTATTTGTAAAGAGAAAATTTTTGCGACTTTTGAATGATGGCAATTTTGCTTTTATAGCTCTTCTTTCTCTTTCTTTATCTTTTTTTATCGCAAACGCTGCCGTATACTTTCCGGGAGATATATTGAATATATCTGTTACATGTAATAAATGTTTTTCACCCTCATTTTTACTGCACACTGTACTAGCAAAACGGTAGTCGGCTGATTCGCTAAGACTATAGCACATATTTTTAGGGGCTCTATGAGCCATTGTATTATTTATACTTTCGTTTGCTTGGCTCGAAGCGCCGACTGCAAATTTGGCTGCATTGTCTGCATATTTATTAAAAATTTTCAACAACTGATTATAAAGTTCACTATCTTTTAACAAGATAGTTTGAGATTTATTATGATTCAAAGATTTACGAGTACACCATGTACCACAATTCTCATGTTGCCCGAAAACATGGTGTAGAATACTACGCAAATTAAACGCCAGTTGTTCAGGCTTTCCTTTATTTTGTTGGATCGCATAATTGAAGCATTTCTTCAAATGAGCAATCGTACCTTTCTTCTTCATCTCTTTATAATTCTTCTGTATGTTGTATAAGTCCCCGACAAAATGTTTTTTTAAGTGATTAGTATCAGCAAACTTAAAAATTTCTTTTCCAGTTCCTCGGCGAACATTTGCTATGGTGGAACTATCTTCATCGCCTATCAGTACTCTTATTTGAATATCATTATTGTTAAGAATATCACTCTCGTTGACTAGTGATGCACCAGCGTCAAGCTCCATAGCTTTTGCGCTACCTTCGAAATTTTTTCGACAATCATGATCACTCTTATCATGACCGCGATCACATAGCCGACATTTTCTATTTCGCGTGGTAAAGTCTAACACTTTACCGGTTAGAAATCCAATGATGGTCGCATAGCCGTTGAGACTGTTATAACTGCGCCCATTGCCCCGTTTGCTCCAGCCCATATCGTATTATACGATGATGTTAATTATGTTACCGAGGGCCGCATCAAAGATCTTTGTACCATTGTCAATTCCAGTAGAGTTCAGCGACGATTCATCAAGATTTCCGACTTCCGGTGAATTAAGGATTTTCTTCTGAGGGTATATTTTATTTGCTATTTCCTGTGGGCTAAAGAGAACAGAAGAAGAAATAAAAAACTCAGAAGAGGTTTACTTTGAAAAGAAAGGTTCATTGAATTATCTAAAAACACATACTTTTCAAGAAAAAAAATTTATTATAAATTCTCATGATGTTTTAATTTGCAGAAAAGATATAAAACTTATTTTAAAACATTGCCAACATAATTGAATATTTATTCAATTTCTACAATATCGTAGAAATTGGTAAAAAACGTGATTAAATACAATCAAATATAATGAAAATCATTTTAAAAAATCAATTAAAAATTCGAAATATATTACAGTTTAAATGAGTTGTAAAGAATTCATTTCCAATCAGTACAATTAATCTTTTTATGCAGTTTTATATGCAGAATACTCATATCATTAATTATTTATATAAATATTTACTGTTAAAATATAAAGTGGAAAATTCCAATGAATTTAAATCTTTCCCCTACCAAGCAATTGTGATTATTCAAATGGAGGACATATTTATACTATTCACATATTATCCATAAAAATCTTTTGTTATAATATAAAATTGATTGAAGTGAATATACATGATTCTCATTGTATTTTAAAATGGATACTTAGTTGAAATACTTTCTAAAAAAGTGAAGTCTTACAGTTCACGACATAATTTTTCAATATTAGCAATCACTAATTCTCGTTCTTCTTTAGCTGCTAGTTTGCAGCTCTCCTTAGCGCGTTCCTCGATTGCTGGACCGATCTCTCGTTTATATCTTTTAAATAAATTTGAAGATATTATTGGAACGTTCAAACAAGCTAACATCTTATTCAATGCTGTGCATCCTACTCCGGCATGTACAGAACCTGTCAAAGGAATAAGTGATGTTAGATTTATGAAAGCGTATATTAATAAATTCATAAAACAATTTTTAGTACTAAATAATAACTTACCCAAAACGGCTTTTGTATTCACATCAGCATGATTCTTCAACTGATTTGTAGTATGGAGCTTTCCAGTAGGAACTAGAGTAATTATTGGGCATTTATCATAAATTATTGATAAAACAGAATTGAGTCCAAATCTCCTCTCTGCAATTATGTTCTCCAAGGAAAGAACTTTTTTGCACATACTGCATTTCAAATTTTTGCCAAGAATTAGAAGCTCAACAATGCGTCGTCCCGTACAAACATAACCACAACTACCATTTTCTTCGTCTAAATCTTCTTTAGATTCAATTTTATGCTTTTTTGCACTGTTCATTTCCGCAAAAAATTGGAGTTTTTTTATCAAGCACTCGTTTTTTTATAAATTTTCCCTTTAAACGTAATTGCTGAGACATTATTACTTTGATAAAAATACTTTCAACCTAAATATTCTCGATGTACACAAAAACGTTACTGAAGTGCAACGTTGCCACTACCGCCACGTTAGTTCGCTGTGTGTGCGTGCGCTAAACAGTATAAGAAATATCTACATGTATGCGACAGTAACTGAACTGTACACTTACAAAAGTATTCGTTCCAAATTTTTATTAAAAATAAAATAAACACCAAATAAAGCAACGAAAAATTATTTAATATATTCTTGTCATATATTTATTGTAAATGTGGGCTTTACATAATATTTATTTCAGCCCAAGAACATTACTATTTAATGCTTTCATTATTTTCTACAACATACTTTTTGCTGCTTATGTAGCGAACCAACTTCCTTAAGTTAGATATGAGTTTGAGGTTTAGTTTTAAGTTTCAGAATTCCAAAAATATTCTGCGGATTTTGACTCAGTTTGTGAGTTATGAGATATTGAGTTTGGAATAAAGTTAGTATTTTTTTGTTATTTTGTTATTTGTTATTTTTTTGGAGGTGCCCTAGAATGTCCCGCCTTCCCCTATACTTAGCCACGGGGCCATTGTACGGGGTCTGTTTGCACAGTAAAGGCGGTCATCTCATGTCTTAGGCCTGCAGGTTCCCTAGGTTCCCAAGTTGCCTTGGTTCCCTTCTGAGCCCCGTAACAGTCCCTGTCGATTTCCAATATATATGTGTATATGATGGTACGAAAGAACGTTAATTTCTGCTTTTGGAGATTCCGCTAAGCCCCATGGGTCCCCCGGTTTCTTCAGCCTTAGGTACGGGAGATCTATAGGCCTGGTGTCAACCTAAGACGTCGTCCCAGTTCCACAAGAAATCGTCCTACACTCGAAGATTCTACCGGTTACCTCAAGGGTTCTGGTTTCAGACTCAGCATCAGCAAGGCTGTACTACAATGGGGTGTCGCCTGGTTCCCCAACGGCATCGTGGCGGCAATAGCATTTTTGTGCTATTCAGTCATCAGCACGATAGCTTACGCTTTTGACTGCCCTTCTGAGAGGCCTCCCGCTCATCGTGGTCAGAGAAAAGACTATATTATCAGTGGCTCTTGTCTCGGCCGGGAATCGAACCCGCTACCCATAGTGCGCCAGGCTGGCACGTTACCACTTTAACTTTTCAAATAATCACGACTTTCAAAAGTTAGACCTATATAAACAAAATATTAGCGTTGAACACTAAATGTGGGATCTCATGATAGCATATTGTTTATTACAATTGAATTTGTTATAGGTAATAAGAAAAGGGATCTATGTAGGATGTTTGTGTTTTTCCAACACGTGATTTTTTCTTTTATTAAAAAAAAGTTACGAACCATATAAAATATATGGAAACCTACTTTTTTTGTTTTTATAAATTGAATATATTATAAACAATAAAAAAATGAATTTATGCTGTATAAACTTTGTAAAAAAAGCAGACATACAATCATCCCATGAAATTAGAATCATTTTCGTTGATGTTTAATATTTGCGAATTATATTACTTTCCTGTCAATACTATTACACCGTATTAATCAATTCTCAGTTTGAATTTGCCAGCTGACAGGAATTTCGGCGGCCATCTTGGGACTGGGTCGATAACCAATCGACCAAATAATTAATAATTCTTAATTTAGTCAATCATTTGACTAATTTTCAGTGCCCCTTTTGACTAATGAAGTTCCTGTCGCCATTCTTTTTCTGTTCTCATTCACGTATACACGCCATTCACATTCTTTTCAGACAATCTTGAAGTTTTGAGTCAATCATTAGTGCTAGTGCTATTCTGAACCACCAGAAATATTCAACTTTCATTCTACAATCAAAATCAACTAACATTTCAAGACATTTCATAGAAAATTCACGAAATTACATTAAATTCATTTTGCATTGCATTGATAGGGTAACGCCACGTGCACAATCATATTCTTGCTCAACTTGAGAAGCGTGCTGAGCTCGTGTGGGAGGTCAATAATACTGACCACACCAAGTTGAGTATTTTTTAGACATTCAATTCACATTCAGTAATTACAATTGACATTTAGTGATTTTTAAAGACATTCATTTCTTGTATTCAGTGACAAACGGACATTCAGTGTATATTGTGTACCTGTTAGTGCTCAAAATAAAGATTATATATTTTTTATAAAACCTGACTTCCGTTTGCTCTGTTCCGGCACAATCATCCCTATCCTTAAACGGTTAGGTTAATTCAAAAGGTGAGATTTTCTCAACAGGTATCTAAAATTAGCTTATTATAATACGAACTTATTATTTAAAAAATTCTTCGATGAGTTTTTTACTGTGCAACGTTATTGGGCACATTATGCGGACGAAGTCGCGGGAATCTGCTAGTTAATTAAAAACAAAAAGAAATTGAGTCTAATAATGAGAATTAAACGTGCTCCATTACGGATCGTATAAATTGCTTCGAACGGTCGAATTGCATGCAGAAGGAAATATGAAGTTCAATCGATTCTAATACTCATAATCTGGAAACGCTAATATTTTTTTACGTACTAGCATACTGGCAATATGATTTCTCATGATTGATACTTCATATGGTTTTTGCTTCTCCGGTGATTCATTGTAACACATCAATGTAGCCAAATTTATTGCAAATGCTCCACAATCTGTACCGTTAGTTTACTGTTGAACGGTATGAAAAGAATAATTATTATTAAATTTATATGAAGCATTCTAAAATTCGATTTGATCTGTTTTTAAATAATTTTTATTCATGCCATTATATATATTTACATTCCCATTTCCGTTATATATAATTTGAATATAAGTCCATGTTTCAGATATTGGCTGTAAATGATTCATAAACGCACTCATATTTGAATTATTAAATTGAGAGGGCTTTAATAGAAAAGTCGTGGTGTGGGCAAAAAATGTGTCCAGACCCATTTTTTCCATTTGCATTAAAACCCTTATCTTGCGATTTTCTTATATTCGGACTCATGAAAGTATTACATTCATCGACAAAGCCTTGATTACAACCTATTCTGGCATTCATATCTTCCACAATCCATTCATCATGACTGATTCTCACACCCTCATCTATACATAATTTTAGTTTTTTTTTTCAATTTTGGACCAATCCACATTGTTATACACAGAAATAATTTTGTTAGATGTCGCCGAAACATCGTTTGTTTGGCCAACATGTGATACTTCATCATGCTTCGACTTTTACTCCCCAGGTAGTATTGGGACCTCTTTCTCCATCATTGCGTGCAACTATAATTTCTGATCATGCACTCTAACCTTCAACTGAAAGAAATTTTAAAAAAATGATCACCTTTTGTGTCCAGTTAGAAGCTAACCAGAATCAATATCCTCAGGTAAAACTCAAAACATTACGATGCTTTTTAACTAAGAAACAACTTACTTTTGTTATCTAAAATTCTCACAAGCAGACAAAAATACAGATCATATACAGAACGCATCCGTTGCCACTTTCGGCCATCTTCCGAGTCCAATATTTGAATGATTAAAATATGTCACGTACGTTCAAAATGCATTGAATACTCCTTATATTAAAATTACAGAAATAATATTCCTCAATAATATTTTATCGGTGACTGTGATAAGAATTATATCTATGTTTGCCCTCATGACGATAACAGAAAATGAAATTTTGATTAATCATGAACTATTTACCGACATCATGGCTTAAGTAATAACGTACCAGCTTAGCGCAGTATAGGTAGCGCGTTCGATACCCGGTCGAGACAAGACCCATTTATAAAATACTTTTTTTTTTCTGACCACGATGAGCGATAGGGACTGTTCCGAGGCTCAAAAGGGAACTGAGGAAACTTTGGACCCCGGGAACCTGTGGGCCTACGAAAGAAGACCACCGCCTTTACTGTGCAAACAGACCCAGCACAATGGCTCCATGGCTTAGTACTAGGGAAGGCGGGAAGTTTCAAGGTACCTTTTTCCATCAAATAAAATAAAATAAATAAACAAAAAATTAAGTTCAAACTCAATTATAAGTAATAAGTTGAAGCAAAAAAATTTTACTGTTATGAATAGATAAAAATGAACAAACTTAATTTTAATGGAATAATGTAACGCATTACTTTTTCGCTGTAATTGTATTTTGTAACGTTAGAAATGCAGTTATTGAAGATACAATTAATAAATCTTAAATCATTGTCTTTCGTTGGATCTGGATTGTTCTGGTTTCGAATATGCAAATTTTCAGCTGTTTTTGGTTTTTCCGATGGTGAAAGCTGAATATTTGATTAATTATCGAACGTTCATTTTATCACTGGTTCCTTAATTTATGGTGTTAATTCTTATTTTCTAGTTTATTCATTGTCTGACCAATTTAAATCAAAATTTTCCCTTTCGAACCCGTTGGTATTTTCTTGTTGATCGATGGTTATTTGTTAAAGGACGATGGTCACATCTTCAGGTTGGATGCCTACTATGTTGTTCGTTGAGGCTGATTACCTGTCACTTTCATATTTTGCATAATTCCATTAAAAATCATCTGTCTCTTGTGAAGAGAATTTTTCACGTAGCCTAGGAATATTATGCCCGAACGCCATCTTTCTAATTGTTTGATTATGTTCATGTTTGCACCGCAATTACGAAGTAGAGTTGTCGACGATCTTCCGAAGCAGTGGCCGGTGCCTTTAAATGATAGGTAGCTCTAAATAAGTAGCAATTTTGTTCGGCATTGCTCCTATCGCGTGTCTTCTAATTGGCGATCAAGTGTATTTCCCTGCTTCATATTAAATAAAGAATCTATCTGTGGAATTTTTCAGGTGGTCTAGATGCAATATATTTTTTAACTATGTGATAAACAAATTCCCTCAAAAGGAATTCACTCGAGTGATTATTTTTGTTGTCGTTGATTGTTGCTAAATATTTATTATTCAAATTTTTTAAATCATAAAATTCAATATTTATGATCTCTTCATATCTTAGACAGCCACATATTTCCAGTATTAATAAAACCTATAGAAATCGTATTTGAATCGTATTAATGAAAACATATTTTTTTAAAAGCCGGATATGTAACTTTTTAGTCTGCTAGTAATTTATATGTTCATAGAGCATACATTGTAACACTTTTAGATCATGGACGTAGCGCAAAAAATTTTCATCTTGGGACTGTCGGCCAGTCTCAAGACACACCTTATACAATGGATAATTTTACAAAAGAATTGATGTACGCTCTGCGCGAAATGTCTCGTAAAAACAGTTGTGTACAAAAAATTATAAATATTGATGACATGCCTGATAAGCTGCCATTAACTGTCCCGTCAACCATAGAGATCGTTTGTTGATATTACGCTCCCTTGACGTACGTGTATACAAGGGGCTGTTTAATGTCTGCTGCATATTTTTTCCTTGATTAGCTAAGAAATAGTTACTGAATTTACATTTTATTTACGGGGGCTCTAACAGACAAGCAAAATTGACGTTGCGGTGATATTCACTGAAACGCATATAATGAATACATTACACATTACAGAAATTCTTCAGTATACCTTGGCTTGAACAATAGGTGCCTGTCCAGTAGACAAAATTCTAAAGGTGTGATCTAAACCATCGACATGTGTAGTTAATACTAATGAACACATGCAACCAGAATTCCGCATTCTAGAGTATCATAGTGTACATTACACGACTCAGTGATATTACACTATCGAAAAAGTGTTTCACAAAGTTTTTCCGTGTTCTTAATCCGAAGATTTCAAGAGGCTGAATATTTTCAGTTGTTTCTTCAAGTATAATTATTATTTCGCCACTATTGTTAAAGAGTTTAACAGCATCTACAAATTTTGATCAATGTTCACCCATTTGTGGGCGCCACCAAGTTTCTGTAAAGTGGTTTCGCTATGACTGTTAGGTCATCAGAGTCTACAAAGGAGATAATTGTCTCACTATGAAAAGTAACAAAAACAGGTATGTAGATAAAAGCCTTAGCCAAAAGATAAAAGTCATTATAATGTTAATTTCGAAAGTAAAAGAATAAAGAATTCTAATAGAAGTGTTCAAAAGTTGCTAAGAAAAATAAACATTCTTGAGAAAAAGAGGTGAAGAATGGATACGTTGAGTCGTTTAACATCTGCTTCACATCCTAGGCAAAAGAGATTTATCACTGCTTGTATTAATAACAATTCTTGATTAACTCAAGCAAATTGATTAGAACGAAAGGCGAATGTGGAGAATCGTTAGAGAAAATTTGGATTTCACTCGCAATTGATAAGGAAAAACCAGAATGTATGTTACATAAGGTTAGAGAAAGGAACTGAATTCACTAGCGAAAAGTTCTTAAACATTCTAGAAAAACAAAATAAAAACGTGTAGTTTGCGCGATCTTACACACCAAAACAAAATAAAATAGCTGAAAGGTTTAATGCTAAGATTGAGAAAAAAGTTAGAGTTAATATGTACAATTCACAAATCACTATACTGTACGATTCTATTGAAAACATTTGCATAAAAACGGAAAAGAGTTCGACGACAGGACCTTTGCGGGTCAACTTGACACTAGAGTTGAGTTAATTGGACGACTCGATTTTTAGAATTTATCGATTATCTGATCGATTAGTTATCGATCCAGTACTAAGATGACCCCCCAACGTTGGCGTCTCAAATGGCGTTTCAGATGGAGAAATTTACTCAGACATTTCAGACAGTTCATCAAAAGTGGCTAAACACACTCGAGAATCAAAACTGTGCTAATTAGAAAAGGCATTATATGGCTTGAAAAAAAGTTTAAAAAAATAGGACGTACAATTCACAAAAAAAGTAAGAAAGCTTGGATTAGAGAACAATTTGTACGAACTCTGTTCATATACTACAAGGAAAAACGGTAAAATAGCTATATCAGCTTCCTATGTTGGTGAAATCTTAGCAGCCAGTAATGACTAAATGCTACTAGAGAATATGAGAGGTCATCTAAGCAGAGAGTTCAAGATAACTGATTTTAGAGAACCTGAGTGATTCCTTCGTATACACATTCAAAAAACTAGAGAAGATGAGTATATGGTAATCAATCAGTCAGCGTATATCAAAAGTATTTTTAAGAAATTCAACATAGAGGAATTTAAGCCACAAAATACTCTCATAGTGACTAGCCAGATAATGAACATAAATAAAAAAAGAAAATTAGAAGGAGTAGAACTGAATATAGAATCAAGAAATATACAAACTAAAAAAGTATTTTTTAGAGAGGCAATAGGTAGTTCTATGTATTTGGCGAATACAACACGTTGAGATATAGCGTGTTCAGTAAAAACAAAACACTATTTCTCGTTGCAGCATGATGTGACAAGTTCGTTGAAGATAGTACTACGAACAATGGTAGTTACAAAGTAGAATACATATGGCATCTTTGAGTGTTGTAAGGTCAACAAGGCGTGCAACGCTAACTTATTCCTTCTTCATGTTTTCCGGATTGCTCTCATGCTTCAACATAATCATTCTTGTGTGGTATTCTAAATTGACAACATATATTAGGACTACTATAAACTACTTTGTGCGTGATTGATAAAATACAAGATCAATATTTATAGTGAAAATTAGAGTAATATAGGATATTGTTTCAGAGAATAAGTGGGTTATGTGATCATTTAAATTGAGTCTTCCTGACCTTAAATTTTAATATGCATGCTATGGCTATTAACTTTCCACTCAGTGACTTTTTATTTTGCTTTAAAATAGAAGAACATCGATAGGTAAAGGAATTAGATTCAATCAAATTTTCTTAAGTAAGCATAAACTGTATTTCAATGGAAATCATTGCTTAATAAAGCTATGTCCAACTCAATTTATTGCCAGTTCATCGAATACCTCGTGTTGTTTATGATTAGAGTATCGTAAAACAATGATTATTTATGTATCATGTTCTAATTTATTTATCAACAATAACAGTGTATCTTATTGTATTTTATCACGTTGGCAGAAGTGAATTGTTTGATATGAGCACCTGTATATGTGACGACTATCATACTAATGTTGCCAAGCAATAGAATCATACATTATCCTTGATATACGTGGCTCATAGCATCAAATATATATCCATCTTCTCTCGGCACATTCATTAGATCGCTTGTTGTGCTGTCACTCGAACAATTTACTACTCAAATACCATGCCATTCGTGCGTAGCTCTTTAATGGCTTATTCTTCTTCATGGCAAGCCCTGGAGACAAGCCCCTTTGCGTAGGCTCTGGCTAAGTAAGACTAAACCCTAAAAACAGCTCTCAGTCCGTGCAAAACGGCTTTAATCCCATCATTCTCAAATGTGGTAACATAGTGTCTGCTGATAGGGTACCCTAAAGACCCATACGACCTCAGTCATTCGTTACATTGCTTATCAAGGTCAAACTACACCAAGTGCGATGCTATACTCTAAGATTTTATAAAAGCATGATAATTTGATTATATTGAAAATGTTAAAGCTAATTAAGAAATAACAGTTATGCCAAGTTTTTTGTTGTTATGTTGATTGTGTCACAGAACGTACTTAATTTTTTTCGGAAAAAAACCCTAAGGAAATAAGCAAATAAAGTTTGAATAGCACTGAAATTAATCCGATTTATCTAATCACATGAAATAAGTATATGTAAAGTATAAATTAAATAAGTGGGAAATAATTCAAACAGAAATTATTTCGATAACTTACTAATAATGCTACATGAATGGAAATGAATTTTTTTGTTGATGAAAATTAAATTTGTTACAAACATCAATTAGAAAACGCTATCAGTGCAATAAAGTCGAGTTCGTTCAACATGAAATTCCTTATATTAGTGAGATTAGTTACTACTCATGTGGAAGAAATGCAATCGAACCTCTTCTTTATTACAATTCTTTTTCTTCTAAAGAAATATAAATGGAATCTTCTACAGAATTCGAATTTCTATTCCTTTTTATTAATGCAAACAAATTTATTCCTTTTTTTTTTATTTTATCTCAGAGTATCACATATTCGGAATCGGGTCGTTTAAACGACGAAATTAATATTCAAAAATTTACTTAATTAATTGATTCTTGTTGCTGGTTTCCACTAGATAATATGATAAAAATAAAGACATCTAAAGTAAGATAGAAAGAGGAACAATTCATTTTCTTGATCAACAATTGATAACCCGATGCTTACAATAATACTAGAAGAAACTTTTGATATTTCTGTTATGTACAAAATAGAACATTCATGGTAGGTTGTGTAAGTCAACCAAAGCAAAGAAAGTAGAAACTAACTAGAACTAGGAAGGTTGAAAGACGTGAGTTAACTCAAGAAGGTCCAACAGCGAATATGAACCAGTCACAGTTCTAGGACCAACAAGGAAGGTCATTAGGTACGGGTTTACTCTATAAGATTCCTGATGACCCGGTCATGCTAGTTCCTTGCTCATCACTGTCAGAGAATAACCATAGAACCGCCTGACTTACCCATGCTATAACATTCGAGTTTGTAACTTTTTCCCGCACCAAAATTTTAACAAATGATAAATAAAAAGTTTAGTGGTTACTCCAATAACTTATACAATGCACTAATTAACACAATTATGAAGAACAACTGAATTCAAGGATAGACAGTAATCTACCTCTCAACAGTTAACAACAAACTGTGAAACTTATTGCACTTCATTTTACAACTTGCACATTTAATTCTTCTCTCCTGCTTCTGTTGACTTCTTCAGATAGACTGAACTGAACACCTCACCGTGAATCGGGCTCATATACTCATCATAAGATTCCCGATCATTCGATCAATAGAAAATTAAATAATCGTCTTTTCCAGTTCTATGGAGTTCTATGATAAAATTTCGCAATAATCACTGCACCATGACACTTTGATTAATTGGTTTTATGATGAATTAATGCCGGGAACCCGGTTCAAGACTCGTGAAAGTTAAATTAAAATGAAAACGTAGATTAAAGTCGAAGAATATGATTCCAGAAGGCCAAATGTTAAGTTCGTAAGAGTTCTAGTACTCAGTTATGGATGGCACTAGAGCCTTCCGGAGATAAATTTGAAATGCTCTAGTGAGTTGGTTCACTCCAACACTTTTATAAAGTAATTTCAGTACATCCGTTGTTTACAATGGATCAGAGACTTTTTAAATTGACTGAAAAAATAGATGGTTTCAAATTTTTCTGACTTCGAGTCAGCCGGACGAACAAACAAAAAACTAGTGGACTGTAATAAATAAGAGCAGAATAAAGAAAAAGGTTGGATGCTAGAAGGTTCCTTAAAAAATAGTTCTTTAACACCAAATTGTATGGGTTTTAAAGATTTTATTAACAAATAACACGTAACTTAAACAATAGAAATTAATAATCACTAAGTTTATGTGAGATGACTGTACATTAAGTGTTCATACACTTTTGAATTGTCTGATGGTTGTTTTTTCACCAAGAAGAGTCTCAAACAGTGAATAGCAACAGGCACACTATACACCTGAGTTGTTCGAGTGTGTGATGTATGTGTGACTGTCCGTGAGGCACTATGGCGTCGACGCCAGTTCAGCTTCGCGCCCAAAGACACTACAACTGACTTTACTGGACCACTGGCACTGATCAGAGTAATTATGATGATTCACTTATGTTCGTGAGAGTTGTCTGAATCTACTTGACCGTACTTAATACGACCAAAGGTGAGCTGACTGCAAAACCGCGATTTGACTGCGAACAATTATACAGAGATGACCTCGTGATTTGCCTGGAGCTAACTGACGCCATAAGCGCTCGACTGCGTGCTTGTTGGCGTCACTAGGGCCGTAGAGTTGCCTTCTGGGCCATGAGGGAAATACTTCCCGATGATTGGTCCAGTGAGTTGACTGACGCGCCGGTGGACAAGTCCGGCATTAACAATTTTTGAATATTTCCCGACACACTGACTTGGGCCCCTCCAAGTCAGAACACAAATTTTTGTTCATTAATTCGTCTAGTTCATTTCAGTCCATACCAGTCAAACACAATCTACGCGAAAGATGTCGCGGTAATAAGCTTTTATAGTAGCATAGATAATAAATGCAAAGCAACACATCTTATACCTTTTGTCAAACTTAATTTCTTTACCCTTGTAGAAATATTGATATCACTTCGACTTCGATCAACTCATTTGGAATCAACTTGCCTTGCTGTAACTATTGCTGAAGATAAGAAATAAATTTGAGCAAAAAGAAATCATCACCAAAAATTTCAGTTTTTTTACCGTAAATGCGTTTTTTGATTGTACTGAAGTTAACGAAGAAAGAAATTGAATTTTATAGAAATATTTAATGTTATCTATCGATGTTTCTTCTGAAATGAAATAACCACGTCAATTGCGTGATATCGACAGTTTTTATTTTTTATGAAATCAATGTCATTCAATGTAATATGCAAACTTATTGAAAATGTGAGTAAAGTTCGCTAAAAACAGATATCGGATGGTACAAAAAATTAAAAAAAAATTGCGCTAATTTCGTTCAAACCACTAAATTTGATTCTGATCACTAGATGGTAATGTTATTCCAATGATGCATTCTTTACCAGTAATTTGGAACTTTTCCAATTTTTTTACTTTTTCTTTGTCAACAATAAAACGGCATTACAGTAGATAAATAGTATAAAAGGTATGTGATGATAGTAGATAAACTTGGAGAGTTCTCCGGATAATTAATTGATTATGGTTGCCATAGTTCTCTCATAGATTTTAACCGAGGTGCAGTACTGTACAACTCTCATGAATTGGAACGGGGGTGAGGGAATAAAGTAGGTTATCCTATTTATAGTATTTAAGCGAGTGGAATGTTGTTGACCTCTTATGGTTTTTAATGGAGTATAGTCAATGTCCTCAGCGGGGGACATCCTCTAGATTGTTACCTGCGATAATCTATTCGGGTAATCTATATAATTAGGCTATTTCAGAAAATTTTTTGGAACGTCATATACCACAACTGAAAATGTATTTTCAATTTACGGTATATGACATTTAAAAAAATAGAAGGGAAAAAAGAAGGAGTACTTTTTGTCTATTCTATCAGTTGAATATTATTCTTAAATCTAAAATGTCTTTTATAGATATTAAAAAGTTGTTAAGAAGTAATCAGTATTATGAGTTATACATTAAAAACAGACTGACATTAAATCAAACTTTACTGCAAACAATTAAACAAACTGCACCACAGATATACAGAATTAAAAACAATAAAATCAGGAATCATTGCTGGTGGATTTGCATTATATTTATTGGAGTATACTGATAAATATACAGATATTGATTATGGGATAATTAATCATCATGAATGTTCTATAAATTATGATGACTACGATAAAATTCATCAATCCATTCAAAGTTGTGATATTAATAGCATTCCTAATATGAGAGCATATATGCATGTGTATTATCATAAAAAAATACCTTTACGAGTAATCTATGTAGAAGTTTAAAAAAAAACATTTGATAAGTTATTCAGGAATAATCAAAATTTTATCAAACCATATTTTAAATTCATCAACTTGATGTTTGATAATACAATATGTAAAAAAAGAATATTACCATTTAGTAGATATAATTGTGATCTAAATATAAGCAGGGATTATAATTTTGAAATTGAAGAACGACTAGAAGAATACTCTCAACATATTACAATGCTATGTATTTTTGCTCTTTAAAGGTGTCAATATGTAAACTATATGCTTAACCTTAGAGACTTTAAGTTCCTTCTTTTAGTCCTAGCCTTTCGACCAATAGACAGGGATAAGGGGATCTTCGATAGAGAAAGTAAAAATGTGTGATTTATAGAAAAACAATAACAAAATTTTATTGAATGAAAATTATTGAAAAATTATAACAACAATTTAAACGTTACCAAAAGATGATTCCTTTTACTCTGGTCGAGATGAATTACAATTAATTGGTCCTGAGTCGATGCTCCAGTCAGCGCAATTATTTACTTTTACTCGCGGTTTAATTTAAATATAAATTGAAAAATGATTTGACAGTTAAATAAACTTTATACAAAAAATTTCCAAACTCGGAAATATTATCAATACAATGTTCAAGAAAAAACAAGACTTACGATTTCAAAAGTTGTTTCAAGACGATCTGATCACGATCTTACTTTTTCGACAACTGACTGATGCATCAAACCTTAACGTATTTGTTTAGTCGAATGTGATGTGATTAGAAGTCTCTTGCTTCAAGCGTGCACAAGTCTCTTTGCATGATCCTTCCCTTTTTTGCAAGCTAATGATCTTCTTACATTACGTACTCTTTTTTGAAAGTTTTATTGCTTTTTCGCCACGTGGATTTCCAAAAGAAATAATGTATCTAAAAGATAATTTTCTTAACTATTTTTCGGAATACTTTATATATATTTTTAAAAAAAATCTTAGGAAAACTCAAAGAAAAATACGTAAGTAATAATCGTTAACCTCAATCCTTAGGAATTATGTAATATAATCGAAATACATTCAGACATTACATAGATTATGGACACACCGGAATCATTGGTTGCCATATGGTGCAGAATATTAAGCAAATGTTTATCATCATTATCAGCATTATCGTCACCATAATATTCAATAAAATGTAATGAAAGTTTCTTACAAGTTTGTATAAATAAATTCAGTCGAAAATTTAAAACCCTATAAAAACCATAATTTCATAATAGGATAATAATAAATAAATAAAAACCAATATAATTCTTTTTTGTTTTTTTTTTTAATTTTTAGATACACATGACTAAATTTTTTTTTTATTTAACATCAGTATAAGAAATATACATTCAATTATTTTATATTAATTTACGAATTCGTCTACTTACAGGTTTATATTCAACTATTCGATCACGTAAAATTGAAAAATATGCAGTAGTGTTTGTTAAAAAAATTTCATTCGCTTCGAATTCTAGTCAAATACTATAGGTCCAGCTTCGATAGATTCACTCTATCTTGAACAATCTATTTAGATGCAGGTCCTTTTCGTAAAAAATTTTCTTCATCTAAATATAATTTCCTGATATCTTTACTATAATAAGGTAAATAGAGATTTGTGAACATTTCATACAAAAGTGGATATTTATTACTTTCAAAATTGATGTTCATGGCAGCATATGAATAACGTTAAGAGCTCAAATAAACAGCAGTTTAGAATTCAAATATAATATATCTTGGTTTCTTTAATTGATTTGTTCTCTTCATTGACTTTATATGTTTTTTTGTGATGGGAAAAGATGGATATTCTTCTAACTGCCATCATCTGAAAGCCACTGAGATTGATGAATCTTTGCTTGTGTATAATTTGAGACATAGCATTTAAGTCGGTATTAGCTCTTACAAGTATTAATTCATGTTTACAATTAACAACAACTTGTTTATAATCTTCAGTGAATCCAAATAATAATTTCAATAATATTTTCCTCACTGTGACTGGTAGATAAAGGACTTTTGTTGGTGATTCAATAATTTTATATCCTGGTGGGACTGATAGAAAAAATGCATGAATTGCATGAGCAAATAGCTTATTTTTGTATGCTCCACTTATGATATTACACTATACACATATCGAATTAACACCCAATATTGATGTTGGTTCTTCTGATTTATATATTTCTCCTACTTCATAAATTTTTCCTTCAAAACCTAAAAATTTACCGATAGAATCTTCAGATGTGAAGTAAATAACTGATTTTTTGCTATGTAGTTCTGTGATGAGTGTACTTTTTTCAACTCCTAATGAAGGATTTAATTCGGGATCCGTCACAGTTAGAAATTTATGAATAACCTTAAAGTCATAAGTACCAGCTGGAATTGTAATCGTACGCCATTCGTCTTTTATTTGATATCGAAATTTATTGTTACCTTCATATATGTTTGGAATTGAATTAAATGTGAGAAAATCAACATATTGAAGAACGTAGTTCTTTGTAGGTGATAATTCGATTAGAGGAAAATATGAAACCTCCAATAATGATAAATTTCCAGTAAGTGTTATCAAAGAATCATCCATGATGTTTACTGTATAACACTTAAACTGCAAATAAAATATAATTTTTCTCTATATCATATTTATCGATAATCGTTTGAAAATTACACACATAAATGTCCACAGTTAGTGGTATTATCATTTTGATATTCTTTATAATGACATCATACATGATTACCATTAAAATAATTTACAAGTTCTCTAGGTGGTTTTAAATCACCAAAACCATCAATGTATACATCTTTTCCACCCCTTACATTATATACAACCCAATAAGTTCGAGATCGATCTATTTTGTCTAAATTGATAATTGCTGATTTATTTTTCCGAGGTCCTGATGATGGGAAATTATTTCTCATGAAGACATTTCGAAAATATAGTATTTTCAATTTTTCTGTATACTTTGAGGAATCAAAATTAGATAATGCTTGATTTGGTAATTTTATCAAATTTTTTTTCTTTTAATTCTTTTCCTGATTTATATTGATGTAAATATGCTACTTTTTCAGTTTTATATCGATTTAAGTAAGCACCTTTACTCATAGCTATAGCCTCCATTTTTCCATTATGACGTTTTAGTTCATTTACCTAAGCCATTGTCTCTAGCTAGTATACGTTGGCAAATTTTTTTAGCAAGTATTTAATGTACTGAATGTCTCTCTAATAGATTTTCTTCATTTTGAGAACATGCTATATCATGTGCTCGACAAGCAGTATCTAATGGATTAATTCCTTGATCACCTCGAGCCAATTGTTGTTGTAATTTTGTACCAGGTCCACAAAATTGATATCCGGGAATACGTAATTCTACTGGTAAATTATTGATAACATTCTTTAAAAGTTCTGTTTCTTTCTTCTCCTTAGTTGTTTTTCTATTCGCAGCCATTATATAACTGATTTGAAACTCTAAAAGCAGCGGAATTTGAACCCTTGCACTTAGTTAACTTCAGGATGGAGTTTAAACCACATAATTTAAAATTATAAAATAAGAATATGAAAACGAAACGTCATGGTGAATTATAACCCAATACTATACGTTTAGTTATTTGTGAACTATCGAATTGTGAAAAAGCAAATGCACTTTTGTCTCTATCAGCCGAAATGTAAATATTTAGAAAAATTACTTGAACCAATAGATGATGTTGGATTTTTTCTTTCAATGAAAATAAGGAAATTGTAAAAACAAATGACGTCACAAAGATGTGAATAGCTTTTATCTTTGTTAGACGTATGCGAGAATTCCAAAACATTTAGGACGAAATAATATAAATTTTCTCATTCTCTTACGACAAGATGAAATGAATTTACATTATAGGTATAATGATCACGTTAATACGGATATGACATTTCAACAGCTCAAAGATGTACTCTGTGTTGGAATCAGGATAAATATAGTTTTCTCGTAATCGATAAAGATAGTGAAATTAATAATAGACAATATAAGAAAGGTTTTGATTGTTATACATGTATAAACTGAATGTTTTTTTGGTAGAAATATTTATTTACCGCTTATTGTTTGTTGAATAAACTTCCTAATAAATGTGAATTGAGTGGACAACTGGGATAAGCTGTAAATGTATTAGAAAAATTCGCTAGAGTGAGTGATATAATACGTATAAGGCATGAAATGATTAAATATGGGATAAATAATAGTGAACAATCATTGAATGAATTGTTCAAACCTATAGTAGACCCATTCAATGAACTTGTAGATGAAAATAAGAAACAATTCAACTGATTCATTAATAAATAATAATAATAATTTAAATAATGATGTCGAAGAAAAGTCTATTACAAATGTAACAACAAAAGAGAGAGGAAATGATATTCTATTAAAAAGAAAACCATTTCGTAATGAAGTAGATGTTTTTTCTCTTTATTATGATAATTCAAAGAGAAAGAAACATGGAAGATACAATTAATCGACGAAAATTAAAGCAATATTAAGAGCGATGAACAAATCCATTCATGAAAATAATAATAAAAAATAAAGGAAAAAATAAAACACAAGTACATAAACAGTAGGAAGAAGGAGCAGTAGAAAGAGAAGAAGAAAGGAGAGCCTCAGGCAGAGAAAAATCTATAGCAATAATTGCAAGCACCCCTCTTGAAATTACGGATACATTGTAACAATATCGAAGGATACTCAGAGATAATAATAAGATAATAAAATTCTGATTAAAAAAATTACAATGTAAATGAATCATTAAAAATTGACAATAGTAAAAAATTTTAAATGTATATTGAAAATATCAGTGCTCTGCAGTGGTCTGGGTGCGACCCGAAAGGTCCACACGACCAACTTCCCAGTGGAAAAAATAAAAAAACAATTTGAATAGAACCCGTTTCCATTTTCTATAACAAATGGAATTGTTATAAACGAAATGAGTCTGTTTTTATTCATTTGATATGGTTAGTTACTTTATTTCAGTAAAAGAAAAAATTGTGCGTTAGAAGGATTCGAATGTACCTCATAGATCCTTTTTTTCATTATTTACAACGAATTTTATTGTTATACACGAAAAAAGTATGTTTTCATTTATGGCATACGGTTAGTAACATTTTTTTAGTAAACGAAAAAATTATGCGTTAAAAGTACTCATATATATAGAAAGGGTCCCTATTTTTATTGTTTATAGCAATTTAAAACTTATTATTTAAATATTACTATGATCAATAATCACTTGTTAGTAACAATGTTCAATTGTTATGAACACAATTCCATATTATTGACAATTATTATAAACTATTATAGCGTCTTTAATGCTGTTTTCTCAATCCTGACACGAGTTTAAAATTCTTTCATTGCTGATATTGTTTTTTAAATTTTTTTTTTTCGATGACATATTGTCATCATGTATCCATACAAGTATTCCAATCATTTAATATTCATGTTTCTGCAATGATCTTGAAATTTTTTCTAAAAAATGGTATAATTAATCAATTGCAAAATTCAGGAATTTCCTTTTTTTACAGTTTTTTGATTCTCCCAAAAAAATGGCTTTACCGATGTTCTGACTTGGAGGGGCCCAAGTCAGTGAATCGGGAAATATTCAAAAAATTGTTAATGCCGGACTTGTCCACCGGCACGTTAGTCAACTCACTGGACCAATCATCGGGAAGTAATTCCCTCATGGCCCAGAAGGCAACTCTACGGCCCTAGTGACGCCAACAAGCACGCGGTCGAGCACTTGTGGCATCAGTTAGCTCCAGGCAAATCACGCGATCAACTCTGTAGAAAATTACGCAGTCAATTCGCAGTTTTGGAGTCAGCTCACCTTTTTTTGAGAACAAAGAATCTCAATCATACACAGTCAACTCTCGTGAAAATTATTGAACCATCAAAATTACTCTCATTAGTGCCAGTGGTCTAGTAAAGTCAGTTGTAGTGTCTTTGGGCGCGAAGCTGAACTGGCGTCGACGCCATAGAGCCTCACGGACATTCACATATACATCGCACACCCGAACAACTCTGGTGTATACCGTGAATGTTGCTATTCACTGTTTTGAGACGGTTTTTTGGTGAAACATTAACCAGCAAACAATCTTCAAGTGAAAAAAATAGTTGAATTACGGACAACTCAATGAACCTTAGTGATTAGTGCTCTCTCTTGTACTAGTAATTGTTAATTGTTAATAAAAGTGAAAAAACAATACAGTTTTGGTGTTAATAAACTATTCTTTAAGCAACCTTCAAGCATCCAACCTTTTTCTCCATTCTGCTCTTAATTATTACAGTCCACTAGTTTTTAGTTTGCTCGTCCGGCCGACTCGAAGTCCGAACAACCGATTTTTTTGGGTTTTTCAGTTCTAAGTTACGCAATCACGCGTCGAATGCAATTGGTCCCACATCGATATCATTTTTTGTTCCAGAGATAATCGAGGCGAAAAATAATTCCGAACGAACGTACGCACATATGCACATATGCACATACGCACAAACGCACATACGTACATACACACACACAGACGTCCACGTAAAAACTGTCGATTCATTCTGAAATAAGCTTTCGAATTTATTTATTATTAACTTTTAGCAAAAGAAAAAATCACGCGTTAGAAGAATCCAAATATATTGCATAGATCTCTATTTTCATTGTTTATAACAGATTCAATTGTTATAAACAAAAAGAACGAGTTTTCATTCATGTCGTAGTGTTGGTAACTTTTTTTTTGAAAAATAAAAAATTACGCGTTAAAAGAATTCAAATATATTGTATAGGTCTCTATTTTCATTGTTTATAACAGATTAAATTGTTATAAACATAAAAAAAGGAGTTTCCATTCATGTCGTAGTGTTGGCAACTTTTTTTTTGAAAAATAAAAAATTACGCGTTAAAAGAATTCAAATATATTGTATAGATCTCTATTTTTATTGTTTATAACAATTTAAAACTTATTATTTAAATATTATTATGATTGATAATCATTTGTTATTAACAATGTTCAATTGTTATGAACACAATTTCTTATTATTAACAATAACCATTGACTATTTTATTATCCTCAACGCTTCTTTCTCCATCCGAACACAAGTTTAAAATTTCTTTATTGCTGATTTCGTTTTTTAACAATTTTTTCTCTATGAAATACTGTCATCATATTTCTGTTCAATTATTCTAAACATTTGATATTCATATTTTTTAAAAGATCTCGAAATTCCGTCTAAAAAATGGTATAATTTATAAATTGCAGAATTTAGGTAGTTCACTATTTTTGCAGTTTTTTGATTTTGCATAAAAAATGGCTGGACCGATTTTGCTGAAAATCTAATCAGTTCTAAGTTACATAATTACGCGTCGAATGCAGTTGGTCCCACGTCGATATCATTTTTTGTTCTCGAGATAATCGAGGCGAAAAATAATTCCGAACGCACGTACGAACATACGCACATACGTACATACACACACACACACAGACGTCCACGTAAAAACTATCGTATTCAACTCTGGGGACCTTAAAACGTGAAGATATGTCAAAATTAGCGATTCGCAAAATCGGACCCATTACTATAACTCTCCACTGGGAAGTTAATATATTGGACATGGTTTAATAACTCAAAATAAAAAACCTCTACCTCAATATGAAATCACAATGTTAAGTTAGTATAAATTCTAAAGTATAGACAAAAATTAATCATTCGTGTGTTAACTTTTGTTGTATTCACATCATTTTCTGAAAAATGATCATTCATCATCTTGGAGAACGTTTGGAATTCCTAGTCTAGTAAGGGACCTTCGGGAATTGGTTTTACTTTGAGGAAACAAATGAAAGATATAGAAGATTCAGTATCTGGTGAAATATCATCATTATCCTCATTGAAGGATACCATATCCACTTTAGAAAAGAAGTTGGATAATTTTCAACAAAAAATAATCGCAGGAAGAATTTTTACTGATTCTAAATTGTTAAGATTTGATGCTATTACTGATTTAATGAAATCACAATTCAATGTATGTTGACAAACTATAATAGACCTTTTCGGAAAATCATGGGTACAAGGGGCACTCTTGAAAGCATCACAATAATTGAATTTCTTGCTAAGCAGTCGAACCTGGAATAATGAATCAAATGGGAAAAATTGAAAAAGTAATTGCCGATGAATTGCATAAACCTGTTACAAAAAATTTCAAACATCGAAAAGTTCATGTGCAAGGTCTCGATGAAACATGGCAAGCAGATTCAGTTGATTTATCTCACTGCTCATCTGTAAACAGAGGATATAGTATCTACTTACAATTATCGATATTTTTTCGAAATATGCACAGGCGGTGCCTGTTATGACGAAAAGTGCTAAAGATGTCTCTGATGCCATGAAATTAGTGCTTATAAAGAAACGAATACCAAAAAAGTTACATGTAGATAGAGGTAAAGAATTTTATAACGAAGAATTTCAATCACTTATGAAAAAATACAACATTGAAATTTTTTTAACATTTACAAATCTAAAAACCTCTGTATGTGAACGATGAAATCGTACATAAAAAAAATTAAATGTGCAAATTAAATTAATTGCAAAATTCAGGTCGTTTCCCATTTTTGCCAGTGTTTTGATTCTGCATAAGAAACTACTGGACTGATTTCGTTGAAAACCTATTCAGTTCTAAGTCGCGCAATTACGTGACAAATGCAATCGGTCCCACATCGATATGATTTTTTGTTCTCGAGATAATCGAGGCGAAAAATAATTCCGAACGCACATACGCACAAACGCCATTCCATTGTTTTCCCATATACAGCATTATTTATTAATTTAAACAATTTTTCTTCGGAATCATTTTTTCCTTCTTTTCTTTCATTTTTCCTTTTTCTATAAAATTTAACATATTAACATCTTGAAACGTATCCAATTTAACGCCAGTTTATTAAGCATAGCATTAAATGCTAATCCAAATGCTGGATGATAGTGTAGAGGGTCTAAATTATAAGTTTCTCACGTTTAATATTGCATGAGTACTTATACGTTTTTTGAAAGCACTAGCCAGATCAATACATTTCATATTCTGAGATTGTAATGATGTTGAGTTAGATGGTTTAGCTGGCGCTGGTGAGGTAGATGATATAGCTAGTGCTGTTAAGGTAGATGGAATAGTCATCAACGTAAATGGTACAGCTGTTGATGATGATAATGACGATGTAACTGATACTGTTAATGACGATGGTATTGCTGGATCAATTGTTATTCATCGTCCTCTTTTGATTTCTTTAAGCTCATTGTACATATGTTCAAAAAATATATGGTATTTTTGTTTTGCTGATGAACATTCCAAAAAATATTGTAGTATCAAGTTTTGAAGTTTTTCTCTTATGTTTTACTCTCATGGCTACGTTCGGGAGTATTAAATTTCTGAGCCAATAAAATGTTTTATTTTTAAACTCAATATGAAGCATGTTAAAAAACAGTTCTGCTTTTTTTTTATCGTTCAATTTCTTTATAATCACATTAATTTTGATTTTCTGAACAATCACAAATAGATTCTAATTGACCGAGTGAAAGATCATACAGCTCAGTGATACGTTTGAAATTCATCGAATACAATTTTCGGTTCAACTAAAAAAATAATTTTGATTATTGTATTCGTATATTTTCTCTATAACTCCCTTTTCATAAATAAACCAATGGATTATGAGGAACATAATTATTTAAGAAATTGACAGGTTAAAAAAAATTGTAAAAAATGAAAACGTTCTGAGATAATGAGAAAGTAGAAAATGAAATGAACAGTTAATTTATTCGGAATTGATAAGAGTATGGAATAAAAATTTTCAAATGGAACGGAAATTATGATGATAAACACTCCAAAAAGTTGTACTCTTTTCGAAGAAAAATCACTCACAAACGAGTTGTTTGATAGCTTAAACGAAAAGATATATTATGATCAACAATGGATCCATCTGCATTCAACAACGTAGCCAAACATAATTTGGTAACAAAAAAGTTAAAAGAACTTAAATTATCAACATTCTTTACATGCCTTGATATCTTAAGAACGGATCAAGATATCAACTTCAACCAAAATTAATTCGAAAGATATTATTATGAAAAAGATCTGAAAAAAATTCGGACGAATTCGATAGAGCCGTTTTTTTTTATAAAAAAATAACTAATAAAAAAATGAAAGATTAGCTATTTAAAATACTTTTAAGCCAAACAATATCAATTTCATTTGAAAATTAAGTCGATATTGCCTAGGCATTATTGTTTACAACTAAATATGACTATTTACAATTACGCATTATTTATAACAATATGAATCTGTTATAAACAATTAAAAATTGTATTTATTGATTAAGTAATGTTTATATTACATGGATTTGGATGTTTTTAACAATCATTAATCATGACTATTTAAACTTGTTATAAACAATTGCTAATGGAAAGTTCGTCGTGTTAGCACAGACAAAGTGTCCTCAGACCTATTTTTTTATATTTATATTACAACCTATTGTCAAAATGACTTATGTTTTTTTTTGTTACAGTTCACAACAGAAGAATATAATCATCGATTCCTTTATATTCTGAACTTATGAATAACTATTGTATATTTTTTCTTCTAAATAAAACTCAAACATTCATATCTATGACTTATTTATGATATATATAAGGAATTGATATACAAAATAACATTTTTTTTATTTGTCTTGAATTATGTTTGTTACAAGACCATTTATATTGCACATGAAAAAATCTTTTTTAAACTTCAAAACTTTCATTGAATCGTTATGAAAATGTTCAAAACATCGTTTGAATCCAATCGTTGATGAATGATGTTTCCAAGAAAATGCCAGCTTATCTCAGATTTAATCAATTTCGTTGTATGCATTTTTCAATAGTGTTTGAAAACTCAGCTCGAAAATGTCTTCAGTTTCCATCTGAGCTATACTACCCAAGTTTATATACATAAGAGATAAAAAATTTTGTTTTGATGTTAAATTAATGAATTTATCTATATAGAGCCATTGGAATTGTACAGCAAGTCTTGCACAATTATATGAAAGCTTATATTCTTTAAAGTGTAGATGTTTTCTACAGTATTTATAGTTGACTTGTAACATATGATCAAGATTTTGATCATAAGATATACTTCCACCATGCTCGTTATGATATGGACAATGTTCAAGTTTGTGAGCGGGCGTAATTCCTGATTTTCCATATCCGAAAATTGAAATGTCAAGAATTATTTGATTAGGTGATAGAAATTTTGAGAAAAAATCTTTTTATACACTATCTCAAGTCATAGGATAGAGAACGGTGAGACCATTTTAGTTGAAAATAGTATAATCTACAATTTTTGTAGGAACTATTTTTACGATGAAACTTATTGACACAATTAATACTATTCGTTTTAAAAAAATGTAACAAGCACAAACAAGTACCAAACGCGAGTCGGGGTAAAAACGGACTATTGCAATGTTTTCAAAAAAGCCGACTTAGTAGACACATGTAGGTGGGTTGATGATTTCCTTGCAATCGATTTTTGTTCAGAGACAGCCCAAGTGTCTTGAGACTTCACATAAAGATCAGTGTTTGCCAAAGTATAATTTAAATTTTAAATATTTTTACAAAACGTGCTTTTCTTGAAGTACATCAAAACTGTTATTGCAGCATAATCTAACCATTCAAGATATCAGATTACATTTTAAAAAGCTATGGGTAGGGCTTAAATTATATGACAGTAGTCCGTTTTAACGCTAAAACGTTCAAGTCGTTTTTTCAAACACGAGTCGGTGTCAGTAAAACATCTAATTATTCTTACAACGTGGACTCAGATGTTAATCAAATGTTTTAACAATTCGGAAGCTGAACTATATGTGCTGGTTATTTATACATCTTGATGATGCTGAGTGGCCCAAAATATAGAAGTAGAATGTTGAAAATATGAGACACACCGAACACCTCAAAAAATAATGCTGCCCGTCAATTTTATATTCAACGATGCACTCGTGAATATATTGTGTTTATCAAAAATATAATCGTCGATAAATCTAAATTGAATAAAATCCATAAGATCTTTGATGACAACGATATTTCAGATGGTGAAAATACGAAATATGTTAAAAAAGACTGCACAATTTCAGATAACACATAATAACAGACAAACGGAGAGTTTGGTTCTAAAACTTCCATATAGACCCTTATTTCTTATCGTGAAGAACATAAAAACCCGTATACAGTATACCCTCTGTAGAATCAAAGAGTTAATCAGAATTCAACTACTATTAAATGAAATAAGTTCGAGAAAATTCATTGGATAATCGTTATAATGATTCAGATTTACTGTTTTCTTGATTAATATCCTTACGGAGTTTCTGGCCAGTACAAAGATCGATCGTTCGTTCTTAATAAATATCAGTACGTCAAATTAAGATGAATGTTTACTGATGCACGGTCCCGTTTGAATATTCCGTAAATATTTTAATTAATTATTCGAATTCACATCCGACAAGTGACAAGTGGTATATATCATTTGCTATGTTCGACGGATTCAAGAAAATCTTATACAGTGAGGACTATATTAATTATGTCGAAAATGGTTCTCTGGAGTGAGATCTATAAACTATTCCCAAACTAAATCGAAATTCTTTTCAATATCTCCTGCCGAATATGATTGATATGATTTTTTAAATTATGTTCGTGACATTAATAGCCTATAATCTGTTTCTAGTTTTATTGAAAATAAGTTTTAAGCAATACCTTGCAAGTTAGATCACAACAACACAGTAAAACATAAAGGCCTAGAAAAAAGATAGACATATATTTTATGCTACGAGCCACGTGTATCACACAGCAATATTTGACGCCGTTGCTTAACAGTGGGGCATGATAGCCGCTGCATATACGGGTTCTCATCGCAAATAATTTTCTTGTGCAACCGAAATTAAATATAATACGATACACTATTATTTATTCTTCATATTATCGATATATATTAATGTATGTTTACATCAGCCCAACATAATCATGACTTATAAATACATTGTAAAAATTATAAAAATACAGTGCAACGGTATTGGAGGATGTTTTATACTTGATTACTTGTTTGATATCTAAAAGGAAGTGTTAAAAACTCGTCTTTTATGCGGCGCTTTTTATTCTGTATACGGGTTGTTTTTGTTTCAAGACGTGGAACAACCTGATTGAAGGATACTCGTCTAATTGCATCAAACGAAATTACTATAGGCGTCGTACATTCACCAGTAATCAACGGGGGTATTGTTTCATAATTAATTTAATTACTATGTGTATAATTCAGGGTTATACTTTTCACTTTACATACTTCAGCTGTCAAACCATAAGGCTTTTGTACGATCTCAGCATAAAATTTCGGGCCACCAGAAATAAAAGATTTTATGTAACTGCCTGTACCATAGCTTCTTAGCTTATCAGTCAAATCGCCCAGATAGTTGCATGTTTTAATATCTGTACGATTTCTATTAGAAATATAAATGAGTCAGTATCACAATACGAAGCGCGAGCACTCAATTTTTCTAGATAAGACTATAACTTCAAACAGGCTTGGGCTGTTGTGGTTTGTTCTGGCCAGCTGCTTACTTGTTTAATTTTTAAAAAAGTGCTATCAGTAAAAAGACCTTGAACGTCTGTGTCAGATACCCTGATTAATTGTTTCAGCACATGTTCTGCATAATACAGATAAGAATTTACTGTGAAATCTTTCCAGTGGAACAGAATATGAAAGGTCTCGGGGTAATAAGATTTTACAAGCGCCTCAATCTGATATAATTATTTCTATTTTTAAGAATTTCATCACATTCAGTGCCAACGTAAATTGTAAGGTGTCCAACGGAAAACTTACCTGATTTGCACACATAAGGGTAGAGTGAACATACATCAACATATTTAATTTTTTCAAGTTCATTAGCATTATGTAATGATACATATTTTTCTGTACGCTCACAAAAGAAAGCATCACGCGGCTTAATCAGTGTATTTAATATAGGTTCATAATGGTGTGTTTGCTGATAATGTAAAATGAATAGTGTTCAGCTGATAGAACCATAATGCTCCTTAACGTCGAACATCGAATAAGGGTGGACTTCCTTTTCTTAAGGTGTGAAACTTGAACACAACAATAGTCATACGCTTGCAGAGAAAATATCGTCGGAAAGCATTGATTTCATTAAGGCCACAGTGTTGAAGGAGTATGTTAACGCCTGATCTGCTTGCTAGATTTGAGGCTGCTTCACGTTGCAAATTACACCGACGGTCACACATTATCTTCCAACGTTTTTGTAGATTACCGGTACGAATTTCGCCGCGTTCAGCATAAAGTTCAACGACAACGAGTGAGCGTGGAAAGCATAAATTATCATTATTCGTGATACTTAATATAGAAGGCCTAAAAATATCTCCGAAAGTCAGGCTTTTACAGCCGAGTCCTTCTACTCCTCGAACAATTAAAACCGTAAAAACGGTATTATTATTACCATTTAAACCACCAGCACTTTGGGCAGTTTTGTAAAGTAGCTTCCAAAAATTGTTACTTGTATGTTATTGTAGTGGCCTAAAGCAAGACCATATTGGTCCACATGTCAGCTATTTATAATTAATAGTAAAAGCTATTCTATTACGCAATGTACAACCTTGTGTAATGTATGGGGTAATATCAGCTAAAGCGCCCTCAAACCATTCTAAATGATTTTGACTCCTAGGTGGCAAGGATATCTTTATTAGACATTCTTTACCTGTAATTTAAAACTTGTACAAATTTTTTACCCACTCTCTGTCAACAATATATCGACGGCCCGGTGGATGGATAGCTGCAAAGGTGACTGATGAGGTACTTGGTGAAACGTTGGCCTTCACGTTTGAATCAAGAATTTTTTTTGCTGTAGTTCTAGTTGCAGCACCACCTCTCTGAATATCTATACCACTGATCAACAAAATAATAGCTTTGTTCTCCCACCTTAGGAAAAAATATATATTTTTAATCTTTGTTGCCAAGGTATAAACGTACGATAAATAAAAAGTCGAAGTTAGCTCTTGTTGTTTTTTAATAATTATATTAAAATTTTTTAACAAAAACAATGAATTATAATATTTACAATGGTTTAAAATATTCCGATCGCTTAGATCTTTTGGCTTTTCTGGTGTAGGACGACTCCGGTGTTTCTCTAACGATGGACTAACAATAATCGGCAAGCATAGAGGGTTCCCATTTGCTTTGACATCGTTTTTCAAATGACGCGATGTCTTGGTAGAATCGCTCTCCGTGCTCGTCACTTACGGCTCCCATATTTTGTGAAAGAAAATCAAGATGTGATTGCAAAAAGTGTATTTTTAAAGACATATTGCATCCCATTTTTTGATAAGCTTTTAGCATCGTTTTGACGATATTTACATATTGCGGAGATTTGGAATTGCCGAGCAAATTTTTGGTCACTTCTACAAAGGACAAACAAGCTTTTTTTTTAACGTTATTTAATGACGCCATTTTTATCCATGGCCTTAACAATGTTTTTCATTAATCCCAACTTTATATGTAAAGGTGGCAATATAATTTTTTTGGGATCGACTAATGGATCATTTTTTACATTTTTCTGACGAGGAATATAAGCTGTTCTTTCAGGCCAATGCTCTTGAGTGTAATGTTTCGACCGATTCCTACTATCCCATTCACAAAAGACATAGCAGAATTCTGTATAGCCAGTTTGGAGTCCTAAAATTAATGCAACCACCTTCAAATCAGCACAGATGGTCCACTGGTAGTCTTTGTAGTTTATTTTGTCTAAAATAAGTCTCATCACTTTATATGTTTCTTTTAAATTAACACTGTACGCTACAGGAATGGATGGAAGTTCGTTGCCATTGTTTAAAAGCACGGCTTTCGAACTAATCTTAGAGGAGTCGATGAAAAGCCGCCATTCAAAAGGAACATGCTTATAGCCTAATCTAACGAACAGGCCATTAACATTATAACAAAACACTAGGCTTTCTTCTTTCGAAGAAAATCAAGAACACAACTGTGTCGTTTACGATATTTACGTATGACGACTCCGGGTTCGAGCAAATTCCATTGTTTAAGCCGTGATCCTAAAAGTTCGGCCTTTTCTTTCGTTAGATTCAGATCCCTGGATAGATCATCGAGTCGTTCTTGGCTCAATAGGATTGGAGTATTACTAGCAGAAGGCTCATGAAACTCTGGATCAGAGGACGAATCTTCCGCGCTGTCTCAGTGTCTAGTGATGAATGCACTGGCAAATCCTCAGAACGGAACACAGGTTTGTCAACTGAACTCACGTAAGGATACTTCAGAGTATGTTTTTTTTCCTGTTTTGCCCTTTAAGATTAGTGAGACAAAAATAGCAGTCAGTAATGTGATCTCTTGGTTCACGCCAAATGGCCAGTTTCGTAAAGGGCAGCATCTTAATTTTTTTATCGGTTAGGTTTCTGTAGCAAGTTATACAGCAGACATGTGGCACCCACGATTTATCTAGATTGGCAACTCTAATTTTGAGATAATTAAAATAACACTCTTTTATATACGTAGTAATAGACTTTTTCTGGCTCTCTGTTATGAACTTTCCACACACGTAACAAAACGATCGGGAGAATTGATGCAACTGCGTGACATTTTTGTAGCTTACTGTTCGGCGTTTCGAACACGATTGAACTTGTTTCAATAGTTTATTTATTCTTTGTAGTATCGTAAAGAAAGAAAGTGTAGAGGTGGAAAATTCACGCGAGTCATTCATTTCTACAACGGTAACTAAACAAACCTAAGTATTATTATTTTTGTGGTAGACTCGAGGATACATAATGAAACCAATATAAATCGCTTAGGTGGAAGAATCGTTGTTAAATAGTGTACTTAATTTGATAGTTGTAAACAGCATTATTCTTCACAGAGACCCTACTTATAATATTCAAAACCTACAGAAATTTAATAAATGTGATAGTCGTAAATTCGACAGAAAGAAATTCAAAAATATTTACTTTCTGAGGATGATAATGACCTTGGTTGACGAGGGTGATCAGCATTGGTGTCTTTCTAAAACCAGTGCTTCATCAGCGTTTTCCTCAAAAGCATCGAATAATGACACGCTTGACGATTATGATGTCTCGGGAGTTGCGTGTAAACCGTCTGAAGGCATATCGTCATCAGTTTCTTCTTTAGTATCAAGTCTATAAAGAATACTGATATTACAGCTATACTGTGAATATGAACAGGATATCGTAAATGGTGTACTGTCACCATCGACGTACCAAGGACGATAAAACTCTGCAATAATTTTATTACTGTAATTAATGTTGCACGATCGCCCTTTTCTGAGATTCGGAGGTATATTTTCAGATTTTACAGCTAAAGGTAGCGAGCCGCGTACTTGAATCCAATCGTCTAACGCAGTTTTATAAGAGACACCAGCAACAGTTGAAGTTGATGGTTGAGGCTGATCAATGTCATTGATGATAGTAGACGTAAATGGCTGAGGATTTTCAACTTCAGCCGCATGTTCGTTTTCTTCAATTTTAATCTTTTTAGCTTTAGGGCTACTATCTGCTTCGTCTTCAGTTTCAGAATCAAAAGCTAGGAGGATATATTTGTATTGTTGCTTTGTAATACAAATACTTTTAGAAATGTACATTATCTAACCGGTAGATAAACATTAAGGATATCTTAACATAAAAATTAAAAACAGCTTACCATAGTAATTGAGAAAATGCAAAACGCACGTGCCATTTCCTTTACTACTACTCATTGAAGCCTCAGCGACTTCATGCATAATCGTAAAATTCGATATCAATAAACCGCGTGTATGTGCACGAGCTAATAAACGACATGACACAAGTAATATAATGCGTCTGGATAGTCTCAATAAACACGTGCGTGATGAATTATTCCATCGTTCAAGTCTAGACTCAGGATAAAACCGAGCAATTGCTGGTAATTGATCACGAAGGTAATGCACAAGCGTTAACAAAGCAATTATGAAAGGCGTCGCGTTCGACTTAATCATGTTGAATAATAAAAGATACTTTTACAGCTGATTAGCAGTTAAAGAATGCATGCACTTTGAAGCCGTTCAGGGACTGCCAATAAGAGAATTATGTTTGATAATGCAGCAGTAAATGTTTCCATGTCGTGCATATTTGTTGTTCTCAAAAAAAGAAATATTATATTTTCTCCTAAAAACTCTTACGAATGCTCAATTATATAAATCTTCAGTACATATTTTTTTACTAACAAAATCGAAAATTCTTACGTTTGCAAAGATCATATGCAAGGTTATTCTTCGTGATCGTTTACATAAAATACAAAGTCTTTAAAACTGTTAGCGTTTCAGAAATCAGCATTTTTCAGAGGCTCAAGTTATATAGTTAAAGGTCACTAAAATGCAATCCTGAATTGTAACATGGTGGGAGGCCTGATGTTTGAAATCACAAAGTCTTTAAAGCAATTCATTCAGTCCTGTGTCGTTGTGAGTGAAACAACCAACCGTTATAACATGGCATCATCAAGACAACAATTTGAATCTTCTTTATCCAACGATCAACTGGGTAGGATAAATACTTCCGAGACACAGCCCAAAAATAAATACCCCGTGGTAAAATGTTCAAGTTCCTGTTTCTAACAACTCACGAGTTAAACGCTTCACGATCAAAATCAATAATCATAGGCATGCGTTTGAATCACGTCAGCAATACTTTTGAGGCGTGTGTTTCAATCATCGACGCTTAATGGTCAGGAGTCCTTCTTAATGCTAAAAATTGGCAAGAGTTTATGGAGAATCTCCCACAGTTGATTAAGTGTTTTGACGACTCTGATTCTAATTACCAAAAATTAATCAATAAAGAAAACAGCTGTGCTGGTCCTAGAAAAAAGATATATATTCGATGCTACGAGCCACGTGTATCACACAGCAATATTTGAAGCCGTTGCTCAACAGTGGGGCATGATGGCCGCCGCATTTACGGGTGCTCATAGTAAATAATTTTGACAAGCATCTCGGTTGTGCACTTCGCATGCTCGTTGCTATTACTTATGTGTACATTCTA
This sequence comes from Chelonus insularis, assembly GCF_013357705.1. Taxonomy (NCBI): domain Eukaryota; kingdom Metazoa; phylum Arthropoda; class Insecta; order Hymenoptera; family Braconidae; genus Chelonus; species Chelonus insularis. The sequence continues at coordinate 182,088 of NW_023276775.1, forward strand.
AAATTATAATTCAGACAATTATCTATTCTTTCATTTATCACAACATATTCTTATAGTATCTATATTACAACTTTTTAATATTGTTTTTGTTTTATCAAACGAATCAGCGTATCGAAAAAGATGACTAGTATGACATCTTCCATCTAACTCATTAACATTGATGTATAAGCTTAGCAAAGGTAATCAAATATTATAAGGTATTTGATTCTTATTATATACAATTAGTCGTCAGGATCTATTAAGAGGTCATAAGGTCTGGCTACAACATCTTTGGGGCTCCTACAGCCGTATAGGTAGTAGTTAAAAAAGTATGTGTTGATGGCTTCTTTGTCTAACCTAATTCCAGAATATTCTTCCTGAGGCTCCCAGCGAGAAGCATTATTAAAATCGTGAAGCCTCTTCACAGGATCTCAATGAAGTCTCTGCATGACAGACTCGCAACCATCTTGATCGTAGTATCGACGCCCGGTCACGTCTTACGAGGTTTAGTTTATTGAGCTCATGTTTCAACATGAGCTTTCACTTTTCATGGCCATGATCTTCTTTAAATCTAAATTTGTACACCTTTCTCGTGGCAAGCTCGCACTCGATGGCAGTCCTTCTAACATCGGCTACGTCATCATCACCCCAAATATCCCAGGTAAAAAATGGGACTTTCAGCACGAAATGATAGTGATCATGTATTAATTGACGTATGTTTTCATGATAATTACAAAAACGGTCTTCTTTTGTTAAATTATCACTCCAAGTCCCGGTAAATGAATGCCTCACACTGCCGTGAATTTTTTACAGTTTATTTAGTCAAGAAATGAATAAATTTTTGTTGATGTTTTAGCACAGTTTGTTCATCACAACAAATATCGAGCATTAGCTACATACACTGCACGATGTATTTTATAAATTTGAAAAAACTTTTTATCATTAACTAAAACATTTTTGAATAGCAGCTTTATTCCTTCGATCTCTATAAAAGCGTATTCTCTACTAATGTTCTTTCTTTATATTAATTTATCATCAAGGAAAAATTCAGGCTGTTCAGAGCCCGTCCTAAGAGATCATATAACCATGGTGATAAGGCCTATGTTGACCGTTAACAAAAAGATGCTTACAATAGCGTAGGGATGAAAAAAAAAATTAAGTAGCAGACAAGAATAAATATTAAATAAAAAATAAACGTATGCAGAATTAGGTATTTGTACGTTCCTAATTACACGGAATTCAGGGGATCATAGCTAAGAAGACGAATAAATAAAAATTGCTTTTTTATTGTATTGGAATTGTATCAATTTTTCGGTCCAAAGTGTTCAAATACACCGGCTATACATGTCGTCCGCTATAAATTTGAACGAACTAACTGAAGAGATACTTAACAGTTCTGCATCACTGTATTATTAATGATTACATCTTCATTCATTACTCAAAAAAAAAAAACATAATTAATTTTTATTATTATCGGATGATTCAATTATATTATGTTTAATAAACGATAAAAGGAGAGGAAAACTTCACGACTCTTCCGAAAAATATTTAAAGTATGCTAAAATTTCATATTCGGAGAATTGGAAAAAAAAATAGTCAACTATTTTGCATCAGTGTCAATGTATGCTGGAATTTAATAATTAGATGTTCATTAAGAAAAACAAATGTTTCATAATTAATGCATACCAGCGTAAGGACTCTTTCTACTGCTTCTATACTATCTTTTGTTTATTATAAATAATTGAAAAATACGATATTAATAAAAATTCATTATGAGTTTGTTGAGTAATTAATAAAGATATAAATATTAAAAGTACTGTGATGCACAATTGCGAAGCTTTCTTTTTGTCTGATTCTTCAATTTCGAAATTTGGACATATTTCGACTATTTCTTAAGGGTGTCGCTCTGTTTCTTTTCTTTTCATCGTTTATAATAAATAATTGAATTATACGATTCTAATAAACATTAATTATGTTTTGTATAATTTAGTCATAAACCTATTAATAATAGGAAAACAGTAATGCAGAATTGATGAGTAACTTTTCTTTAGTCTGATTTTCAAATTTCCATGTGGAACAGCGGTCTACGCCACTGGCTGCCTGCATTACTGGGCTATTGGTACTTGTAGCACGATTTTCAAATATGGGACCTATAGAGCAGCCAGTGGCATGGAATTTTCCATTGAAATTCTTCAATGACAAAGGACTTTAAAAAAAATTGAAATTCTGTAAAAATGGTTAAAATGAATGTTACTCCTTCTAAAAGAAGGTCCGCTTTTCATTCAAAAGATTTCGTTTTATATTTAATAGTTTATCAAAAAAACGCACTTGAGGAATTATTGTTTAATACTAATAAACTGGCTACTTTATTGAAAAAATCCCAATGGGCTTGAATTCGGACAGTAACACTCCTGTAACAACTATCTTCCTGGGAACATAAAAATAAAACAGCTGAACGTATGCTTTACGTATAGCTTGCAAAAGTTAATTGACGAAGGTGAAGAACCAAAAGAACCCAAAGAGTAGGAAATGCCAAGAACTGGAAGTTCAAAGAACTAAACAAAATAAAAGTTCCCCACAGAATCAAAATTCTTTAAAAATTTCATTTTTAATCATAAATTCAATGTTCAATTAATAATCAGATTTAATGGTCACATTTCATGGAGTCAATTCTCCTAATAAATTTCGACTTTGCATCCTTTCTAAATAAAATCCGACTCTCAAATAAATGATTTAATATAATTAAAACAATCAATTCGGCACGACTACGGTTTCCGTGGCGCCGCCATTTGAGGGTGTTCTTAGATAGATCGACCAAAAATAAGTCGAAAATGAAGAATAAAATTTTTCGATATCTCGCTTCGTTTTCGAGATATCGAGGTTCAAAGTTTCAAATTTCGAAACACGTATTTTATAGGATATCTTAATGATTTTACATTATTAATCATTTGTAGCGATGGAAATAAAAGAATTTTTTTGTATTTTTCAATGAATATGAATAAATAAGCATTAAAAACAATTTTTTTGACCGTTTTTTTAAAAATTTTTTTAATATTTTCATATTGTGCAACAGATAATATAATCATTGATTAGAATAAGATTCTCACGCCATCTAACTGAAAAAAATAATACTACGGACGACGTCACGAAATCTTTTGGAAAAAATTAATTAAAATCGATCTACTAACAATCTCTAGCGGTGAAATAACTGATTGATTATTTATTTGTATCAGTTTCCATTGTTCTCCGGTATCGTTCGTTTTGTCGATTTTATTTCTGCTGTTCTTCTTTTCTACAAGTTTCCAAAATGTCAGGTATGCATCCAGAATTACATAGTAAATTAGAAAATTTTTCATTCTTCCATTCTTTTGGAGAACTTGTTACAACAAATGAATTAGCAATTTCTTTTCTCGATGAAATCGGCTTAATTCCGTCGCGTCAATCGACACCACCGACATATTGTAATCTCCCAATGCTCGTTGAGGATTTTGGAGACAAAAAACTCAAATGGGTATGGAGGTGTTCTTCAAAAGAATCAAAGAAGAGAAGAGATAAATCGTGCCGAAAAATTATAAACCCAGCGTCTGGTACGTTTTTTGAAGGAAATACGTGTCGCATCGAAGTGCGCGATGTACTTGCAATCGTCATTTGTTTCGCGATTCAGATGCAAGTCACTGATGTGTATAATTATCTCAAAGCTTGGCGTAATCATCGAGATTGCCCCGAGATTAGTTGGAATACTGTAATTGATTACTTCAGTTATTGCCGAGAAATAGCTGAAGTAATCGCATCACACAGTGATTTGGTACTTGGTGGCGAAGGTAAAACGGTCCAAATTGATGAAACATTTTTGACTGAAAGAAAATACAATCGGGGCCGTGTTACCGAGCAAATGACTACAACCGTTCTTGGTTTATATTGCAAGGAAGACAAAGTTGGGTTATTTTTTTAAGTAAATGGAAAAAGCAAGAAGGAATTGTGGCCGTACAGACAAAAGTATGTAGATTCATCAACATCCCGAATATGTACAGACAGCGCAAAACAGTATGAAGGAGTTGAACGAATGTTCGTTCATAGTACTGTTCATTTGCGAACAAATCATAGTATCGGTGAATATGTTGATAAATCAAATCCGGCAAATACCATCAATGATTTGGAGAACCAAAATAAATTGTTAAAAAAATCGATTAAATGTCGTAGAACCCCAAAACTTCTACACCAATATATGGCTCTCTATTTTTATAGAAAGACATATTTGGATAAGTATAATAGTCCAGTCATATTAAATTTTAAATCAGGAAATCTAGAAATGGATAAAATTTTAATAGAATATTTGTAGGGGATGTAGAATCAGTTTCACCTAAAAAAAAGTGAGCTCCGACACCGGGCAAGGGTTGAAATCACCCTTTAAACGCTTTTTTATGCATTTTTTCACGTTTGTTCTCATTTTTTTCGAGAACTATAATAAATATGAAAAAATGTTTCAAACAAATGTTGTAGCGGCTACGTTTTTACAAAAAAAAGTCCGCATCTTCGCAACCTTACCCGTAACAGGTAAAAAGTTATCGACCTCTAAAGGTTGGAAAAATTCAAACCGGTGAAAATATTGAACACCCTTGGCGTACGATACTGCTGTGAGAGAGACAGAGCGATACGTTCGCGCTTGTCACTCTCATTGCATATTTTCGGGCCTAAACGCATGCATGTTAAACTCTGCCCTTTGAGGAAACAAAAAGAGAAAATACATGAAGTCAATGAGTTAGAAAAAGAGAGCCTTATTGACTGATTTTAGGCTTCTCCGGAAATATCTGACGCACAAGGTCAGTGTTTTCATTTTCAATACATTCTCAAGTTTTAAATGTATTGACTTTTATTTCAATTAAGTTGGAATTAAAATATTCCAAGCCAAATAATAATAAATGAATAAATAAATTAATTAATATTATAAAATTAATAGAATATGATATATTTATTGTGATTATAATTACAAACGGTTATTTCAATGGTTAATAAAAGAACTTAATTGAAGAAGAAAAAAAAAGAATTCTCGATTTTTAGAAATTGTAGATGTTTCATTGATGACTCATTAATAACGATGTCACTTAGGAATGACAAAGTATTTTTTCTTATTTATTAAAACAAAATGAATGTACTGATATAAATTTGTAGAGTATATTGAATAATATTTAAAAGTGATTCGAATGTATATATATATATATTTTTCACATTAATTCAAATCAATGTAAAAAAATTTTTTTTTAAAAAATAAAATTCAATTAAATATTATTTTATTTTTTAATTATTCAATAACACAAAAATTTTTATGTTAATATTGTTTTTTTTTATTTGTGTTATTTACCATTTAAATAGCACTACGTAATTATAATGAAAATAAAATAAATAATATAAAAAAAAAAAAAAATTAATGTAAAGTAAGAAGATGAAAGAAAAAAAATTTTTATTTCAAATAAAATTTCATTTATTATTAAAAATGATTTTATACTTAATTTTTAAATTAAATAAATTTTACGCTCAAATAGTTCTTTTATTAACCATTGAAATAACCGTTTGTAATTATAATCACAATAAATATATCATATTCTATTAATTTTATAATATTAATTAATTTATTTATTCATTTATTATTATTTGGCTTGGAATATTTTAATTCCAACTTAATTGAAATAAAAGTCAATACATTTAAAACTTGAGAATGTATTGAAAATGAAAACACTGACCTTGTGCGTCAGATATTTCCGGAGAAGCCTAAAATCAGTCAATAAGGCTCTCTTTTTCTAACTCATTGACTTCATGTATTTTCTCTTTTTGTTTCCTCAAAGGGCAGAGTTTAACATGCATGCGTTTAGGCCCGAAAATATGCAATGAGAGTGACAAGCGCGAACGTATCGCTCTGTCTCTCTCACAGCAGTATCGTACGCCAAGGGTGTTCAATATTTTCACCGGTTTGAATTTTTCCAACCTTTAGAGGTCGATAACTTTTTACCTGTTACGTTTTTTTTGTAAAAACGTAGCCGCTACAACATTTGTTTGAAACATTTTTTCATATTTATTATAGTTCTCGAAAAAAATGAGAACAAACGTGAAAAAATGCATAAAAAAGCGTTTAAAGGGTGATTTCAACCCTTGCCCGGTGTCGGAGCTCACTTTTTTTTAGGTGAAACTGATTCTACATCCCCTACAAATATTCTATTAAAATTTTATCCATTTCTAGATTTCCTGATTTAAAATTTAATATGACTGGACTATAAGGGAGATCTGGGTTCCCAAATCATGCAATTCCTTCTTGATATTAAAAAAGTATATCCGAGAGTAGTAAAAGGAAACTTGAAGAAAGGAATAACAATTAAAGAAATTGATCCACCATGTTTCACATCATCTCAAGGAGAGAAATTCTTACCACCGGCAAAAAAAATGAGATTAGAAGATGGTTCGGATGATGAAGAGGACGATATTGAGAGAGCGATAGAAAGAGACTCTGATCCAGAATACGATGGTGAGGATGTCTTTTGAGACTAATTAGTCTCAACACAACAGGAGGGGTTTGGAGTCATAAAATTCTTCGGAAGTGACGAGCCGAGGGGTCCCCTTCTGTTGTGTATGAAGTGCGATTAGACAATACCTTCCCGTGGTGCACTTCGAGTGTAAAAAGCCTGTAAAATTAAGCTTTTTATAGCCAAAATTATCTAGAAATATAAACGAAAATGTGTAAATGTTCATTATTTGTAATGTTAGTATAAATATCAGTTAGCTCTGTCGACTAGTGAGACAATTCTACACAATTTTGTTCTAGTTGATAGTTGGTTCTGCTTGAAAAGCACGGATTGGGGTATGCTACTATCTAATTGAGACAATTCTACACAATTTTGTTCTAGGTGACAGTTGGTTCTGCCTGAAAAGCACGGATTAGGGTATGCTACTATCTACTTGAGACAATTCTACACAATTTTGTGCTAGTTGATAGTTGGTTCCGTCTGAAAAGCGTGGATTAGGGTATGCTACATGATTAAATGGATATTACGTGTTTTTTCTGATTTTTATTACGGTTCATCTTTGATTTTTACTTATGATTCTATTGAAGTATGCAATGTCAATTTTTAGTATTATTTGTAATGATTCGCGCTTTTAGTTTGAAATGTACTTCACAAAGGAATCTCTTTTATCGACTGTTTTTCTAGCGCAGTCTCCTTTTTCGTCCATCCGTATATAAAAACTTTGACCTTCGATATCTCAAAAACGAAGCGAGATATCGAAAAATTTTATTCTTTATTTTCGACTTATTTTGGGTCGATCTATCTGAAAACATCCTCAAATGGCGGTGCCACGGAAACCGTAGTATCCCCATCAATTCAATTACACCTTGCGCAAGGAATTTTCAAAATTAAGTTCAATAGCTTCTGCTCACTGTGCAAACGAAATTATTAAAAATTGGGCTCACAGTTACGCACACTATCCGAACAAAAATATTAGGATACTATGGACATCTAGTACCTCACTTTGCTTCACTTTGGCCAATAAATGAAGAAAAGGATTCCGGTACAATGACTCCAACCGTGTATATCCTACAGTAACTCCACGGAACGCTCTAGGACAGACATTGTGAATTTAAATCAACAATCAAATGATCAATGAGAGCCAACGTTTTCAGACTGGAAGTTACAAAAACCCTGAATTTAACGGAAATTAAGAATCCAGAAAGAGTCAACAATGATTTATTATCATCATACGGAGCGAGTCTAATCATTCAATCACTTAAAAACGACCATTCAAGATTTTCTGAAATTCGAAACACAATATCTTTAAGTAGATTTCAGATGCATGAAGGCCTTCCAAAAATAACTAAAACTTTAAGCGATTTTCTTCACTTTGAAGAAAAATTGAATTAAATTGATCTAATTTGTAATAATCGCGAAGGCTAACAAACTATTATTAACCTACGACGTTGAGACCGATTCAACCAAATTATTAAAACTAATATCGGAATTATGAATTTATAAATTATTATTATCATTGTTATTATTATTAATAATAGTAATTAGGTTCCTTATCTCCAATGCTAGAAATTCTCCATTGGTACCCTCTTCGATACAAACGGCAAATTGAGTCCTTCTTCCGGCTCGAGTTTGCCTACGACTTGGACTCTTTGGCATGATTTTTTCAAATATTCTTCAAAATTCACTAACAGAAATATTCACGGCACGTCAAACGATCTACTTTCTGACACTAATGTAAAATAAAACCAAATAACAACTTCGGAAAATTAATAAATAAAGAAAAATGTTCATTAAAGATTGACAAAAATTGATTAGAAAGAATGAATCCGTGCGGTCAACTCAAATCTCAGTCAAAACTTGGGGATAAACAAACTTTCCCCTTGTTGCTATAAACAATCTAATCGTCAAGCAATCGTCGTTTACTAACAAACTGTCGTTCGTCTAATAGTCATTAGATGGCGACATACAAATATTTTACAATATTATAAATTCTTTACCCTCTACCCACGATTTCGCCGCCCCACGCAGCGCTACGCGGCAACCCTCACTCCCTGTAAAACCACTCCGGCTGACACAAATTTATCTCTGCTTTGTGGTAGGGATGGGAGTGGGGTTCGCTAATGTGGCAGCATTCTACTTACATTTACGACTAGTAGAAGTTTTTAAATTTGAAGATAAAAAAGATAGAGATTTTAAAACCTTAAAATAGTGAAAAGTGGTTATTAAATACGAATCTAAATATCTTGATCGATTGAATGAAATATGTAGATACATCAATGAATTGCCTGAGGCAGGGTAAAAAAAATATAAATCCGATTACTATTAAATTTATTGATCTGAAAAAGTACTCTATGAATAAAGCTCAAAAAATGCCATCATTAATATAAGTAATCTCGTATTTTGTACCGGACGAACCTACGTCGCATAATCTCGTCTAACATCGTCAGACGGTGTTCATTTAATAAACTTTGATCCTTCTCAAGTGTCAGCAAATTGAAATATACAATTGTTCGAGAAAAGTATATCGACCTAATCTACCGAAAATTAAAATGAATGATAAACGTCTAACGAAAGTCGAAGATCTTTAATGGACTTAAGATGCATTTCATTGAGATCATTGTAATAATAAAAGTAACAAACGAAGTATCAACTGTAATAATACTACAATTTGCGGTCTACAAAATTATCGGGGTTTTCATAGTTTTGCAAATGCTATGATAGAATGTGTCTTCAATTGTATTTACTTAAAAATGCATTACGAAAAAATTTTAAAAACTCTACATACACCTTTGTAGGTACTATTTTAATCATACAAAAACAATGATTAAAAACTAAGTGTATGAGTACTTTTACAATTAATCGGTGACGATTTTTGTAATAAACCCGAAGGATTAAATCTTTTTCATCATTTTTCATGTTGTCTTTAACGAATAAGGTCGTTTTGGAGAATTTCGATTAGAAATATGTGAAAATTGAAAATCCCCTTTATCGGGTATCAACATTAGGGGTAATTTTTACCCCTTCGGAACGTTTTTCCGCCGGAACGAAAAAAAATTAAGTACGTTTATTATTTTTAACGTAGATTATTATATAGAAACCTCAGCTAAATCGACGGTGACCATCTCGCAAGGTTTCCTTGTCAGATTAAAATATAATTGTATTAAAATTTTTTACTAAACTGTAGCCACAAAAGTATTACTAGTTGAGGCTTTAGTAGTAAACGTAAGTTCATGATAATAGGCAGTAGGAAGAAGCAGTAGATTAATTGATTAACAGTTTGTTGACAAAATGTCAACTTTGAGTAAGCCAAGCCGGTAAGTATAGGGATGATTGTGCCGGAACAGAGATATTGAAAAATCAGGTGTACACAAACATATCAATCATTATTCAGTACCACTATTAATGAACAATAGTTACATTGTACAAGTCATATGCACTCAAACTGAATTAATGCTATGAAAAATTTACTAAATTATGACAGAATGTTAATTAAGTATCACTGATTGATAATTGATTGTCTACAAAATGGCTCAACTCGGTGTGTTCAGTATTATTGACCTCCCAAACGCGCTCAACACGTTTCTCAAGTCAAGCAAGATTGTGATTATGCACGTGGCATTAGCCTATCATGCAATGCAAAATAAATTTATTTACTTGAATTTACTGAGGATTGTCTAGAAATGTTACTTCATTTCTTTTTTTGAATGAATAGCGTAATGATTTTTGTTATTTTGAATGTCGAACTAGTGAAATATTATAAAACTAGTATATAACTGTTTGAGAGAACTGGAGTGGCTAATAGGGCTGGAGAAGGCTACACTAGCATATTAACATAGATACTACACGTTATATGAGACACTACTTTAGATTTGGTAAGGTTCTAACAAAAAAATTTGCGTGTGTTTTCCACCAACAACTTCTATTCTTTTCTTCATTCTAATGACGGTTTCTGCCACCTCGCTATAAGAAGGACAGACAAGCTTCGTCTTCTCCCATTAAATTTTCATCTCAACATTAAATCCACGATAGAAGCGTTTGCACTTGTGAAAGAAAAGCACTTGGATGTACTGTTATTACAGGAGCCCCACTCCAAAAATGCCAATTCACAAGGCTACGCAGTTGAAGAATTTGGTTAAGCCCTCGTCGCCGCAAAAGCCCATAAACGGGAAAACCCCAATCAGCTATTGTCGTAGTCAACCCTCTTCTTAAGATGCTCTATATCGAAGTTCCCACCGGACACCTACAAAAAGTCTTGACGACTCTTAAAGGGAAGCAAGTTCTTATCTGTATGGATGCGAACGCCCGATATCCTCTGTGGAACCAGAGGGGAAAAGCTTGCAAATTTCTTTACTGAATTTGGTCTGGAAGTTCTTAAAAACAGCGAAGGAGGTCCCACATACAGCTTCCCAAGAGAAGAATCGTACATAGACGTGACCGTAGAGACTCACGAACTGTTACAGTCCATTAGCAAATGGTCAGTCGGAAGAGAGTGGGTTCAGGAGTCAGATCACATGGCCATCAGAATCCAGCTTGGTCAAGGTGAAGTGCAGGGTTGAACACCATGCTTCTCCCGTCCAAAGGACGAAAATTGAGTACCTCGCCTCGTTGGACTTAACTCTGGGAAATTACAAATCTATTCTCTTAGCGATGGCATTTCCCGGGACGCGTATACCTGCTCCTAGAACAAGAACAGAGATACACATAACAAGCTCAAGGCTTTACAACATACCACTACGGGTCCGACCTTAATTGGCCAGTTGTACCTAGGCCTACATGTCATATTATGACTTTGCAGCTCCAGGCACAGGGCTTAGAATTTGGCCTCCCGTAGTACCAGCTTTATCCCTTTTGGTCGGCGGTCGCTAATGCGTCTCGCACTCGGCGTGTTCGACGTGCCTACATTCAGACTACCATATAGGGCAGTACGAAAGGGGGAACGACGGATTATGATCAATAATCTTCAATCTGCTCCCGTTGTTACGCGAAATATCTTGAGGACAGAAACATCTATGCAACCCCGGGGGCCCCGTGCAGGGTGGAACTTAGGCAACCCGACGGTTCAATGAAAAAGCAGCTGATTGGAAAGCCTTCGATCAGTTGATGCCCGAGCTAGAAAGCACACTTTCCGCTGGACCGTTGCTGGATTCTCCGATGAACATTGATGGATTCGCTGACACTCTCGCAAATAGGTTAACATATCTCTGCATAAAATTCATGCCGCATTGAAAAGCACCAGGGAAAGCGAATCCTTGGTGGAACAACGAATTGTCTCGCTGAAAACCTAATATCTTTGGACTGCCATAGATACTAGCACATCAAAAAGCTTGGTGCTGATACTAACCGAATCACGGCAGCGAGACTTCGATAGCGCCAGCAGGTAAGAAGGTACTTCCAAGCGATAAAAAAGGCAGAAACAAAGAGCTGGAAAAACTTCGTCACTACCCACAGAAACGAGGAAAAATGGGTTGTAATATACAAGATTGCGGCCGACAAGATGCGAGCCGAAAAAGTTATGAATGCACTTCACACTAAAGAGGGTAATAGAACCCTAAACTTTCAAGTAACAGCCGAGCGATTGCTGGCAGTACACGTGGTCGACGACCATCCAGAAATGGATACAGACGAACAGAGCAGGATAAAAAGATAAACGCTCTCGACCCACACAGTACAAATGATGCAGAACTAATCAATAACGAATATCTCGAAATAGTTATTCGAGCGCTTGAGAACGGAAAAGCTCTACAGCTAGACTTGCTGAAAGTGAAGGTTGTTAAACGTGCAATGGCGTACCTCCCAGAAAAATTTCCTACACTCTTTAACAAATGATTGTCTCAAGGCGTCTCTTCTCGGGCGTGGAAGAAGGGAACGATTCGTATGCTCCTAAAAAGTCCCGACAAAGATGCAGCAGACCTCAATTCATGTCGACCTATAAGTCTTCTATTAGTACTAAACAAAATATTCGGAGGACTTGAAAAGATTCGTCTTTTAACAAGCGTCCTTAAACAAGAAAACAACTCAGATCACCAATATGGATTTATGAAAGGGCGATCAACGGTAGATGATGATGTATGGTGGCCTTTAGTCCTTAAAGTACTAAAGTCACGAAACGGCCCTTAACATACAAAATTACAAAGTAATGCAAAATTACTTCACAGATCGTACAGTAAGCCTATCATGGGGAACCGGCTCAGTCACAAAAGTGGGCACGCGTAGATGCCCCAAGGAATCTGTGCTTGACCCACTATGTTGGAACATTATGTTCAATGATCTGTTCAAAATATATGATCAATCTGAACATGGAAAGCGCTATACGCTATAGATGGCAATTCCTGAGAAACCCTTGAAGTCGAAAGGCAGTCGTTGACACAATACTCACTTGGTGCAAGAATGTCAAGCTCGAGTTATTGAAAACGAGAACATATGCAATCTTCATGAAGAGAGAAATTAAACTTAAATGATAAAAAATATCCTCCCGCTAATGATAAAAAGATATGGCAAAGTTTAGTGACTATGAACAAAATTTTTGAAGCTTTAAATTGGCTCAAATATCATAATTCTCTATATTCAGAGATAAAACTACCAATGTATTCTGAACATTTACTCGATCATTTAACTTCTGTGGAATATCAGGTAGAAAAGTCAAATTCCCAAATAAATGCAGATAATGGAACACTGATATTACCATCTAATCATTCAAAATCTTTGGAACATGATGAAGTACAAGACGATGAAGAGATTGTAAAGTCACTATTTTTGACTCAAGGAAGTTCAAGAAGAGTATACAATCTATCCTATGTATAATAAAAGATTAAATCAAAACTTTACATCAGATGGAAAAAATTCGTGAAGATCCACTGGATAATCGACTTATAACATTAGATTTGTTATGTTTTCCCGATCTTCATCCTTTAGGAAAAAATGAAGAGCATGAAAACGATCGAGTCTTTCGTCTTACTACACTGAATATGCGAAACTACGTTTAATGTCTGTTGATGCACGATTTCGTCTTAATGTACAATATATTTTTTATTTACTCAGTGAAACTTACATACGTCAGATCAATAGTGGTATATATCATTTACTTCATACAGTAAATCCAAAGAAACGTTACACTGTCAACGAATATTTGCAAAATTTAGAGAACGGTCATTTAGAAGGGAAATTAACGACGATTTTTGAGCGTTTACGAAATACTTCACAATTCTGGAGTCGTCCAAGAAATGATTTACGATGTATGACATTCTATTATGGACCAGCAACTTGGTTTGTTACTTTATCGCCAGCGGAATATAATTGGGATGATCTTATTCAATATGTTCGTGATATTAATAGTCCGAATTTCGATAAAATATCAAAAAATGAAGTTATAGCATCAGATCCTGTTTCTGTATCTCGATTCATTGAGAATAAATTCCAAGCAATGCTTCAATTTCTTTTATCACAAGATCACCCAATTGGTGAGATAGAACATTTTTTCTGGCGACGTGAATATCAAGGTAGAGGAATACAACATTTTCATTGCATATTTTGGGTGAAAGATGCTCCTATCTTGGGAAAAAATACAAATCAAGAAGTAATTAATTTTATATTGAAGTATATAACTTGTAGCATACCAGAAAAAAATATTGCACCTGAACTTTACAGAAAAGTGAATTCGTACCAAAAACATTATCATAATAGTTACTGTTTACGAAATAAAAAACAAAAATATGGTAATGTAAAATCAGTATGTAGGTTTGGATTTTCTCGACCTATGACTGAAAATTTTGTTTTGCGTAATACTGCTGAGTCTATTGCAGGTAGAAAAAATTTGAAATCAAAAAGTCGTCTCTATGATCTTATGCGTAAACCAAATAAAATATATATCAATGATTATAATCCTATCGTTTTATGTGCATGGGAAGGAAACATGGATATACAATTTATTGGAGAATCTTCAACTATATTAACTCAATATTATACTAAAAACTCATGCAAATCAGAATCCGCCAATTCACTTGAAATATTAGATGATATTAATTCTACAAAAACTTCAAATCAAAAATTATGGAATATTGCTTTTCGTACTTTAAATCACCGGGAAATTGGTAGTCTTAAAGCTGCTAATACGCTTTTAGGCCTTCCTTTGTATGGTAATGATTCAAACACTACCATCAAATGGTTGAATGTATCAATAATAAGAAATAGAATTGTAAAAAAATATAATACTATTAAAAAATTAGATCCGGATTCAGAAGATATATTTTGTGCTTCTCTAATTGATGATTATTATCCGAATCGACCTGAAGAACTAGATGATTTATCATTATTCAGTTTTGCTACTTGGTACGATGTCGTGAAAGTAAAACCTGTCAAAGAGAAAAATGTTGAAATTTACGAAATTAGCAATTCATTATTTTTAAAGAAACGATCAAGAGGCTATTTGATTAATCATTTTCAATTCAATGTGGAGACTGAACCTGAAAAATACTATTATGCATTACTTTCACTGTATAAACCATGGAGAGATATCGATGAATTAAAAGATAACTTTGATACTTATACTGAAGCATTCGCTGCAAATATTCATGAACTCGAAGACGCCGAAAAATATCATGAAAAATGTAATGAATTACGTAAAGGAATAGATACTATCAAAGAAACCATAGAAAAACATTTGCAAAGTGATGAAAAATCTATTCAGCAACCAAGTAAAAACATTATTCATAAAAATGAAAAATTACAAATCAGTTAGATTCAACAGATGAAATTTCACTCAATTTAAAATATAATAAACAAAACGTAACAGACACTAATTTATTGAATATGATTTCAGCCTTAAATGAAGATCAATTACGAGTGTTTGAGAAAGTTAAACATTCTATTGAATCAGAAAATGAAATTCTACGTTTATATGTAAGTGGTGCTGGTGGTACAGGCAAAAGTTTTTTAATTGATGTAATAAAATGTTGGATAAAAAAAGAAATGAGTAAAAATGTTGTTGTTACTGCTCCTACAGGGATTGCAGCATTTAATGTCGATGGTATTACAATGTATAAAGCATTTCAATTACCAGTTAAACATGGCCATGCCTGCCAGTACTATCAGTTATCTGATAATGCATTGAAGGCATTACGCTCCGAGTTTAATGATGTTATTTTAATCATTATGGATACAATATCGATGGTATCTAATACCGTTTAACCTCATATTCACTTGCGTTTGATAGAAATTTTTAATACTGTAGATCAAGTCGACGGTTGGTTTGGTAAAGTACACATTCTTGTGTTTAGAGATTTGTTCCAACTTCCATCCAGCTTTTGTAGATTTATCGCCTCAAAAAATAAAAAAATTGTTAGGTTCTCTAGGTAATTTCAATCTTTGGAAAAATTTATTTAGTTACAATGAACTAGTAATAAATATGAGACAAAGAACAGATCATATGATATTGAATTATTAGAGCAACGGAAAAAGGTTATTACGCATGTGAACTCGAATATTAATGATAGAATAAAAGAACTATCCGACTATATTAACAAATTACCTAAGAATACTGTCTGTTTGTTACCTACATGCCGTCAATGTGATATTCTTAATTCTACAATGCTAGGACAAATTTCAACTAAAGAAATTATGCTTGTAGCTTATGACATCATAGATAGTCCAAATCAATTGAAGAAAAAAGTAGAAAAAATGTTAAGAAAATTAGAAGACGATGATACAAGGACTGCTGGACTTGCTAAAATAATTAAAGTGAAGATAGGTACAAAGATAATGATAAGACGTAATATTGACGTTACTTTAGGGCTTGTAAATGGTGCTATTGGAGAAATTAAATCAATCTCAGAATCAACTCAAAATGAACAAATTGAATCTATTACTATCCAACTAGCCGACAATAAGGAATATACCATTGAACGAATGAGTGCTAAATTCTAAGTAATGAACAATGCTTATGTTATTCGAAAACAATTTCCAATATGTTTAAGTTATGGTATAACTATCCATAAAAGTCAGGGATTAAGTTTAACAAATGCAGTTATAGATGTCGGTAATCATGTATTTACGTCTGGACAAACTTATGTAGCACTTTCACGATTAAGTACATTAGAAGGTCTTCATTTAATAAATTTCGATCCTTCACAAATCAAAGCCAGCCCTTTAGCTATAAATGAATATAATCGTTTATGAGCAAAATATAAATCTGAATTACCAGAAATTACATTAAACGAAAGACGCCGAATGAAAGTAATCGATTTACAATGGGCTGTAAATGAATCAGATATTTCTGATAATAATCATAATCTTTTAGAACGTAAATCTTACAATCGAGAAATTACGATAAATTGATTAGAAAACTATAACGGAAGAAGTAGTTTTGCTAATGCTACTATAAAATCAGTTTTTAATTGTATTCTTACATCAAATTTTTTTAGCGATCTAACTAGCCACTCCAAGTGCCTTTCGAAACAATTATTATTTAAGTATACAAATAATCACAACAATTTGAGCACTTCGACCCTACTCGAAGATATTGGAAATGCTTTGAATACTGATGAAGAGAAGGATCCTCTATTATTGTTTGATTTGTTATGTGAGAAATATTATAAAATTAAACCACTATTCACTAATCATTTGCAATATGTGGAGCGACGTAATAATTGTAGTTATATCAATACATACTCAGAGGAAACTATTCGATTATCGTTTCCTATTCCTTTAAGTACAATGAATATTAACAGCTTACTTAGAAACTCTTATTCCCATTGGCTAAAAGAAAAAGGTACTTGTCCGAAATGTAATCAAGAAACTGAATGTCAACGTGAAATTACTATATCTTCTACTGGACCATTCGTTGTTATTTTTTTAAACATATTTCCTGATGGTAAAAAAATCGATAAAAATTATACTAGAGGCATTCTTCAAGGTACGTCAATGGAAAAAATAAATATTTGTGATAAAATATACATGGTGAAAAGCGCTGTATTCTATTAAGGTAACTATATATCGCAAAGTCATTTCCACAGTATGATAAAAGAAAGTACATCTTCGAAGTGGGTTAAAGTTGATGATTTAAATCATGAGTATGAAAGATGGCCAGTCAATAGTAAATGGGCTTATGTTTTATTTTTATACAATAAAAATTCTAAAATTTCGATAAAGGTATGAAGTATCTCACAAAATAAAGAGTAAAATTAATTTGTAAATTAAAACAATTTCATTGATGGATATGTAAAATTACCCACAGAATTGAAGTTACATATTCGTTCTACTTAAATATTTCAATAAAAGTTCACTGATTCATTGCCAATTGAAATTATGCAATAGAAAAATATATATGTTCAGGTAATCTTATAATTTTGATGATTATTGAAACAGAAGAAATAAATAGTCGGGTAAGGGATGGCTATACGGGGAGGAGGAGGCCATTGGAAAATAGTGTACTATTATGTACAAAATGTACTTTTCTTCGCAAAAAAGTGTTTGATCGCTACCATCTGTAGCATTAACATGAGCTTCTTTTTCAAGCAAAGGTGTAACCATGCTTTAATTTATTACGTGATTTGATGGATTAAGTTTCATAGAATAATGTTGTTGCAACGATGTTCTAATGAATTCCACATCATATTACCTCAATTTCGCTTACCTCAACTCGAATCAACTTTCCTCGGTGGAAACATGGTCAAAGTAAAAGCTTATAGCTTGATATTTAAAAAATGTAAAGTTGATATTGCAACGCTACCGCGATCAGGGCAAGTTGCCTCAATCCCTGACCGTGTAGGTGCCAATTTACCCAACAAAAATTTACCAATGATTAATCCTACCTGTGGACGCCACTCGTTTTTTGGCCTCAAAACGAGAAACCTGGAAAAGCTGGCTAGCTCTGATACACCTGAAAACCGCGAAAAAAAGGTCTCGCGCGAACACAAATAAACTTTCCACAAAAGTTTTATTCAATAATTAATTTTATTTGCAAGCAGTTTGATAATTATTCCAAAACTTTAATTTTATTAAACGTAAAACCAGTGAGATTTTATTAATCGAATAAAGAAACGCATTGATTCATGAGATCTCGGAAAATAACAGGTTAATCAGCTCGAAAATAATTATTCGATAACAATTTATGTTAATCTCGAAGAAACTTTGATATTCAAAATCAATCTTAATGCCGACAATAACAATAATAATAATAATAGCTCTACAATTAATGGAGATTAGACTATTATTCGCGAGAACGTTCTCGACGCCTTTGATTTCCAAAACAAAGTAAATTCCTCCAAGAGGAAAAAGGACGGAAGGTCCGCAACGCATGCACTGGTACCAGGCTATACTCACTCTCTCTCTTGCACTCACACACACTAGGGAAAATAGCAGAAGGAAAGAGACAGAAGAAAGTATGAAGATGTTCAGGCTTACTGAAGCTCCTCTTCTTCCAGATAACCCAGCCCCCTGGTCCACCGGGGTGTACACTCGTCGAGACATCCAAAAATGTGCAGGAACAATAGCGAACTTTCTGGATCTACCACTTGACACTCCAACCAACAATAATGTACCGTTCACCTCGCAACGTCGAGGGTTTTACCGGTTCGTAGCGGGTTTAGCACTCAGCTTATGCTCTCGCAACGTCGAGAAACTTCCCGTGAATAATTCGTAAATGGTCCACACTCCGCAACGTCGGAAGAAAGGTGATTGTGGAATTTCTTTTCCGAAGAGACAACAGCAACAAACACGTGTGTTCTCGTTTGAGTCTATTACCACAATGGCGTTCTTCCGGAAATAATTTAGCCAACTGGCCACGTGGTGATTATAGCGCCGTCAAAAATAAACTAACTTGACCTAATTGGTAAATTAGGTCAACTATTAATCGACAGGTCGATAACGTATCGACCCGCTGAAGGGCTGAGTGACAATCGACTCACTCGCCTCGTTACAATATTTACAACTCATATTGCGGTACTGCTTTTACACTTTGCAATTATTGAACTTGATGATTTAGAAACCATGACGATGCTATTCGATAAACAAGTTAATACATCTTAGTAATAAAAAGCATCATAATCCGGTCAGAATTGCAATCTTGAATCACAAAACAGAAGCATCAAATTTACTCATGGGAAGAGCAACTTTTATGAGGAAATTTAAATCCATGGTTACTCTTGACCATCGAACATTTTAACGTTCCTTCTCGAAATATCAATCTACAAATATTCCAAATAAGAAAAAAAAATTCTCTAAATAATCTCCGAATATCTACAAAAATATATCTCAAATAAGTAGTTATAAAATCGAAAAAGGAAATACTATCATAGGTTATATGATATTTTTTAGAACAAGTGTGTTCCTACGGTCTATAGAGGATACTAGTGAATAAGATAAATTAAAAAACTAGTAAACAATAGAAGTACATACATCTGCTTTTGAATTTATACAAATTTTGTCAATTTTCGACTAGGACACATTCCTGGTTAATTAATTTCAAATTTAATATTACTGACTGTAAATAATTACTGGGATAATTAGAGGAAGGGAGGGTAAAGTAGAACGCTCAAAAAAATGTGCTACTTCATTAAAATAAGTTTAAAAACGCCTATAGCACTTTTTGTTCATCAATTTTTTAATTTATTAATGCAATCAAAATTATTAAAATTTGTGAATATAATGGATAATTCTTTGATTTACGTTTTTTCTTGGTGTTCTACTTTATTCCACAATTTCCTAGTAGTTTAATTGCATGAATGTACTTTCACTAAAGCAATAATCCTTAAAACAAACAATTGAGAGTGAATTTATCTGTAAATCTTTTGCTTGCTAATCAAAAATTATTGAGTGAAATAATAAGTACCTAATTTAACTTATCTTGTCAATAATTGAAATTTTTTGATTATTTGTTAAATTAAGAATCTTATTTATTTTATTTTATGACATCTGCTTTACCAGGAATTAACCGTTACGACTTAAATTTGAAACAGTTTAAAATGCAAATAAATGATCCAATAATTGAATTTTTTAAGAATTCTTTGATAGCGTATTCGGTTCTGCTCTGAGCGCCTTCGAGCAGAAACCAAATACGCTATGAGGTTATACATGCGATCCCCTATACCCTCCTATACAAGATAGAAAAAAATCTTATGGCGCGTAGTGTATAAGAGACAAGAAGTACTACCCCTCTACAGATACTAACTCCTGAATTTAATTATTTTTGCTCTATCTCTCACCGTTCTCGAGATATAAGCATTTGTTTATAAAGAATTCGTATATTTATAATTTGAACAGACAAAAGCGATGTCCTTCCTATTGTTTATCATAGATTGTGGTAAAAATGTAATGGAAATTATGAAAGAAACAATTAAATTGCGATAAATCGTTCAAAGCATTAATTTGTTTATTTAATTGTTTATTAATAATAATTTATTGATTATAAATGTATCATGGGGTTAAGGGTCAAAAGTACGACCCCCCTATAGATGCACCTCAAAATTTCATTATTTTTGCTCTATCTCTCACCGTTCTCGAGATATAAGCATTTGTTTATAAAGAATTCGTATATTTATTTATAAATAACTCAAAACTAATTTTATTTACATTAATTTATTATGTTTTCCAATTATTCATCACCATTTATTATGTTATTGAATTATTTCTCATAATTTTTAATTAATAATTAATAACGAACTTCGAAACGCGGACGCAAGAGAGAGCATATTATACGGAATTTAACGTGAGCCAGAATGAGATAACAAGTGTCAAAATCCGGACGCGAGAGAGAATGCAGTATAGAGAAATCCCAGCGGAAAGAGTGAGATGCATTTTCACATTTTCGAATAGCAGAAATATCGCTGCTAGGGGCGTGGCCTAACTATAACTTTTTTGTTTCTTAGTGAAAAATTCTTTTTTTGGACTCAATCGAAAGCTTATTATTAATGTTAATTAACTGTAAAATATAAACTTATAATATGGCGTAATTATCAAGATATTTACATTTGAAGATTTGTTGGTGACGTCACACAACATTTTTCCTGTATAGAGTAGTGGTAGAGCTCGGCAACCATGCGAGTAAGAGCGCGCTAGTGAAGGAGAAAAAAAAAGAAAAAGTGAATGTGGACTTGGCGCCGAGTATCTACCAGATACTCTAGATAAATATTTAAGGCTGAGCCCACATCAGACAGTTTCCAGAATTTGACTTTTTGCCTTTATGTTTTGGAGCGAAAGGCCAAAGCTTGGAGGCGTGTGGAAACACATGCAGCCTCTACCTCGGCGGAAAAGGAAACGCCAGTAGGGCCCACCAACCCCCCACCTCTAGGGGAACCATCGCAGAGGCTTGAAAAAGCGCACTGTGGAGAAGGCAAACCTCAGACCAGTGGACGGGTTACGCCAACTTCTAGGGCACGGAGGAGAACCGAAGCCGAAAACAATAAAATGGCTGTACCCAGCTGTTGCCATTCCCCAACTAACCTACGCCTCTATAGTATGGTGCACCTCCGTTAGTAGGAACGACTACAGGAGGCAATTAAACAAGATCTAAAGAGCGGCACTGCTGGTTATAACGGAAGCTATAAGGACGATCCCATTTCTGGGGCACGGGGGACGATCCCAACCCTAGCTATGGGCTGCCTACTGAGCATTCCTTCGCCGAAACTGATGGTGGAGGTGTTAGCGAGGAGGGTGGTCATTCGCTTAAGAAGCTATAGACATCGAAAAAATCCTGTCTGCTCCTAAATTGGCTATAAAATGTGCATATAAACTTAAAAAACATAAGGGTGCAAAATTTACGGAAAGAAATTGAAAAAAAAAACGCTTCAGATACTATAAAAAATCGAAACACTCATTTCTTTCAAAATTTTGATTGGAAAATATTTAGAAAACGATTCTGAACATTCCAGAATTTTTCTAGATTTTTTGTGACTTTGGAAATATTTTTTTTACAAATGTTAATTCAAAAGGCGCTCAACAGCATATTTTGCCGAAGCGTCTACAATGCTCGATTCTCAGTGCGCCTTTGCAGCGCTGTACATCTTTACCAGTCCACGATAGACAGGTGCTCTCGCGGACTTTTTTTGGTAGAGAATTCGATTCTCTACGAAAAAAATATTAACTTTTTTTTATATCCGTCACCGTTCTCGCTACGTAAGCGGTGAAAGGTGAAACAACGCAATTTGCCAAACTTTGACAGTCGATAAACAATAGTAATTATCGTTTCCGGGTAATAAAAATTTTCACCAATACTCTTCTCATCATCCTCTACAAGAAAATTTTCTAGTAAAGTCCTTCCGATTGACGCTGTCAGACAAAGATGAGGATTTTTACTATTATTATTGCAATGATTGTTATTAATACACATACTCATACATACTAAGCTAGAAATTATGAAAAAAAACGGATACAAAGCGGGACTTGAACACAGCATGTACACGTTCAATTAAGCTCCGCCTTTTCTGTAGAATTGTACAAAACAAAAGATATATTTTGGTAGAATAAAATCCAGTCAATTCATTTTTTATAATTATAATGTTATTAGCTAATAACAAAATGTTCAAAAATGGAGAAACTGAATAAATAAAATGTAATGACATATTTTTGAGGGTAAGAAAAATTTACAACAAGAATCACTAAGCTTCAACAATTACTTGGTGTGTTAACTTTTAAAAAATATATATATATATATTTTCTGCATCATAATGTTTATATAACAAACAAGAAATGTTCAAAAAACCATTTATTAAAAATTTATGAATTTTTAAGATAATATAGCTTGAGTTGTTTATTTTCAGTTTCCCTAAGATTTCGTTAGAATAGAAAGGATTTCGAAGAATAGTTAAGTGTAATGTCCGAATGTATTTTAATTATTTCACATAATTATTTAAAATATATTTCAAGAAAAGCTAAAAATAAATAATGAAGAATAGTTGAGAAAATCATTTTTTAGATATTTTATTGCTTTCGGAAAACCCACGTGGCGAAAAGCAATAAAATTATAAAAAAAGAGTACGTCTCGTAAGGAGAGCGTTAGCTTTCAAAAAAAGGAAAGACCATGCGAAGGGACTTGTACGCCTAAAGTGAGGGACTTTTAATCATGTCACATTCGACTAAATAAATACGTGATATTTGATGCATCAGTCAGTTGTCGGAAAAGTAAGATCGAGATTAGATCATCGTGAAACATCTTTTGAAATCGTAAGTCTTGCTTTGTCTTGAGTATTGTATTGATAATATTTCAAAGTTTGTAAATTTTTGTATGAAGTTTATTTGATCGTCAAATTATTTTCAAATTGATATTTGAATTATTTCGTGAGTTAAAGTGAATAATTGCGCTGACTGGAGCATCGACTAAGGATCAATTAATTGTAATTCATCTCGACCAGAGTAAAAAAAATCATCTGTTGGTAACGTTTGAATTATTGTTATAATTTTTTAATAATTCTCGTTCGATAAATTTTGTCATTGTTTTTATATAAATCACATATTTTCACTTTTTCTATCGAAGATCCCCTCATCCCTGTCTATTGGTCGAAAGGCTAAGACTAAAAAGAGGAACTTAAAGTCTCTAAGGTTGAGCATATCGTTCACATATTGACACCTTTAAAGAGCAAAAATACATAACAGTCTTTTTCATCGAATGTTTTTAAAAATTGCTGGAAACAATTTAAAAAAAATTCTTCTATCCTTCTGAAATAGAGTCAAAAAGTTTGCTGAAGACAGTTTTTCAAAAAAATTAATACTTTTACCTTTAAATAGGGATAGAAGTTACAAAATACGTTTTTTTTTTTTTTATCCATTTTCTTTCGTAGATTTCTCATGACACTACCGATGTTGTCCTTGAAGAGCAGAGTCATGATGAAGAAAGAGAGTCACTGAGTCTTACACAAAAGACCAGAGACTCTAATGATGAAGACCCTAATTTAGTGAGTATATTCGTGTATTGATGCAATGGTTCTCCTCACAAAAAAACTTGCATAATCTATACTTTAAAAGATTCCGTGCCATTTCATTTTTTGAGGAATAAACAATGTCACTTTCCCTTGAAATCAAATATGTTGATAACAATATGTTTTATATTAACATATTATTCATCTTTTAGGACATGCCAAGTACTTCTCATGCAAATGACTATCAGGAAGAACAGAGTCATGATGAAAATTTAGCTACAGATGATCTTTTAGTTTGTATATTAATTAAATATTTTTAATTATAAATATTTGGAAATCCTCATAATAATGAAAAAAAAATTAATCACTTAAATCTTAAAAAATTTCTATCAGTGTTTTCTAATCAAAATTCACTTACTTTGTACAGGATGAGGAAAAAAGTACAGAAAGTAATGTGCCTCCATCACTCTCATCCAAAAAAGCATGCATGTTTTGTGGGAAAATTTGCAAACCAGTGGGAAAACAAAAGATTGGGACATCATTATGCTCCTCAGAAGGAATAATTAATAAAATACGAAATGTGAAAAACAGAAACCTAATACCGATTGGCATACAATAAGAAAAGCGCATCAAAGGACCTTTGAGGTTTTTCGCGAATTCATTGACAGCGAAATTTTAGAAGAAGAAAAGATTTATTTTCTCACTAATTTACATTCTCGGTATAGGATGTTATTTTGATAATTAAATAGCGATAGAACTATTGATGAAATTAAACTATATGCATCAAATAAGTTACAGGAAAAAGAATTTTGTGTTTATGGAGATGAAATTGCCATTGTTAATTCTCCATCGCATAATTTAAAAAAATTAATTTTTAAAAAAGGCATAGACATTGAAAGCCTTATCTACAAATCAGTCAAACGTAAATGCAGAAAAATGTTGGTTTGAAAATGTAGTATATGAAATTCGTAATTTTGTAAAATCATTTAAAAACAAAAAATAAAAAAAAAAAGCGAAATAAATGTCAATGATATTGTTAAGGGGGAATTAGGTTTAGCACTAAAATCTTTAACAAGTAGTAGAAAGGTACTAACAATGTTAAATAGATATGGTCATACCATTAATTACACCATGGCTGAAGAATTGGAGACAGAAGTCACCTATTTTTCTCTTCATGAAAGTAATTTGATTCCGTCTGGCTTTAGTCTCGTTGGCAATTTAAGCACTAATATTGCGTATGACAATTATGATCGCTTCGTTAAGACCTCGTCCGGCAATGATACTTTGCACGACACAAGAGGGATTATTTACCAATTTACTCACGATGATAATGATGACAATATCGATAATGATAATAAAGTAACTTCGCGGTCTGAGTCAGGAGTCGCAGAAAGCAGTGAACCTCGTGAAGAATCGAATTCCCCCTCAGAGAATAATTCAAGAGTTTCTAGCGGTAAAATACCAAGAAAAAGGAGAAAACTGGGAGAAATTTCTCGTGACATACAATCTTATTATACTAAACCTGTAGCGAAAACAAATTTAATGCCATATGTAGATATGTTAAAAATTCTTCAAGATTGTCGTATCCATGAAGCAGCATCAACATATAAAAAAAATACTCTGTAGGCGCTTTCTGTATCCCCAATATCTTCCACTCCAATGTGGATTGGGTTTAATAACAAATTAATAGTAGATAATAGCAAAAAACAAATAGTACATTATTTACCCCAAACATATTCATCTCCAACTTTATATTCAATTGTCCACGAAACTATGATACAAGCGCTAAAAACTGCAGAAACATGTAATCAACAAAATATTGTTCCTTACGATTTAGCTATTGCTAGAATGGCCATGCAAATTCAATCAACTGAGAAGCCCAAATTTGTCTCGTTATTTATTAAACTTGGAGCGTTCCATATACATATGGCATATTCCAAAGCACTTGGAAAATATATTGATTCGTCAGGAATAGTTGATATGCTAGTTCAATCTGAAGCGTCGGCACAAGGTTCTATGAATGGCTTCATTGATGGCAAGCATTTCAATCGCTGCAAAAAACTGCATCTACTGTTGTCAGTAGCCCTGCAAACTTCACATATCGGAAAATTCTTTTCTGAATATGAAGTAGATTATGATATTTTATTAAATAATTTGAAAAACATTCCTAATAATCCTATAGAAAGTGGTCAGCCTATAAATTTACCTCCATCGTTAGATATGATTATCAATGATTATTCGAGATAGCGATTTTGAATTATAAGTAATTAGCTTGTATGAATTAACGAATTGATTTTTTGCTATGAACCAACCAAATTATGCAAGGTGGACAATTCATTATGTTAGTAATTTATTATATTTAAAGAGTAATAATTCATCGTTATTACAAGAATTTAAAAATGGAGCATTCGGTGTAAAAAGAACACATAATACTTTTTCTCGAGCACCAGTAAATTCAATCCTCGAACAAACTATTAATGCAGATGCCGCTAATTGTTTGACAGGTATCAGTCATTTCACTAATTCCATCACTGCAAGGCAACGATGGGCGTTAAGATACAGCATTAGAACAAAAATTATATCTGCAGTTTTACAGGAGTTAAGAATGACAGACGAAAATGACACAATAAAAGAATTTAATGCACATAGAATTAATAAAGATCGAAAATATTTAGAAACTGTAATTGATACAATAGACAGAAATATAAACCCATTTAATAATGAAATCGATAAAAATAATTTATTCAATATCGTCACCGGGCGTGCTGTATCTAACGGAACTGCTGCTTTTCTTGATATCAACAGTCTAGGTGATCAACAGAAGCAAGCTTTCATTGATGCTTATAATAAAAATCCTGATCGATTCGAAGCTTCAATTAAAAAAAATAATATAAAAAATTTTTCATCAGAATGCTTAAAGAGAACTCAAAAGAGTGAAGACGGCAGCGAACAAGTTTTAATTGCAATAGAGCGAGACATCTTTGGCCGTTTATTAGCAATTGCATTAGATAAAAAAATTGACATGGCGTTTTGCTTATCATTCCCATAATCACCAGCTCCACCTGCTCTAATTCAGTGTACTGGTGAAATGCACAAAACGTATAAGTCGGCGTTAACAAAAATATTACATTCATTGATTACACATTCACCACTAACTCAAGTTGATGTTGACTTGATCGATGGATTTTGTATCTTTTATCATTTAGGTCCTTCAGTTCCTCAAACATTTGATAGAATTGCGGAATTAATATTATTAAAAATTTGTAATACAACAGCATCTGAAGTTTATGTAATATTTGATCAATACTTTACTCCATCTACTAAAGATTAAAACTTGTAAAATTACTTAAGTAATACTTCAATCTAGCTCCCAATATCGCCTGTTGCCAATTTTTTTTACTCAAAAATAAATAAAACAAATTATTCAGAAGGCGAAAATCTTGCGGTGGGTAAGAACTTTCAAAACAAGCAGAAAAAATCTAAACTCACGAATAACGCGACTCTATCCAATTTGAAAATCGTAAACACTAAGAGTTCGTCAGTCAAATTTTGAGCTTCGAAAATTCTTCGCTCCTTCCTCCTGTTCATTGAGAAGTGCTTTTAGAAAGTACTAATCAAAATCTAAAAAGAGCTGGAAATGTCAAGAAACTGAATGGTAACGAAGCTAAAAAAATTCAAGAATTATTACGACATCTAAGTTTTTAATGAAATCTGAATTCAATGGAATTTTATTCCTGTGCTAACAAAATATTAAAAATTAGACTTACAGTTACGAATACTATCCGAACAAAAATGATCGAGTACCTTGCTTTGTTTTACTTTGTCCGATGAATGAAGAAAAGAATTCCAGTACAAAAACTCCAACTGTGTATATCATAAATAGTAGTCTCAAAATTTATATATTTTCAATAAAGAGCGAGTCTATTCACATGAATTATTTATAACTGACCATTCGAAATTTTAAATTATACTAACCTTCAATCATTGATTGGGAATATTTTTCCATTTCTAAACGTTCGATCTTGTTTGTTTAAATAAAAAAATTTTTATCCTTCGTTACTCTAAGAGAATAATGCGATTGAAAAGAAAATTTTAAGTATTCACTTTGACGTGATAAAAACCATCAATAAAGTAGTATAGATGAGCTATTATAATTATTTAATACTTTTAGTTGCCTGAAACGATAAACGAATTCGGTCTTAAATACTAATGTTGACAAAGTTATAAAGTGTTAGATTTGAATTTTCCCACTATATATGTCGCAGTACACTAGTCAATGTACGAACTATAACTACTTTTTCTGTTTTACGTAGTACATCTCATTGAGAATTACTTTTTTCTATTTCATGTTATATTGTATGCAATCGTCACGTACATCATGTACTATTTTCTTTATTGTTTCTATTTTATATAATCTTATGATATATTCACTCATGTGTATCTAAATCTGTCTCTAAATTATCTACTGCCACCTGTTTAATTACCCTTAACAGGTTATGGGCTGAAAAGACTTGGACCAATTTTTGTAACGATCTCTAATGATACATACTCTCTGCAAATGATTACAAAAAATTGGGCCAAGTCTCATGAATTTTATTTCTTATTGACTACTTCTTTAAATTAAGTGGAAATTGATTGCAAGAAAGACTTATTATAAATTCTTATTTACAAAATGATTTTATGAATTATTCAAAGATAATTCGAAAAGCATTTTCGGACATTATTTGTGAAAACAAAAAAAAAATTACTTAATTTTGATAAATAACATTGCATTCTATTTTATTTTTAACCTTTTGCTATTCCAACTAATTATTTGGAGATGAGAATTTTGACATTATGCAAAGTCAGTTAGGACGTGTATATAATCAAACATTCTTACTTATATTTTAATGATTAAATATGTTATACCGGGCTTATTGATGTTCGAATCGTCAAATGTGTGTTTTAATGTTTCAGTTTATATCGAAATGATCGAAAATGTGTTTTAATGATCCAAATTATGTTCCGGTTTTAATGCAAATAAATTGCTAGTTGTTTCAATTTAATTATTTTCTCTAAGAGAGTTATTCTAACGATAGCAGATGAGCTACGCCGCAGGATGTGGTCAGGAAGAAACATTTACTAACAAACACCTTTTATTAAGGAAAATATACTATTTTTTATGTTAATGATGAATTCGTAACAATAGTAAAGCTTAGTTGTTATGGGTTCAATAATCTAGAGCTGACAAAAAAGCTTCGAACAGTTTGTGATAGAAGAAAAGAAGGAGCGGTAACGGAGCACGTGTACGAGCGAGTCACAAGTGCGTTAATAGCTGCAAACACGTTGTTGCCGCCGTCAATAGACCTATCATAATAGTGAAACAACGATCATTTTATGTTTCAACGAACTTGAACATGCTCAAGTGGTCATTGGTTATTTTCATTGAAAGAGCAGAATCTCACTGAAAAGAACAGCGTCCACAGGTTGCTTCTCGTACCGACTTTTTCTACCTCTCCGTCCTTGCTGGGGGCAGGATAAGTGCGTGCGCAGCTGCAACTTAGTTCAGATGGCGTTAGTGAAGTGAATCACAGCCTGGTGGCTTTTTCGAGAAGCTCGCAACATTCAAACTTACTATATGATTACCAATTAAACTTCCCTAAAAGTGTGCTAAACAAACTTTAACCCTAAAGTTTTTATTTTTTCACTTCGGAAATATTTGACAGTTTCTGATTTGTATTCGTAGATTATGTCTTCGTCATCAGTCGTACATATGTCAGTAGATAACTTTGGTTTATAAAGAGCAGATGCGTGTTCATTGTCCTCTACAATTTCCGAATCCCAATCTTTGAATGGTTTCTCAAATCCTAGAGATTCGTCTTATATCACTTCAATGTCATTATATGCATTCATTGCTAACAACAATATATTCTTGGAATTATTTTTTGATTATATTTTTTCATTATTTATAGGTATTTTGAAAATATTTATAGTTTGGGATGTGGCTAATAGTAGTTGGATTACCCTGAAAGATTCATATAGATTTTTGAAATATAAGAGTAAGAAATAACGTGAAGTAACCGTACATTTAACGGAAAAAATTTAACAAGACTGCTCAAAAATTTTTCATAAGTACAGAGTCAGATAATCCCTCATCAGTAATGATATCATCGGTACAAACAGTTGTTGTTATCGCTTGATACTTACATTTTATTTGGAATTTGGAAAATCATTTAAAAGAATAAATTTATGGATTTCAGCTTTCAATATAACATTTAGAATTATATAGGAAGAGTGGACGAATCTAAAGTAAGATTTTTCGATCGATAAAAGATTCTATGCAAAAATGAATTAAACAATGTTACGTTTACGTAACAGAACGGTCTCTTTCTTGAATCACGACACCGTCGTTTTTACTCCATACGGGTGCGGAGACTTCGTAGAGTTTATTTACGATAGAACGTTACAGAAATAATAAGGGTACTTATCTTACTCTAGCCGACTAGACAAAATATTGTTTTATAAGGGTCGTAGCATAGGTAGCGGAAAGTCGAAGCTATGAGTAGCTTGCTTTGTACGGCAGGTCGAAGCGTTGCTCGAAGATACTCGGGTCTGTGCGCTGGTTGGATAATTTCCAGCTGTCTTTGTTCGACGATAGCAGCCGCCTCTTCATTCTGCCTGCTAACCTCAGCCTCGATTTCGAGAATTTGCTAAGCCCTTCCGTGCGCCAGAATATTACCATATTGACTATATTTTCCTCCAATTAGAAATTATTTAGTGAATTGAGTGAATGAAAAATAATTTTATTTCAAGATCAAATTCCGAAATAGAATAGTTTCATTCTTGAATAATTTTTAACTTCCCAGTGGGAAGTTATAGTAATGGGTTCGATTTTGCGAATCCCGAATTTCGACATATCTCCACGTTTTAAGGTCCTCAGAGTCGAATACGATCGTGCGTGTGCGCGTTCAGAATTATTTTTCGCCTCGATTATCTCGAGAAAAAAAAAAGATATCGATGCGGGACCAATTGCATTCGACGCGTAATTATGTAACTTAGAATTAATTCGATTTTCAGCAAAATCATTTCAGCTATTTTTTTGGCAGAACCAAAAAACTAGCAGAAATAGAAAACGACCTGAATTTTGCAATTTATAAATTATACCATTTTTTAGACAAAATTTCAAAATATTTCAAATAACATGAATATTAAATGATTAGAATACTTGTATAAAATATGATGACAATATTTCATCGAAGAAAAAAATTAAAAAAAAAAATCAGCACTGAAAGAATTTCAAACTCGTGTCATCATTGAGAATACAACATTAAAGACGCTATGATAGTTAATAATAATTGTTAATAATATGGAATTGTGTCCATAAAAATTGAACATAGTTACTAACAAATGATAATTGATCATGGTAATAGTTAAATAATAAGTTTTGAATTGCTATAAACAATAAAAATAGGCATCCATGCTATATATATGAGTACTTTTAACGCATAATTTTTTCTTTTACTGAAATGAAGTAACTAACCATATCAAATGAATAAAAACACACTCATTCCGTTTATAACACTTCCATTTGTTATAAAAAATTGAAACGGGTTTTATTCGAGGTATTTTTTCATTTTTTCCACTGGGAAGTTGGTCGTGTGGACCTTTCGGGTCGCACCCAGACCACTGCAGAGCACTGATATTTTTAGTTATAAATTTAAAATAAAAGTTTCTTTTCACAAAAAGAAAATATTCAATACTTCCAGAATAATTTCTGTTAAAGATCTTTTAGAGTTATTTCAGTTTCAAAAATTATGGCAGAGTATCGGCAGAGTTCGCACCAAACCCGTCAAAAAATTCAGAAGAGACTGAGACCTTTATGGCGAAACTGGCCTATTTATTTGGTCCTTCAAGCTTAGTCATCAAGCTCGATGGGGTCATCTCATAGTTTTTCTGCAAATTAGGGTTTAAGATATTTAAATTTTCCTTTTCGAGAACTGCAATTTCCTCAATTTATACCTTTTATCTTTACTCGAGCTTAGTCAGTGAGACTTTCAACGAGTACGAGTTCCTCTGGACCAACTGATTCACTGAAAGACTTACTTATCTGGACTGTTTCCTTAGAGTTACTAAATTGAGTCTTACTGTTTTTAATTAAAATGAATTCTACTGTTTATTCATATAAAACACTTCTGATCATGTACATATGACTGACAATATATCATATATTCATAAGACTCTACATAATACAAATTGATAATGATATTACTGATAACTGGTTTTCCCGCTCTTTTTTGGTTTACAATCCATTTACTATAGAGTTCTCTCTGTTATGCTTTATAGCTTGACTTTCTAGCTTTGTCGTCATCCTAATTTAGCAACTGTAATTACTGGTTTATTAACAATTTATTTGACTAAACTAGCCAAATAACCGAGACCTCCCGCACAACGCTCAGGAGAACAATACATGATGCCGACTTACGTTTGGCGTCTGCTCGATCCTGGGGAACGGTAGTTTCTTTGGAATTCTCAGATCCGGGTACTTCACGGCGACCTCAGCTTCGAAGACACAGTCCGTCGTTGCTCCTTCTTTGGGTTTTATGCGGTTAACCCCCAACCGTACTGGAACTGGTGCTTGGGTACGAGATAATCCTATTCCTTTCTTGCTCCTCAAAAGTGCTCCTCACCCAGATCTTCACAGATACCCAGGAACAACACCCCAAGATGGTTCATTTGTGGTAGTTTACACAGCAAAGCTGCAATCAACTGATTCTTGAGAATTACTGTTACTGGCTGGTCACTTTCGCTTTATACAGCGCTAAGAGCTCTTGAACTGTCGACTCTTTATTTGCCGGTTACTCTCTCTCTCTGTCTGCAAAGCGTCCACAGGTTGCTTCTCGTACCGACGTTTTCCACCTCTCTATCCTTGCTTCTCTAAAAGTGTGCTAAACAAACTTTAAAAATTTCTTTCGAACACGAGGGCAATAGATAAATAATTATGTCTGATGCCACACGTACTCAAATATCACCTGACATTATCCTCATATATGACTTTTTATTCTCCTACAATTTTTTGTTTTCATGATATTTTATGTTCCAGATCCAGAAGTGAAAAAAATATTGCATAATGGTCTGAACTACGAAAAATTCTTCGATAAAATATTCATTGCCTTGGGATGTTTTCTGACGATAGCTTTGTTATTTTTTCTCCCGAAAAATGAAGGATCACTACCAGTACGTGCTATATTTCCATTTGATACAAATGCTTCACCTAAATATGAACTAGCTTATGTTGTACAAGCTTTTAGTATCATTTACGGTCTCTCTGCAATAGTATTTATGGATGAACTAGTTGTAACTATAGTAATGTGGATCAACGTTCAACTTACTATTTTAAATGCTGACTTTCAACATTCTGCGACAAACAACATGAGGGGAATGTCTAACCATGCTCGCAATAAAAGGGAGACAGATTACTTCATCGAACTTCGCAAGTATAAGGCTGGAGCTTTGAATCAAAATTTTGTGGAAAATTGGAAAATATGTATTGTGAATCATCAAAAATTGATTGGCCTGGTGTATGAACTCAACGATATATTCAGTTCGAGCATGTTACTTCAACTTTTTGCAAGCTTCTCAATGATTTGTTTAGCAGGATTTCAAGTTGTGCTAGTAAGTAGTTATTGACAGTTCTATCTAGACTTAATTCTTCCGATTCATTAAAACAAATTTAATGGGTGACTTCTAATTACAAATATTACCAAGGGTTCTGACTTTGATGAACTGGTGAGAAAAATAAAAATGGATTGCAGGTAAACAGTAAACAAAAATTAATGAGGACTGTATTTTTTAGGATAGTTAGATGCTGGAACAGTCGAAACTGTTGAACAGGTGTAAATGAATGGGCTGACTCTATTTAACAATGACAATCAACCATTTATTAATCACTAAAGTGACAGTGATATGTAAAATAATGATAAAGGAGTCTGTCGGATAACTGTATGAAATAAGTTTACTAATAACTTTGAATTGTCTGTGTACAGTCTTGAATTCATTGAGATCATTGAAATAGAATTCACTGATATTTCACATGAAGAGTTTACTGATATTTTTGAAACTGAGTTTACGGATGAATTGTCTGATGAATAGAAATTCACGGGAAAGTTGTAAGGTTTCCAGGACTAGTCCCTAGACAAAGAGTAACCTGAGTTATGTGTGTTGGCGTCAATCACAGAGACACAAGCGAGTTCTCCGTATGTAAATCTTTGTGTGTGTCTGTCCATGAGGCCGTTAGGCGTGTAAGCCATCATCGTTCGCGCTTTTCGGACCAACTTGAGCCTACTGATGATGGTTGAGTTAGACGGACTGGTAGGACAACGGTCATTACTGTGAATGATTGACTGTTAAGTTATTCTATTTCTGAAGAATATCCTGGGGATTTGCCTGACTATAAAAGCTTTTAGGTCTTTAAGAAGGAATGTCAACGGCTAGAAATTAATTAAAGAAGTCTAATTGGCGGAAATGAGTTCAAAGGAGAGACCTGGATTTATCTAATTCTTCGATAAGGAGAAAAATTTCAGGCTATAGATAGCAGAATCCTAACCAAGTTCAAACTAAAAAAATCGTTTTATATAAAAGTTGTGGATATTCGTATTCTCTACAACTTTTGATTGAAACATTCCTCTGTGTCTTTAATATCGCACGCTAAAACGTTTAAAAAGGGCTTTCGAAGCAAACTTCCCATTTTCAGCATGACGCTGGGTTCGCAACTCTCTTAAAAATATTTTTGATTATGTTTGGCATGTCTAGGAATGTTTCAGTCAAGTTCGACCAAAGTTGAAAAATTGCCGTTCCCGGTCTAACTTGAATAGAGTACATGGTTTAGACAAAATATATGATTCTGATCAAAGTGGCGGCTTTCAATTAGAAGCACATTTGAATAAGACCTCAGCTTCAATAGAAGCAAAATAATAGAGTGTACATTTCAATCAGTTTCTTCGACAACTTACAGTTGAACTACATAACAAACGGTATTAGTCGAAGGAAAACTCCTCCTTTTGAGCCCAGATAATGTACACCTCATAGTATATGATATTGAGACATAATTGGCGATTGGACTTTTGCAAAATGTGTGTGTGAGGTTATGTTTGAGTTTCGGGCCATGGAAAGGCGCGGGAATGCTTCTCCGCGTGGATCTATGGGAAACTTAGTGACTGTAGGAATGCTTCGAATAGGCTCAGTGGTTCAGACTTTTGGAAATAAGGGCATCCAACGCAATTAGCTCAGAAAAGAAAGTTGATAAAGGAAATATAGAGTACCAGATTCTTGTAGTAGTGTGCTAGTCGGCTCGCTCTGGTATGACCTTGAATAGTTTTACTATCTGTCGATGCTTCAAGAAGATTTTGCGTATTTCTCACTTACCTTCTCGGGAATTATGTCTATGTCGATCTTCGCTAATCTGCTACGACAATGTAAATGATACGAAAAGAGTTTAG
Source organism: Chelonus insularis (assembly GCF_013357705.1). NCBI lineage: Eukaryota > Metazoa > Arthropoda > Insecta > Hymenoptera > Braconidae > Chelonus > Chelonus insularis. The sequence continues at coordinate 217,896 of NW_023276775.1, forward strand.
TCAACGACCTTGGTGAGTTCTTCTTGGGCACCGACGTGCTGAACGACAACGAGAACGAGATACAAGTCAACTATTCGGGACAGATGCCCTTGTAGTTACAGTGTCACCTCCCCTGGAATGTCTTCACTCTTGTAAAGCATGCAAACAAGGGTACGCAAGAGATTGACCGGGATAATTTCTCCAGGCAAATATTGAATTAGAATAACTTTTATTACAAAAGAATAGTTTCCAGACAATAATTCGTAGGGTTATCCCCCCGCGTCCTGAAGCAAGCTATATTGTACCTTATAAGCTAGTTTACAGTAAGTAATACTTAAGACAAAGTGAGTTAATGACCCGGGTACGGGACGGCGAAGTTAACAATTGTTGTTTCTCCAGTGCAATTACTTTCACAATAGCAAGTTACATTAATTAAGAATCGGACAGGTGTTACAATTTTGTTTCCGCGTCTTCTCACGGACTCGCCCTAATGCCCTTGAATTACGAGGAGGTATTAGGTGTGAGCTCACCAGTGAGTGTCCTCTTCTCTTGGAGATGCTGTTGCTTCACCCTGGTCGGGACTGCAGGTCTGGTGTCCCTCGCTGTTGGAAGTCCTGATCAACTCTTTGGCTACTCGGCGCCTCCCTGAAGGTTCCAGAGTCTCCTCAGCAGCTTCCTTGATTCCTGGACAGCGATTTGTCGTGGACGTTCACGAGATCGACCCCGTTTTCCGACTCCCGGACTGACTTTACTTGACGAGATGTTACTTAAAGCGCAGCGTTTTGTTCGTTCACGGCAACGACGGCAGCCCAGTACTAGACTGTACTCGTCGACTGAAGCTTCTTGAGCGAGTGATACTCTAAGACAGCCTGTTTGATACTCTCTGATTAACTGGTCGGCGTGCTCGATGCGTCGTCTCAGCGGGACCCCCTTCCATGTAGGAGTTTCCCCTTCACTTCGCTCTTGCAGCGCCTTCCTGACTGAATCTGGTGGTCATATTCTTCCCGTGACCTTGGATGGTTATCCAGGAGTCTTCTGTACCGACGGTCGATTTCTGGGTCCTCTGCTTGTCCTGAAACAGGCTAGGAGTGTTCGCTCCCATAGATGGAGTGATAAGTACTCTGGAGTTTCCTTCTTAACGATACAGGTGTCGCCACTTGTCTCGAAGGGTCATGCTTTTCGTTCTCGTATTGTAACAATATATTCTAGAAGTCTATATACTAATTTTTTTGAAAACATTTCAAAATCTGGTTAAAGGATGTATTTTTTTTTTTTTGAATGCTTTTATATATATAAAATATATTTTTTTTATATATATAAGAATATATTTTTATTTATTCATTGGCTTCATCATTTGGAAAATAGTTGATCAGAAAATTTTTTACACAAAACCAAAAAGCAGAATAGTTTTTGAATTTGTTTATTCTTCTCGATTCATGAGCAATTGTATTGAGAAATTTACACTATTTCTGGATAACGAAAAATTAATTATTTAAATTTAGGATCAATATCAACTAAACATCGTCGGTAAATATTTAGATTTATATTTGGAAACAGAGTCTTCTGTTAGCAGACATTTCTAAAAATTTTAGACAAAGTATTATCTCCACTTATGAGCTTGATTCGTTACATTACTACACTGCACCTGGATTAGTTTTTGATGCCATGTTAAAATATACAGAAATTTGACACAAACTCTTGGACAATGTAGAAATGCTCAATTTTATAGAAAAAGGTATTAGAGGAGGAGTGGCACAGTGTTCAAACAGATATGCGAAAGAAAATTGCTCGTATATGTGTGATGATGATAACCCCAATGAAAATGTATCATATCTCATGCATTTCAATGTAAATGATTTGTATGACGCAGCAATAAGTGAGTATCTACCTACTGGATCATTTGAATGGGTGGAAGATAACATCAGTATTTTCAATATACATGAAATAATTGAAAATATCTTTAATGATTTTTCAATTGGTAACATTTTCGAGGTTGGTTTGAAGTATCTGAAAATCTTACACGAGCATCATGAAGATTTGCCGTTATGTCCTGCACACCGTAAACTTTCAAACAACAATAGCAGTAAACCTATGGCAACGTTATTACCTAAACTTAAACATGTGATTTACTCCAGAAATTTGAAACAATTTCTCGATATAGGAATGATTGTTACGAAAATTCTTGGATTTAATCCATCACCATGATGTAGAAGTATGTAGATCTAAATACAGATTTATGAAAAAAATCTAAAAATGATTTTGAGAGAAATATCTATAAATTAATGAATAATGGAGTTCACGAAAAAACAATGAAACACATTCGAAAATACGAAAATGTCAAGTAAGTTACGCAGTAGGAAGGTCAGTATGGTGCAAAAATTCTCATTGCCTCTCAAAAATTCATCAATAGTCTAAGAAGAATGTTGCCGGTTTAGCGGACCCTACTCCCATCCCTACCACAAAGTAGGGATGAATTTGTGTCAGCCGAAGCGGTTTCACAGGCGGTGGGGGTAGCCGCGCAGCGGTGGGTGGGGCGACGAGATCGCGGGTTGGGGATGAAGAATCTAAAATAGGTGTTAATTGTAATTATTATTTAAATAAAAAATTTGTATTTTTATTTAATGATTATAATGTATTTCCTCCTCAAATTACAAAAATTTTTCAATATTTATTATTAGGGCATGCGTATAGTGGCGCACCCGGCGTAGTAATGCTTAAATGCTTTGACGAACTATCTACGCGCGGATATGTATGCCCCAACTTCCTTTTAGTTGTAGGCGTGGCGTTGAGCTGTAAATTGTAAATCAATGCCTCACACTGCCGTAAATTTTTTACAGTTGATTCAGTCAAAAAAAGAATAAATTTTTGCTGATGCTTTAGCCCAGTTTGTTCATTACAGTAAATATCGAGCATTAGCTACATACACTGCACGATGTATTTTATAAATTTGAAAAAACTTTTTATCATTAACTGAAACATTTTTGAATAGCAGCTTTATTGCTTCGACCTCTATAAAAGCGTATTCTCTACTAATGTTCTTTCTGTATATTAATTTATCATCAAGGAAAAATTCAGGCTGTTCCGAGCCCGTCCTAAGAGATCATATAACCATGGTGATAAGGCCTATGTTGACCGTTAACAAAAAGATGCTGACGGCCATGTAATGTTGTATATCTCTTAAAACTTGTATAACATAAAAATAATAGTTACTTTTTATTAGAGGACATTTAGAATTATGGATCCACGCTGGCAACATCCTTGGACTTCAATTATTTGTGGTCCTACAGGTTACGGTGAAACTGTTTACGAAAAAAGATTTCTTCGTACTGTATATCACATGAGTAATACACGTTTCTCAAAAATAATATTTCATTATGCAAAATGGCAAGAAGATTTTAATAATTACCTAAAGTTTCTTTCTCTTGAATTTAAAAAAGGATTATCAACTAGCAACGATTATACGACTGATCGCACACCAAAATTGATTGTTATTGACGATCTCATGCGCGAATGATCAAACAGTATAATTATTGATCTCTTCATAAAGGGTAGTCATCGTCGTAATTTGAGTGTTATATTTATAACACAAAACTTATTCCATTAAGGAAAAGGGCAGCGTGACATTTCTTTGAATGCTAACTACATTGTAATTTTTAAAAACCCTCGTGATAGTTTACAGATCCAGCATGTAGCCCGGCAAGCCTTCCCAGAAAATGTACGCTTTTCCCAAGAAATATATTATGATGCAACCACTCAGCTACGTGGTTACTTATTGCTCGACTCGAAACAATCAACACCTGAAAATTGTCGATTCCGCACGTGTATTTTTCCAGAGGACCCGAAGTATTACGTTTATATACAACGCAAACCTATAAATAAGAGCACATGTAATCACAATTTACCAGTTATTAATCAGTGATCGCGTTAAATGCATTACGCAAGAAACAAGCAGCAATACTTGGTGCTTTATTTCATCTAAGCAAAGAGCAACGAGCGGCTCTATTAAAGAAAGCTGATCCTCAGCTGGTGCGATACATGTGCTCTTAACATTTTACACGGCAACGTGTCATTGACAGCAGACTAAAAACGTAAATTAAAACGACACGTTACTCTCTTACAGCAAAGTGCTAAGGGGAAAAAGGAGATTATTTTACAATTGGGGTGTGGTTTTTTACCGATTCTTTTGGCACCTATTTTGAGCAACTTGATATTAAAGTTGATCAACGGCTGAAAATGGAACATGCTAGAAAAATGGTTTCAATGTCTACAGAGACTGTAAAGAATTTTCAATCGCCCGATATGAAATTATTAACGAGCCGGTCAGATAAAAATTATGATTCAGTATTAACGCGCCTTGATCAAGAAATGAACGGAATATTATGGTCTACAGTTTATCCAAATGTACGTGAGAAGTGAAATGCCTGTTTACAAGTACTGGAATGGTATTTGCGCTTAATCAACAATGTAAGCCGGCCTGCAATAAGGCAGCATTTGACTCAAAATGACAATGAAAAATCGTCGACATATGGCGACGAAACATGGGAATCAATATATAAATCGCTTGATCATAATATTGCTCAATCTGTTATTGATAGTGTTTCGAAGAAATTCTAGTCAAAAGAAAAACTTCTCTATAGACGCTTAAAAAATATGCCCGATAATATTATCTCGTGGGACAACGCAGGGCTTGTTAGTATTGATGGGCGAGTTATACCAGGATCTAATATTATAGATCTTCTGAATGACGCCATGAAAGCTAGAAAAAAATGAATATGCTATAGGAAGAGACCAGTTTGTACATGTTATTCATAACGGCTACGTGCCACAGAAGTACATAGAGAATAAAGAGTTATTGGATCCTGAAAATGTAGAAACGTCCACACCAACAGGTGTATCACAATGACGACGACTCATCATACCGGATATAATAACTGAAGGATCTTCATCAATGAAATCACAAAGCGAGTCAGAGCCGCCTGATGCTGTTGATTTTTTGAGTGCTCGTAGTAAATCTCAAATTGCTAAATTATACGAAAAACATACACAGGGATCATGTGGAAAAATGACTAGAAAATCAAGATGCTTACACATTACACCGTCCAACGAGGCGGCGTTTTTTAAGGCGCACGTATAATGTTTCACATGTTGACGATGTATGGAAAGCAGATTTAGTTGATCTACTACTAATATTGCTACTTATAATGACAACATCAAATATTTATTAATTGTTATTGATGTTATAAGTAAATTCGTATGGGTTGAGCCATTACTTTACAAAACAAGTTTTACTGTTGCTCACGCTAAAATGAGTATTTTTAGACGTAGTCATAACAGATTAGCGCGCATATTACAGACAGATCGTAACAGAGAATTTCTGAGCTCTGATTTTTAAAAAATTTCGAATAAAAAAGAAATTATTTTCAGAACTGTAAGAAATCCGGATGTCAAAGCAGCTGTTGTGAAACGATTTTATCGTACTTTAAAAGAACGAATGTGGCATTATTTTACATACACACATACAAAACAATACATCGACGTTCTACAAAAAATTGTCGCCGCTTACAATAATACTAAACATAGTGCCACAAAACTTACGCCTGTTGAAATTGATTTCAACAATGAGTTAACAGCTTTTCTGAACATGAAGCATAAATATAAGTACAATAATGGCTATAAAAAATCATCAAAAAAGCCTATATAGTGTTGGTGATCTCTTTCGTGTCAGTGTAACAAAAGCAGCTTTCACGAAAGGATATACAAGCGGTTGAAGAGAAAAAATTTTCAAAATTCTTTGCATATCAACGTTTCGTCAACCACGCGTTCACATACATCAAGATCTTAATCATCAAAATATCAATGGTATTTTCTATGCTGAAGAACTATCGAAAGTTGCCACAGCAAAAATAAAAATGGCTTTACAAAAAGACGAGTTCCACATAATATTACCCAGTAATACTAGCATGCTTTATGTTCCTGATACACCACAACGCACTTTATTACACCTTCTTACAAAAGGCGCGAATGATGTCGGCTTCGACGCCTCACGGCCTCATGGACAGACACACACACAAGATCCATACACGAACAACTCGCTTGTGTCTGTGTGGCTGACGCCAACACAATGAAACTCAGACTACTCAAAAAAATCAGGCTACTCCTGATGCAGAGATCAGTACAGGAAAACTTTCAACTTTCCTGTGATTCTCTACTCATCAGTCAACTCATCAGTGAACTCTGTGTGAAATTTCCGTGAACTCAAGACTGTACAGACAATTCAAAGACTCTTTTATTGCTATTTTTCTGTTACTGTGATTTTAGTGTTTAATAAATCGTGAACTGTTACTGTTAAATAGTGTCAGCCAACTCATTTTCACCGTTCAAAAGTCCCGACTGTTCTAGCATCCAAACATCCTAAAAAATACAGTCCACAAAGTCCCGACTTCTCACTCAGCCGACTCATAGTCAGAACAAAGACTAATGCCGTTTTTTTTGTTTAGAAAATGTATTCCTGTCTCCGAGAGTAACGTATGATATTCATCGTCGTATAGATAGTTTTTGGTGGGATCTGATTGTAGAGGTTCTGATGAAATTCAACGACCATCAACATACAACGATCAATTATTTATTTTGTAATGATGAAAATTGAATCGATTCAATTTTTTGTTACGGTTGAAAGCTTTATTATCAACAAATGCAATTATAATACGACGTGGCAATTGTCCGCGAATAACGTTATCTATAGTTTTACCATGAACACCATCATGTATAGCTTTTACTTCTATGCGTGTTAACGAATATTAAGCTATGATTTTTGCCAAAACTTGGGCATGACACAGCAACGTGCTAGGCGATATTTTGATATGTTGCACGATTAACGATGCTTCAATCATGTCAACTTTACCCTTAATGTCCGAGGTCATCATTAAATGAAAAGAATCACAAGATTGTGTTAGACGTAAACATGTTTCAATACTGTTTGTATTGAATCAAAAAGCGTCTTGTTTGAATACATTACAATGTAAATATCTGAGAAAATCAACAGTTTCAACCTATGATGAATAATGCTGCCATCTGCTCAAGCCTTTATTATCGCCTGTAAAACTATCTATTTTACTAGGTGTCTTGAAACCACCCAACAGTACTTCAATAAGAATTTTTTGCATCACGGGCGATATTTCGAAGTGTTTTAATATAAGCTCTCTAAGCATATAGATTATTAGGTGGCAATTCACATATTTGGGAATAATAAACGTCAGCTTAGTTAAACATAAAATGCATGGAATTATTTACATGCCCAAAATCACTATCTGCAACATTTTTGGGGTCACTTTTATCCATAGATGTATTGCGGGATGTAATTATGACTTTGACATTTAACATTGTATCCGCAATGTATGCTCCTATGTATTCATTCATGACTCTTGACCATAAATTTAATCAGAAAATTATCTGTTAATGACGAAATAGCCTTGTAAAAGATCAGTTGAGAACCTTTATGCTATTTGTGTAGATTATACAAAAAATAATTCTACATCTATTTTTGCACACTTACAAGAATAAACGTAGGACAGTGACATTCACTCAGTTTTAGTGACTACGACTTGTACAGTGTAATTATTTTTTGGGCATGTAGGTGAATCAAGTTTGTCGGTTACCTATCTATGATTCTTCTCGCTGGTAACAGTTTGTCCCTAACCAGGTAGCTCTGCCATCTAAGTCACGGAAGGCACTTTGCTTGCTATTGAAATAGAGGCCCACACGGAAATCCAATGTATCCATAATGTACCAGGGAAATATAGACAAAATGTATCCAAGGTATAACCAGATACAAAAAAAATGTATCCGGAGTATATTTGAGATGTTATACTTTTGATCGATTTTTATATATCCGGAATATATCCCGTCCATATCATAGTAAGAAAAAAGAGATATTTAAGATACTTACAGAATATATCTTATATACATTTACATATATTTTTAAAATAAAAAAAAAAACTAAAAATTCTAACAAAAAAATTTCTTTTCTTCATTAATCCAATTTATACATGGAAAAAATTAAAGACTGATCTAAACAGCCATGACGACTCACAAAAGTTCTCATTGCCGGCTTCTTTTTGTTATAATAAGAAAAAAAAAAGTTTTTCGTCGATTCTTTAAATTTTTTCTCTTACATTCTTCTCGGAGGACATTCGTCCAAAGTCGATCTTTTTATCTATCCTCGATATGTAAAAAGAATTTGAAAGAAATATCTTAATAATTTTCTACTTAAAATATAACTAAAAAATCTTTACAATCATTATGTAGTGTTATGTATTTTTGTTCTTTAAAGGTGTGGATGGATACATTGGATTCCCGTGTGGGGAAGCCTTGCGAGATAAAATGGTGCTATAGAGTGACAATAACTATGAATACATTAAGTTTTTGAAAACCTTGTTATTTGTTTGTCTGGGTTTAGGTATTTTGCTTTTTTTTTGCTATATCATCTTAAACAACACATAATTAATATGCTTTCAGTCTATTGTTCATGCTGGGAAACAAGACAATATATTATTATACCAATCAATATTTGTAATATAAACACACGAGAACTCGGTAGGTGAACCTTGTACTATAAATTCCTAAACCGAAGAATCATTAACAACACATTCAATTTTTCTGGAATCGAAAGATAAGAATTATTCGAGGGATGTTTCAATTCCGATAAAGAATTACTGATTTTTGGTGAAATTTGTTTTCAACCTCATGTAATTTTTTATGATGGTGAGGTGGAAGAGATCCTCTCTTTTTATTAGTTAAAAAAGTTTATTTTTAGTTCGCTTATAAGTGAAATCGGTACGATTCAATCTGTAAAATTCAATTGTAACCTCTGAAATAAATAGACAACGTTTCTTGTAAAATCTGAACGATACTATTGTAAATTAGTCTATGCAGCAAGCTTCTATTTTTATAGGCAAATTATGAGAATATTGAAGTGACTGATTGAGTTACTACTAAGATGAAGGACAATTATTCTATAGAGGCGCAAAAGTTTAGTTAAATGTAAATGAGCATTTAAAAGTAAAAAAAAATTCAATTAAAAATTTAGAAAGATTTGATTAATTCAGTATAAATAAAATTCAATCAATCAGTACAAAAAACAATATCTTTAATGATTATTACTATAATCTCATTGAGTTCTATTTTAGAAGATAGGAACGTTTAATTGTCACTGAATCGTCGTAGATACCAACAATATATTAATTACAAAAATCACATTAAGTGGTTTTCGTACGAAAAATATACACCTTAAATTGTCATGGAATCTCCAAAAAATTAGCAATTCGATTTTGTTTAGAAAATCTCAACTTGTGAATTAACCTAACCGTTTAAGGATAGGGATGATTGTGCCGGAACAGAGCAAACGGAAGTCAGGTTTTATAAAAAATAAAGTATCTTTATTTTAAGCACTAACAGGTACACTAAGTATACTGACAAACTTGAGTTGTTAACTAGGAAGACTGAATGTCGCTCAAAATCACTGAATGTCTAATTTTAATTCTTGAATCTGAATTGAATGTCCAAAAAACTACTCAACTTGGTGTGTTCGGTATTATTGACCTCCCACACGAGCTCAGCACGCTTCTCAAGTTGAGCAAGAATGTGATTGTGCACGTGGCGTTAGCCTATCAATGCAATGCAAAATGAATCTTGATGAAATGTCTTGAATTACACTGAATATTTCTTGATTATAGTTTTAGAATGAAACTTGAATGGCTCTGATGATTTTCAATAGCACTAGTACTGATGATTGACTCAAACTTGTAAGATTTGTGAAGAATGAATAAGAATGGCGTCTACACGTGAACGAGAACAGTGGAAGAATGGCGACAGGAACTTCATTAGTCAAAAAGGACACAGAAAATAAGTCAAATGAGTGACTAGATTAAGAATTATTGATTATTTGGTCGATTGGTTATCGACCCAGTCCCAAGATGGCCGCCGAAGTTCCTGTCAGCTGGCAAATTCAAACTGAGAATTAATTAATTCTCAACATATACAAATTTCAATTTTATTGCGCAAAAATTGAGTAAAATAAGAGTTTATTTCTAGAGCAATAACACGTTTTTTTATTTAGTTAGTGATCCGAGTTTCCGATTCCCATAAAATTCTGCCAATAACGGATTATAAAGTATCAAGTTATTATTGCTTCAATGCCCATTTACGAATAATCGAAGTAGTTTCTGAATAAATTTAGATTTTTTAAAATATTTATTTTCGGTTAATGTGTAGAAAAAATGGCTAATCTCATAAAGAAAGCTCCCTTCTTCAGGGCTGTACAAAAATGTGCACCAAGCATGAATTATAACAATTATATAGCTACTGAACGTTCTTAAATTATTATTAAACGCTAAGTACTTGAATCTACAAATCAACAATATTTTGAATTAATTGCTTTCTTAGATTCTTTCTTTTCGGAAGAAATTTAGTACGTTTTTCATACTGTTGTTTGCCGTCATTAAAAACAACTTAATGAAAAAAATCGGTTAGTCCTCAACGGACTTTTATTCTAAAATACATATTGACAGGACTACATAATGACCAAAAACTTGGCATAATTGTTACTTATTAATTGGTCTCAATATTTTTGATGTAATCGAAAATTTATGATTTTATAAAATCTGAAGAGTCACGCCAAATTTTTGGTTGTTCTGTTGATCTACTATATTTTGACATGACATGCATCTCGGTGAATTTAGGTGATTGTGCGCGTTTTTTTCCCCACCCACATATTCGATCTTGCGCCCACGCACTTATGTTATATATTAATAACTTTTCAACGGCAATTACGATTTTTATGAAATTGCCATATAATATATATCTTAAAAATCCTAAAAAAACGTGCATATTTATTTTTCCACCCATGCATTGATTAAAAAATTACCGTACGCCCACGCACACTAATATATATATGAAAGTTGATGAAAAAATATATGTATATTTGTAAAACAATTAAAAAATAAATAAAGTATAAATCATAAGTAAAAGAAAAATTTTGCAATTGTATACAAATCAATTTTCAATTGAAATGAAAATAAAAAAATTGTATTACTTATATTACGAACATACAATTGATAGATAAGAATAAATGAATAAAACTCACAACTTACTATACATATCAATAGGAAAACAAAATAAATCAATATTCCATCAATGATTGAAAATGAATAAAATATAAAATTATATTATTTAAGGTAAGTTAGTAAATGAAATTGTACAATTCATATTGACATAAATTTGACAATATCTGAATGTAAACAGTAATACAAAGATAATCAATTTGATGTCATAATTTTAGGGTTATTGACATATTTTTTAATGGGAATTAAACAAGAACAAAAAGTATAAATGATAAAATGGATGGAAATAAGAAGACGTAAAGTAATTTTTCAAGGAAAGAAACAATATTAAACGTGACAAAGAGATAAAGAAGGAACGCATTCAAGCGAAAAAGGAAAAAACAAAAAAAATCTACAGAAATTAGAATATTAGAATAAAAAAAAATTAATTAAAAATTATTAATAGAAAATTCTATTAGTTTAAAAAAAATCACAATATAATTTACAATTATTCAGTATAGTACATAATTTTAAGTGAAATAAAAATTAAAATTTTGAATTAAATTATACAATACATAGAAAAGTTAGAAATATTAAAGTTATTAATTATTAAATTTAAAATAAATCATAAAAATAACTATTACGTAAAAAAATCTAAAATGACACTTGAGAATCATCAAGATGATGATTTAAAAATAATCATAAAAGCAAATAAAAGGCCAACTGACGGTCGTGAGCGAATATTTAATACTCCTGTTGCCAATGAAGTCGCTATTAATATTGCAGGAAATGAATTTGAAAGTCGTGATATTGTTTTAACAACACGAAACAATAAACTTATGAATATTTCAGAAACACACATCTCTTATGATGTTTTACAGTATCCAATAATGTTTCCTAGAGGTGAAGATGGGTATGCAATAAACATTAATCAAGTTTGACCGGGAACATCAAATAAAACTTACAAAATGATATCTGCAATGGATTTTCGCGCTTATCGTTTAATTGTAAAGCCAAAAGAAAATCATATATTGAATTATAAGCAACTATTAAATCCATATTTAGTAGATATGTATGCGAAAATTGAAAGCGAACGTTTACTATATATAAGATTAAAACAAAAAAAGCTTAGAGTTGATGGCTACATTCACTTGAAAGATGCTACCATAAATGATAAAAACGTAAACAATCATGGAAAATGAGTAATCCTTCCATCAACTTACACTGAAGGACCACGGAATATGCATGAATATACTCAAGATAAGTTATGGAGGCAAACCGTCACTGTTAATTACTTTTACATTTAATCCGAATGGTAAAAATTTAAATGACAACTTATTGTATGATCAATCAAGTGTAGATAGACATGATTTAATAGCACGTATTCTCAGACAGAAGTTGATTAAATTGATAAATGATATTACAAAAGGTAAAATTTTTGACACAATTAAATATTGGCTATATTCGGTTGAATGGCAAAAAAGAGGATTGCCTCATGTACATATTTTAATCTGGCTAAAAACTACATTAAAAACGAATCAAATAGATGAAATTATCTTAGCTAAAATTCCTGATCCTTAAATTGACAACAAACTTCATCTTATTGTCATTAAAAATATGGTTCATGGCCTATGTGGCGTTTTTAACTCACAATCTCCATGTATGAAAGATAATTTTTGTAGTAAAATGTTTCCACAAAAAATTCATGAAAGAAACAGAAACCGAAACGAATGGTTATCCTTTATATCGAAAAAGAAAACCAGATGATGGTGGACAAACAACAAAAATAAAAAAAATCAATTGAAGTAGAAATTGATAACAGATGGATCGTTCCATATAGTCCGTTACTGTTAAGAATGTTTGATTCACATATGAACGTTAAATGTTGTAATTCTGTACACGCTATTAAATATATACTAGAATATGTTCACAAAGGTTCTGATCAAGGAGTTTTTACTATGATAGATAATGATAAAAAAGATGAAATTTCAGAGTATCAAGCTGGTAGATATATTTCAAGCAATGAAGCAGCATGGCGTATTTTTGGATTTCCAATACATGAACGATATCCAACAGTTGTTCATCTGAATGTCCATCTCGAAAATGGACAAAGAGTATATTTTAACCAAAATAATTTGCAAAACATTTTAACAAATCCACAAAATACAACACTAACATCATTTTTCGAGTTATGTAAATCAGATGATTTTGCAAAATCAGTCCTTTACTTTGAAGTTCCAAAATTTTACACTTGGGATAAATCTAAAAAAACTTTCAATTGTAGCAAACAAGGTGAAGATGTTGAAGGGCATAACGGAATTAAATGCAGTGATGCACTCGGTCGTGTTTATACAGTTCATCCGAGAAACTTCGAATGTTACTATTCAAGAATGTTGCTTCATAAAGTAAGAGGTCCAACATGCTTTAAAGATCTCAGAACAGTTGGTATCTAAGAATATACTACATATCATGCAGCTTGCTTGGCATCAGGACTGCTTGAGAATGATAACCGATGGGATGAGTCTTTGACAGAAGCAAAAGAATCCGAGTCACCAATTAAAATTCGAGATCTTTTTGCTGTTATTATATCATTTTGTGAACCTTCCAATTCTTAAGAACTTTGGGAGAAACACAAAGATAGCATGTCAGAAGATATTTTATATAGTTTCCAAACAAATAACCCACAAATAATACGCAATTTTAATAATGAAATCTATGATCAAGCTTTGATTATTATTGAAGACATAATTTTAAAAATGATTGGAAAATCTTCATCAGAACTAGGTATGACAAGTTCTTCAAGACTTTATGTAGAGAAATGATAACAGAATTATCGTATGATGTTAACAAAATGTGTGATTATGTTATACAAAATAAACCTTTATTAAATTTAAATCAACGATTAATTTATAATGAAGTTTTACAAAGGTTTATAAACAATAAAGATGGTATGATTTTTATAGATGCACCTGGCGGAACAGGAAAGACATTATTAATTAACTTATTATTAGCACAAATCAGAAAAAAAAATAGCTCTAGCTGTTGCATCTTCCGGAATTGCGGCAACATTATTCACTGGTGGAAAGACAGCACATTTTGCATTACAAATTCCAATAGATTTGAGTCATACTAAATTCCCAATTTGCAATATTAAGATAGGAACTGGAAAAGCAAAAGTTTTGCAAGAACCTAAAGTTCTTTTCTGGGATTAAATATCGATGATGCATAAGCGTGGAGTTGGAGCAGTTAACAGAACATTACAAGATATTCGTGATAACCAGAAAGTGATGGGCGGTTTGTTTGTCGTATTCGCTGGAGATTTCCGTTAAACATTACCCGTTATTCCAAAAGGAACAATGGTTGATTAAATCAAAGCTTGCTTGAAATCACCCCAACTTTGAAAAGAAGTAACAACAATGAAACTTACGACTAATATGCGTCTTCAATCTTCGAATAATGATAAATGTGACAAATTCTCAGAATATTTACGTGATATTGGCAGTGAAAAAGAACCGATAAATAATAATACGGGGAAAATACCTACACAAGAATTGTATAAAATTTGTTCAACGTTAAATAAGCTTATTAATTGTGTATACCCGAACATTGAAACAAACTATTTGAATGAAAAATGGTTACAGGAACGTGATATTCTTACGCCATTAAATAGAAAAGTGAACATGATTAATGAATACATTCAAAAGAAAATTGAATCCATTTAAAAAATATTTTTTTCCATTGACAAATGTTTAAATGAAGATAAAATTGAGATTCTTAAAATATTTATAAAAAATTTAAAAAAAAATAAGCAAAAAATTTAAATTGTTTTATAAACTATTCAATATAAATTAGTTAAAATAATGACTAAAAAAAAACTGTTTATATCATGACTAGATGATTGACTGAATTATAATTATATATACATTTACTTACAATGACGAGGCGATCGACTAGAGTTGATTAACAGTAATATATATAAAAAATGAATTTTTATTTAACCGATTGAAGGTTACATTAGAATCAAACCATACCGAGTAACTACGTACAATGTTTTATATGGACTTGCAGCCATTGCTGATGGTTTTTATGAGCTTGAAATTCATAAATTTTCAAGAAACAGAACAGTTTATAAAAGGATCTTATGTTAATGTCATTGGAATAATTACATATAATGACGGTAAACTATTCTAAATCTACGAAAATTTAAAATTATCAATTTACTCCTTCAACAAGTTGAAGCTGTTTTAGTAATGAAAAAAATACTAATAAAGATGGAGAAGGTGATGATTTACTTCCTTTCTATTCTAATATTGATGACATAGAAAATAATTTTACACCTCAAGTGGAAAATAATGACTTAAATATTAATGAAGATTTAAATATCGATCAGAATATACCGATTGAGAATAGTGATGATAAAAATGATAAAAATATTGAGGAAAAAATAATAACTATGAGAGGAAAATCAAACAATATTAATTCAAAGGTAATGATTTATTATTAACAAAAAATTCATTTGGAAAGAAGGAATTAATTAATTAAAATAATTTATTTTCAGAAAAGAAAAATATAATAATTGTCAAATTTATATTTATTTTTGACGTTAAACTTCTACTGCTTTAATATTTGAAAATTTGTGTGATATTAAAATTGACAATGATGTTAAACATAAAATTATCATAAAAAAATATTAAAAGTGTTAATGTGTGTCTTGTTAATTATTAAAATGATGAAAAATGTATTCAAATAATATTATTATTATTGACGTAAACATAATTTCATTAATTGATAGATTGATGAGTCACAAATACTGTTTATTTTAATATTAACTTTATTTTAAGTAAAAATACCAGGAACACATACAGTTACTATAATGTAACAGAGCAAAGAGAGACGATTAAGCGTGAGCTGGTGTTGCAAGGCGCAAAGTTCAATATTACAAAATTATATTTAACATTAATCAAAAAGAAAAAAATGAATAAAAAACTATTAATACTATTTCAATCCCAAGCGAAGCCGGGAAAATCTGAAGAGTCACACCAAGTTTTTGGTTGTTCTGTTGATTGTGTCATAAAAAGTAACGAATTTTTTTCAACGAAAAAACCAAGAAAATAATTCATTTTAAATATGGTTGATTCTTAGATTTAAATAATTAACGTTTATCGATTTTAGAACTTTTAGTAGCTATGTCATTGTCATTATTAACGTTCAACGTACGGTTTCGTACAGCTCTAAAAGAAAAAGCTGCTTTCGATATGATACTATTTATCTATTATAAACATTTTTATTATTAACAATTAAAAATAGAACGTAACAAAATCAAGATTTTCATTATTTGCATAACGTATATCCCGAGTCGGAAAATTTCATCCGTTTTACGATTTTATCATGAAGACTGAGTTTGTCCCAAAGAACTCCTATTTTATTCCTGATACGGTTGAATATTTCAGTTTTTTTCTCTCCGTGATTTTCAATAATACGGAGAAAAACAGATCATTTTTTTGTCTGTTCTTTTCCTTAAAAATAACAAATTTAGATAATGTCAATCCATGGTTAGTACAGTTATACATTTCGTATGAATACATGTAATCAATATTAAACTGAATTTAATAAAAATTAAGGAATAAATTGAAAAAAAATCTAGCAAAACAAAAGTAGCCAATGCTAATAACGAAATTGATTATAAAAATTATCATCGTTTTTCGATCGTTTGTTTCACCTTTGCTTTTTCTCAAGATTGATATTGATTTAATCTACGATTCTAATGAAAAAGGAAAGACTATGCTCGTGAACTCATGGAGAAGAATATCGAGAACAATAAGTGTTCTGACTTCGAGTAAGCCGTCATAAAAAAAAATCAAACTGAGTGGACTGTAATATCAAATTAAGGAGGCTGGATGCTAGAAGAATTAGCAACACACTTTCAGACACACAAATAATATCTGTTTTTAATCCTTATTAACAAAAAATACTTAAACTATGAATATAGATACACTTAATCACTAAATATGAATGAGTTGTCTATCATATTGAATAGGTGATGGTGGCTTTCAGCCTCTGGCCTGCTATAATAAGGGCAGGGTTAACAGGTATACCCACGACGAGGGGTCTACTTCTATACCCTTCAAATATTTGAGTTTAAGATTTCTCACAACATGAGTACTTAGGCGATTTTTAAAAGCGCTGTCCGGATCACTCAATTTGAGATCGGTAGATACTGCTGCTGCTGATGATGATGTTGACGGTACCGCCACCGATGACGACGGTGGTGATAATGATGCTGCTGAAGTCGATGGTGTTGCTCTTCAAGATGATGTTTTTGAGGGTGTTGTTATTGTTGTAGAAGATGTATTATTGATCGCACCACTACTCACAAGTTCCTTGTAAAAACTTTTAAAAGAATCATAATCTCCGGTTAAATTTCCCTCAAAATGTAACGTAGATCCATATTTTAGTGTATTAAGTCCTTCGGGGATTTCCGATATTACATCTCCAAGTTCTTCGAATGCAAGTCTTACCATCACAATAATGTTTGTAAGTTTTCTTTAAGCTTTTCAGTGAGATCTGTTTCTAATAGATTCAATTTTGCAAATTGCAAATTTTAACACATCTTTAATATAACGTTAGTCATGTAGACTTTACGGGTCGCACCTAGAGTGCTTTTTGATTTTTTTTCCAGTGTTCTATTATTCTGTTCACTCTTTTGACCAGTCGTCATTTTTGAGGTTCTATACACATAGTTAGCTTTCTACGCTGTACCTTCTCTAATCTATTTTAGATGTGACGGTTTTTCTTTTTCCGATATTTTATCATTCAGTTCGTTTTTTTACGCAACTTTTACTTCGTTTCACAACTATTTTGTTGCTCTTTTCTGCTTTATTCTTTATCGTCACTTTTACTTTCTACATATGTGTTGTTTTCATCGCTGTCATTATTTTTAGCTTCCACAATCGATTCAGTCTTTTCTGAAATTGTCCTTCCGAGTTTACGAGACTTATCTTTCTCTTTCTTTGTGTGCTCAATGCACCGTGACTATAGCATTGGTGGAATTGATTCTCTTGCTTCGACGCATAGTTGATGAACGTCATTGACTTTAAAAGTCTTGTTACGTTCGTCGATTAAATTTTTTACGTATGCCCATTCTAATTAAATGGAGTTATACTTACAATAAGCTACAGGGAGCCATAGAATTTCGACTTTGTCATTTCTCATTTCTTTGACAAATTTGTTTAACACATAATGTCTTGAATAGTCGTGAGGTCTCGCTAAGTTAAGCAGTTTATATCCGTTGAGGTCTTCAAAATGTTTAAGTTCGACGGGACTTCTCCTTCATGGCTTATCAGCCATTCAATTATCTGTAGCTTTCTCCATTGCGTCGTAGGATTGCGGAATCCTGTATCCAGCATCGTGTGGTATGGCATCTTGTACAATTACCGATTTCTTCTGAAGTACGCGTAGTACGTCTGCAACCTATTTCTGGTGATGTTAAGCGTTCATTTCGTCGTGATAGTTGTTGGTTCCTTTTATTCCTACAAGGCATTTCATTGCTCGATGTACAAATCATCGTCATCTTCTCCAATGTGCAAAACGATGATTTTTTTTCCTGCTCCAGAAGGTGTGATAAAACGACCTCCCTCTCCGTTTGCTTCTTGTACTCTTTTGCGATATAAATCATAGCTGTCGAAGTAACTTGCGTCAATTTGTTCGATACATCCATATTTTCTGCTACGATTAGCTCCACACCATGACTCACCCGTGTAAAAGATTTTGTTACCTTTGTCATAGTATTTTTGGATTTCTCTCAAACAATTATCGCGTTGCCCTGCGATTTTTATGGTTTCCATCCATACAGGTTCTTCGGCCAGTTTTCTATAAGAAAAATGCAATTTTTCGATCCATTTTATTAGAGTAGAGACTTCGAATCCTGGAATATCCAGTACTTCGTTTTTTAGATCTTCGTACAATGCTAATGTAGTGGGAAATTCTTGCCTTGCATAAAAATTGTTAATTTTTTTTCTTATCAAACCTTGCAAGTTTTTGTCACGAGGAATAGACGGCCTTCCACTTCTTCCTGATGATTTAACTTTGCTGTTTTTTCGCCACTCGCTCGTAATCCGTTTCACCGTTTTCTCTTAAATTTTCAAACATTCTGCCATCCTCCTGATTACCTGTGTGATATCGTTCGCTCCATTTTCTTGTTCATTATCGAAATAAGCACGAGCGTTGAATTTCAATGCGAAGATTGCGTATTAGTGGTCTTTGGATTTTTTTTCTAACTTCACAGTCTTCTACATGTGATTCATTCCAATTTGTAGACGACATATCATCGTCACTGACATGTAATGGAGAACTTGTACACCTTTTTGAAAAACTTTCTTTGGCTTCGATGGGACCAACTTCAATAACGTCGTTGATATTCTCTTCACTATTTTTTTGAAGGATTTAAAAATGTCCATCTCTATCACTTTCAGAATGTCGCCCTGTAAATATCAAATATAAATCTTCCGTCGCGTGCAAAATCCGAAATTCTAAACTAAAATGAGAATTATCAGCGTTTTTACGAATAAAAATTAAAGTGACAGCGAAGTGCTGTGCTGCGGCTCAACATTTTGATAGTGACGCAAATATTTCTCAATTTCTGATCATAGATTGGTATTGCAACGCACTTTATTTTTAGGCCTTTAGAAGTGTACAGATTTTCGTGCTTTACTACTAACGAAGTATGAACAAGTATTCGCTATTGAAAAATAATTATCTTTTGTTAGCAGAACCAGCAATATGACGTCGTACAGTAAGAACAGAATAAAAATTGACACACACAGACGAAATTCTACTGATAATGTATTACACTTAAAAAAAATGCTTACCAAAAAAAAATATTTAGAATCACAGCATGAAACAATGCAAACACAATTACTAATACAAATAAATGCACAAAGTATCAGATATTAGAAAGTCGAGAATAAAAATTCGAACGATAAATATACGAAAAGTACTTCACCGAACGAACAAAAAATCGAGACTGGCTCTCGATAGTAGAAAGAGAAAGTTTTCAGTGAAAATAACTCAAATAAGTACTTTGCAAATGTAGTGGAGGAGCCAAATTGCTACGAGACAAATGATTTGAACGGTCAAGAAAAGCGTCAAAACACAAAGTTCATCCAAAAAGACATTGACATCAGCAGAGACCAAAAGTAAATATCAGGTAAGATAAGGATGCGATTAAAATGACTGCAAGACACGGAAAATCAGACATTTTAAACCAAGAAATAAAAAAAAAAGACTTACAAAGGAAAACTATAAATGGAGCGTAAGAAAATGTGCAAACGCCTGTGGTGCGAAACACTACAAAATGAACAATTATAAGATGATAAATATTCCCAATGTTTCAGACGAACAAATAAATCAGAGGAACAATCTTAACGACAAGGTATTATACATAGACAAGGGAAGCCCGACGTCCAGATTGGAAAACCGAAGTCAGGTCTTTAGTTCAGGTTTAGTTTAGTTTTAGTTTAGGTTTAGTTCAGGTTTAGTTTAGTTTAGGTCTTAGTTCAGGAATAATCCTTAAGGATTATTGACCCTTATTCGACATGTAGTTAGTTGATGATTTGTTAGAAAATGTATTCTCTAAAATAGATGCTCTCATAAATGCCCGTAAGCTGTTTTGCAGTTTTTAATTATTTTAATCGAATAGAGTTATAAATCAGACTGTTCTCTAATAGTGTGTCGAATTCCAATCGTTAATATTAACATCTGTTCTGACTTAGAGGGCCCCAAGTCAGTGAGTCGGGAAATATTCAAAAATTGTTAATGCCGGACTTGTCCACCGGCGCGTCAGTCAACTCACTGTACCAATCATCGGGAAGTATTTCCCTCATGGCCCAGAAGGCAACTCTACGGCCCTAGCGACGCCAACAAGCACGCGGTCGAGCACTTGTGGCGTCAGTTAGCTCCAGGCAAATTACGCGGTCATCTCTGTATAATTTGTCGCAGTCAAATCGCGGTTTTGTGCAGTCAGCTCACCTTTGGTAGTATCAAGTACGGTCAAGTAGACTCAGACAACTCTCACGAACATAAGTAAATCATCATAATCAATCTCATCAGTGCCAGTGGTCCAGTAAAGTCCGTTGTAGTGTCTTTGGGCGCGAAGCTGAACTGGCGTCGACGCCATAGTGCCTCACGGACAGTCACACATACATCACACACTCGAACAACTCAGGTGTATAGTGTGCCTGTTGCTATTCACTGTTTGAGACTCTTTTTGGTGAAAAAACAACTATCAGACAATTCAAAAGTGTATGAACAATTAATGTACAGTCAACTCACATAAACTTAGTGATTATTAATTTCTATTGTTTAAGTTAAGTGTTATTGGTTAATAAAATCTATAAAACCCATACAATTTAGTGTTGATAAACCATTTTTTAAGGAACCTTCTAGCATCCAACCTGTTTCGTTATTCTGCTCTTATTTATTACAGTCCACTAGTTTTTTGTTTGCTCGTCCGGCCGACTCGAAGTCAGAACAACATCAAAAAATGTTATGAAAAGTAGGAGCATAAAAATTATTTCTCCTGTGCCTTCTTTTTTGAAATTGATGCTCTCATCATCACCCACGAGCTGGATTTGCGATTTTTAATCATTGTAGTTAGACCGAATTATGAACAAGACATTCCTCTATAAATCTGTCAAATTTCAACCCTCGATATTGATATTGTGAAATATCTGTATGTCTTTATCTAATGACCATTAGACTAACGACAGTTTTATAAGTTGTTAACGTTGCTTGACGATTAGAATGTTCATAGCGACAAGGGGAGAGTTTGTTTATCTCCTTTTCTTGACTGACAAGAAAACCTCGCAAGGTGGTCACCGTCTAATAGCTGTGGTTTGTATGTAATAATCTACGTCGGAAATGATGAACTACGTATTTTTTTCGGCGGCAAAACGTTCAAGGGGGTAAAAATTGCCCCCAAAGTTGACACCCTATAAAGGTGATTTTTAACTTTCACATATTTCTAATCAAAATTTTCCAAAACGACCTCATACGTTGAAAATAACATAAAAATTGATGAAGAAGACCTTTACTTACATAAAACTGACGGATGCACAATTTTTTTTCATTAAATATAACAAAAAATTTAAAACTTTAAAACTATTAGATAGATTACGATTAATCAAAATATTATTTGTTGTTATAGTCATGTGAGCAAACGTAGCTGTAATTCTTATCGCATTCACTGATAAACTATTTTTAAGGAAGATTATTTCTGTAATTGTAATGTACGGATTATTCAATGCTAGATTTTTGAATGAATGTAAAATATTTCGATCATCAAAAGAAATTTCTTCCAACTTTTGATTACTATCAAGCCACTTTACTTTAACTTGTGAATTAATTTGAATATTAACTGTTAATAATTTAACGATCAAATAAACTTTGTACAAAAATTTACAAACTTCAAAGTATTATCAATATAATGTTCAAGATGAATAACATTTACGATTTTAAGATATGTTCTACGATGTTCAAATGACACGCACAACATTACTCAATGTTTTATTGTTTTTTTACCACGTGGGTTTTCTGAAAGCCATAAAATATCTGAACGATGATTTTCTTAACTAATTTTCGGATCTATTCAATTTTCAAGAGATCTCAGAATACCTGGAAAATAACTTAAGTAATATTTAGGTAATATACAATAAAACAACTATAGTAAGCACAATTTACGGCGATGCTCATAAATCATTACTTTTTTCAGTTAACCTCTATCATTGAATTTCATTGCGAATCATTCTTAATTTTTCCGAAGATATATTGAATAGTTATGTAAAATAATTAGAATAAACTTAGACATTGAATGTCAATTTCATTTTGAAATGAAATTTAACTTCCCATTCTTATTCTAATCAACTACTTTTTTTAGGGAGCCGATGAGAAAACAAACTTCATAAAATTTGCGTTATATCTTGGTGCCGCACTATCGCAATTACTCAATTGGTGTTGGTTTGGAAATGAACTGTTACATAAAGTAAGTTTTTTGAATGCAATTATTGAATTGCTATTTAATAGCGAAATGTCTTTCCATATCGATTCTTCCTGTTACATGTCAAACAAAAAAAAAAATAAAATCTTTAATAGTTCGGTGAACTTGAATCCCGACTTCACAAAAGTTGAAAGCTTAAAACAGCCTGGTACACTACAAACAACATTGATGGTTGTATTGGATCCTTCTTTATAGCTTTGGAGGCAAGCTTTGAATGAGTTTAATAGTATTATAAATTGTTTGGAGTTGATCGGAATAGCAGTAGAAAATATTTTCATATTC
Organism: Chelonus insularis; assembly: GCF_013357705.1. Classification (NCBI taxonomy): domain Eukaryota; kingdom Metazoa; phylum Arthropoda; class Insecta; order Hymenoptera; family Braconidae; genus Chelonus; species Chelonus insularis. The sequence goes on from NW_023276775.1 coordinate 241,305, forward strand.
TAATGCTATCTTTTTGCATCAAAATATTGATATTTAGAAAGGACTTATACCGGCCACTTCGTCTACGTCAATCTCATTTAATTAATATAAATAGCAGTTACTTAAAAGAATAATTGCATCAAATTTCAAAACGTTATTATTTTTTCAGGTAATCTTAGAATTCATTTATCCATTGTAATCAATCATTGTGACATTACTATTTTACATAATATGGCTGCTGGGCTTGTTGGTGCCGACATCCCCACTCATGCACTTTTAAGACTCCGCCCACTGGTGTCTTGCATGCCACAACCGCGAAAGCTCGTCATGAGAAAGAGTCACGATGCACGTCGTCTCGTGTCGTGTTACAATCTATTCTCTACATAATGTACCGATGTATTTATCATCAGTTATCAGTTGAGACGGCCAACGATAATAATCAACGGTGTTTTCATTTATTGAAAGTACAATATGTATCGCAAGAAGTGCAAAATTAGTTCTATTTTCAATATGAGCATTTATACCAATATCCGATTATTTCCATTGAACATTTCTTTCAAAATCTTGAACTTAGTGATTTTTAAAGTTGTTTTACAATCCTAATGGATTTGGAACATTGCAGAATACCAATATCATAGCAAATAATTCATGCCGGTTAGGTGGGGTGCTACTTATAGTGGCATCTATTAATGTATCGTTCCAGTTATTGTCACCTTCTAATTAACCGGGAGCTAAGCATACTGGATGATATGTAGGGTGTAGAATACTCGTAATACTTTACAACATCCGTAGATGATAATATTTATAATTATTTGGACGTACTGGTCTATACTCTTCGAGAGTAAGCCTGTAGAAAATACCTAGATAACTCTCAATGGAACTTCTATGACATCGCCATTGAACAGTTTCTTGGCGATTTTCCAATGCATATCCGAGTCCATTGATGCCTGAGTTGTTATGTTTTGGGTCTGATATACCTTTTGAGTAATTACTGACTGCAGAAGGAATTCTTTTATGTGGAGAATTTTCATTCTATAATTATTATGTTTGAAAACGTAATATAATTGTTTTTATAATAGGAAAAGTAGCGATAATTTTTACGATTAAGATTTATTACCAAAAAATCTTTTTAAAATAAATGGCTAATTACTTATTTTCCATGCTCACATTTCAAGATTATCGATAGAACACTGCAGTAAATAGGAATCAATTATTTATTTCCGAGGGATAATAATCAATAATCTAAGTTCAAATAATTTAAAATGTACTTTTTTACCATGGCCTCGCCAAAAGATTGAATTCTATCCCTACTTTTAGAGAGCAAAATAGCACTTTCTTCCCGCTAAAAACGTCATGTGTAACCTCAACTTCCCTCCCCTCTACAAATTCTAAGCTTACCATGGAATGAGGAGCAGCGCTGATGAACTTATTGAAGGAATATTTTTCCATCCGCAGGACTTTTTTAAACCGGTAGGAACCATGCAAACTGAACGTGTTCACGATATGACATACAAAAATAAAATAAATTTCCTTCAACATACCACTGATATTCATATTTATGGCTTTATGTATGAACTTGAGAGTGATTCATTCCGTTCTTAATGAAACGAAAATGAAAATATTCTTTAAACATCCTGGGTCAACACTGCAAAGTATTATCTAGGCAGTCATAAAACGGCTTCCGTCCGAAGCCGTATCAGATGATGATCGATAGTTCCTCAGTTTGCTTAGATTCTCTTTGTTAAATATGAAGACATTATCAGTACAGTCAATGGAATGTTTAAATAGCTATTGGGCGTGGAGAATGAAACCAACGCAAAAATGTGCGTAAGTGTCGGTAGAATGTTAATGCAAAAAGTCAGGGTCCTGAATGGAAGAAAACCCTTGCAGAAAAATTGCGAAAGATTGCGAAAATAACTTTTTCGCTAATATCTCGAGAACGACTAAAAATATAAATAAAGTTTTGCGTGCAAGTGGTAGAGAAATGTATTCTCTTGCCGTTTATTGATAATACACGATCAAAGAGACCGTCGAGTTTTTTTAAAATTATTTTATATTTATAAAATTTTTTTTTTTAAAAGAAACACATCAGAGCACTTGTTTATCACACTCACAATATTTTTAGCAGTTTTCTTATATTTCTAAATTAGCTTTTGATAAATTAATGTTAATTTGAAAATTTCAAATAAATTTTTTTGCATTTAATCGAATTGGATTTCTTTCCCCCTTCCATTCGATTCGGCATAATATTTACGATTAGGTATGTTCTCTTACTTAAGCTTTCGGTAAGTTGATAACCGAGCTAAAGAGCACACTTTCCGCTGGACCATGGAAAACGATATGCAGCGTACGCGGATGATCTAATTGTCGTCATGGATGGCAATCCAAGGAGTGCCATCTATGATGACAATTGAAGTCAAGGACAGGCAGTCGTTAACACAATACTCACTTGGTGCAAGAATGCCAAGCTCGAGCTATTAAAAACGAAGACGAAGGCAATCTTTATGAAGAGAGAAATAAAACTTAGAGGCAAGAGGAATTACTGGGACAAAAACAACCCCAACTGCAGAGAATATAAACCACATCTCAGAAGAAAGAAAGACAGGCATGAATGTAAACCGCCTAAGATTGCTATAGAGGGTAATAGGATAAAGTACCTAAAAGTTGTTAGGTACCTGGGGGTCTGGTTCGGCAGAGACTTTAAAATTTCCATGCATATTTATAAACGGCGGGCGCGAGCGGAAAAGTCACTTCATAGAATAAGACGCCTTCCGCGAATGCGTTGGAGACTTACTTATCACATGTCCCCGGCATGGAGCGATTTGTGCAATGCTAAAGATTGGCTGACGCTTGCGGCCGCACAGAGGAGCGTCTTGGGAGTTGTTTCACATGCTCGCGCATTTACGCCGAGGGACGGCCTCTGCGTGGCGGTGGGCGTCCCGCCTATACGCATAGCTATCAATGATCTTGATGCGCGATATACTCTTCGTACCGACGAAGTAGTAACGTACAACGGCACTAGGATCGCGTCAGGGGAGACGTTGACGCCGGTAATGAACCTTAGATTGCCAACGATAAAAGTATGGTAGGCAGAATAGGATGCATCTAAGATGGGCTGCAAAACATATTACTTCTTCCCGAACATAGCAGTGGAGCACTTCTTGCTGCACTGTCCCGCATATAGAGACAGACGCACGAGTCTCATACGTTCGGAAACGAACGTTGACCTCAGATCGACATGGTCTGAAATAGCGCTAAAGTTTGTCCAAACGAAGGACACATGTAGGGCCCTCGAACAATTCGTCAAGACAAGCGGGGGAGAAAAATTGTTCGAGGAAGTTAGAAGAATCTGCGAGGCGGTAAGAGAGAAAAGGAGGGTAGTGCGAACGGGAGCGGCAATGCCCAGCACACAGAACTATCCGCCCCGCAGAAGTAGGAGGTCATTACCAGCGCCGTAAGAAAATATAGCTCGTGAACTTCATTGATCCACACTTAGGTGTTGTCGGAGCACCTAGGCACAGGTTGCAGGCTTGCAATCTTCGCAGAACACCTGCAACCTGTGGATCAAATGGAAAGGGATTTCTCACTTAACGATCTTCAACAAAACAAGAATAAACTTTTATATATTTCAGGAAACATCTAACACTAATCATTTTCTTTCTTTCAGCTGTTGACAATATAACAGTGCTCCTCTCACAACATAAACAACTGAGGCCGCCGACCAAAGCGGATAAAACTGGTACTACGGGAGACTGAAATCCAAGCCTGCATCCGGAGCTGCAAAGTCGAAAAACGATAAAGGCGTAAGAATATCACGTCCCAAGTAACGCCGTCACTAGAAGTAGAGTCGTCCCCAGAGTTATGCCTTATAAGTCGAGGTACTCAAACAAAATGTCCTTCTCAGGACAGGAAAACAAGGACTTTTCCAGTGAGAGCTTAAAGAATAAAAAAGGGCCCAATGGATCTTACTGTATACATATAAAATGTTATAGCTGCTATTGTTCTATATGAATAGTCAGCAGCTATAAAAATTCTTGGTTTTGAGTCGAAAATTTTTAAACCTTCGTGATAACCAGAAGTCACTTTTCAAATTTTTTACATATCGGAAAAAAGAGCAAAAGACGGTAATTTTGAAACCGAACAATTTCTGTGTTTTTTGTTCAAATATCAGTAATGTGATTATTTTACCAAAAAATTATTCATGGACAGTTGATTGGGATATAAATAAATGTAACGAATTAAGAGTAAGTTTATGAATTGTATCTTTATTAAATAATGTATCAATAATCGTCGAAATCGATTTCCATTGGTTCTGTAGTTTTTGTATGATCTAACTCTTTTTTGATCTGCTCCTCCGTTTCCGACTCTTCTTCTAAATGTTCTTCTTCTCTGAGTTCATCATTATATTCTTCAACATTACAAATTTCTGATGATTGTTCTGCAGGTTGTATTGCCTTTTTTCCGCAAGTATCCTCTTCGGAGTTATTACAAAGTTGAGTATAGCGAATACCACTCTTTTTGCAAGTGCAACGGCTAGTCGAACAGTCTAGACTCTAAATAACTTTTTGTTTATTAATTACTTGTTCAAGTACTATATCTGGTGCGGGCGGTGCTGTTGTTATGACTGGATACATAATTTTTTAGAATATTCTCTTTCATCTTTATTCTTCTGCGTCCATGTTTTCTCTGAGCCATTTATGTACTTGTAAGTGAACCCTTTTTGTATGTTTTAAAAGTGCTGCTCGAGTTGGAGGTAAACTAGCTAATGACGAATCTTTACTACTATGGAAAACTGTTTGATTGAATAAGCGGTATCTTAATTCTGCAATCGTTGTAGGTTTTTCTTTTGTATTATTATTGAGATACAGCTACGCGGCTACCCTAACTCCCTGTGAAACCGCTCCGGCTCACACAAATTTATCCCTTCTTTGTGGTGGGGATGGGAGTGAGGTCTGCCAATGTGGCAGCATTCTACTAACAATTACTAATGAGAAGTTCGTCGTGTTAGCACAGACCAGGTGTGTTTATTCCGATTTGTTGACCAGTACCGACATTATTTTTATAATAGATGACAAATCTGCCATGTTTAATTTGTTCAGAACTTTTTTTTATTTAACTCTTTATTAAATCATAATATTTTGGTCCTACGATAAATTCTCTTAGCTAGCAGTTTTTAGAATTCTTCACTCAATAATGTAATGTTTTTTTGTATCATCATCAACTTGTGTTTTTCTATTCTCACTTCCTTCGACATCTTGAACCTTGATGTTATGAAATTTATTGGACCGAAGAGCTCTGGAGGTTCAAAAAATTAGAACAACCTGTGATACACGAGATTTTCGATATTGAAATATTTATCAAATTGGAAATTTTTTATTGACTAGTTTATGTAGATTAATTTTAAAAAATAGTCATCTTTGTGGTCAACTAAACATGATTTGGTGTTTTTTATTGAAACTCATTAATTCGGACACTTGCTGGTTCGCGGAAAAGAATGATAGTGAATTACAGCTATTTAGCGACAATCAACCCCTTATTATTATTTCGAAGAATTACCAAGCTTCCGACTAATCACAACGTTTAATACGTACAGCGTTAGAATTTAAATTATCGCTATTTCCGTTATCATTATTCGATAAAAATGGATACATGAGGGAAGAAACCAAATCTGATTTATACGATGTTTTTAAAACAATAAACGCAAGTTGTACAATTTTAAAAGAATCCGTTCGTGTCATCGATGGAGGACATAGTAAAACATTGAGACATATTTGTGATCTTAACGTAGCTTGGAATTAATGAGTTTCAATGAGTTCCAATTTGATAAATATTTCAATATCGAAAATCTCGTGTATCACAGGTTGTTCTAATTTTTTGAACCTCCAGAGCTCTTCGGTCCAATAAATTTCATAACATCAAGGTTCAAGATGTCGAAGGAAGTGAGAATAGAAAAACACAAGTTGATGATGATACAAAAAAACATTACATTATTGAGTGAAGAATTCTAAAAACTGCTAGCTAAGAGAATTTATCGTAGGACCAAAATATTATGATTTAATAAAGAGTTAAATAAAAAAAAGTTCTGAACAAATTAAACATGGCAGATTTGTCATCTATTATAAAAATAATGTCGGTACTGGTCAACAAATCGGAATAAACACACCTGGTCTGTGCTAACACGACGAACTTCTCATTAGTAATTGTTAGTAGAATGCTGCCACATTGGCAGACCTCACTCCCATCCCCACCACAAAGAAGGGATAAATTTGTGTGAGCCGGAGCGGTTTCACAGGGAGTTAGGGTAGCCGCGTAGCTGTATCTCAATAATAATACAAAAGAAAAACCTACAACGATTGCAGAATTAAGATACCGCTTATTCAATCAAACAGTTTTCCATAGTAGTAAAGATTCGTCATTAGCTAGTTTACCTCCAACTCGAGCAGCACTTTTAAAACATACAAAAAGGGTTCACTTACAAGTACATAAATGGCTCAGAGAAAACATGGACGCAGAAGAATAAAGATGAAAGAGAATATTCTAAAAAATTATGTATCCAGTCATAACAACAGCACCGCCCGCACCAGATATAGTACTTGAACAAGTAATTAATAAACAAAAAGTTATTTAGAGTCTAGACTGTTCGACTAGCCGTTGCACTTGCAAAAAGAGTGGTATTCGCTATACTCAACTTTGTAATAACTCCGAAGAGGATACTTGCGGAAAAAAGGCAATACAACCTGCAGAACAATCATCAGAAATTTGTAATGTTGAAGAATATAATGATGAACTCAGAGAAGAAGAACATTTAGAAGAAGAGTCGGAAACGGAGGAGCAGATCAAAAAAGAGTTAGATCATACAAAAACTACAGAACCAATGGAAATCGATTTCGACGATTATTGATACATTATTTAATAAAGATACAATTCATAAACTTACTCTTAATTCGTTACATTTATTTATATCCCAATCAACTGTCCATGAATAATTTTTTGGTAAAATAATCACATTACTGATATTTGAACAAAAAACACAGAAATTGTTCGGTTTCAAAATTACCGTCTTTTGCTCTTTTTTCCGATATGTAAAAAATTTGAAAAGTGACTTCTGGTTATCACGAAGGTTTAAAAATTTTCGACTCAAAACCAAGAATTTTTATAGCTGCTGACTATTCATATAGAACAATAGCAGCTATAACATTTTATATGTATACAGTAAGATCCATTGGGCCCTTTTTTATTCTTTAAGCTCTCACTGGAAAAGTCCTTGTTTTCCTGTCCTGAGAAGGACATTTTGTTTGAGTACCTCGACTTATAAGGCATAACTCTGGGGACGACTCTACTTCTAGTGACGGCGTTACTTGGGACGTGATATTCTTACGCCTTTATCGTTTTTCGACTTTGCAGCTCCGGATGCAGGCTTGGATTTCAGTCTCCCGTAGTACCAGTTTTATCCGCTTTGGTCGGCGGCCTCAGTTGTTTATGTTGTGAGAGGAGCACTGTTATATTGTCAACAGCTGAAAGAAAGAAAATGATTAGTGTTAGATGTTTCCTGAAATATATAAAAGTTTATTCTTGTTTTGTTGAAGATCGTTAAGTGAGAAATCCCTTTCCATTTGATCCACAGGTTGCAGGTGTTCTGCGAAGATTGCAAGCCTGCAACCTGTGCCTAGGTGCTCCGACAACACCTAAGTGTGGATCAATGAAGTTCACGAGCTATGTTTTCTTACGGCGCTGGTAATGACCTCCTACTTCTGCGGGGCGGATAGTTCTGTGTGCTGGGCATTGCCGCTCCCGTTCGCACTACCCTCCTTTTCTCTCTTACCGCCTCGCAGATTCTTCTAACTTCCTCGAACAATTTTTCTCCCCCGCTTGTCTTGACGAATTGTTCGAGGGCCCTACATGTGTCCTTCGTTTGGACAAACTTTAGCGCTATTTCAGACCATGTCGATCTGAGGTCAACGTTCGTTTCCGAACGTATGAGACTCGTGCGTCTGTCTCTATATGCGGGACAGTGCAGCAAGAAGTGCTCCACTGCTATGTTCGGGAAGAAGTAATATGTTTTGCAGCCCATCTTAGATGCATCCTATTCTGCCTACCATACTTTTATCGTTGGCAATCTAAGGTTCATTACCGGCGTCAACGTCTCCCCTGACGCGATCCTAGTGCCGTTGTACGTTACTACTTCGTCGGTACGAAGAGTATATCGCGCATCAAGATCATTGATAGCTATGCGTATAGGCGGGACGCCCACCGCCACGCAGAGGCCGTCCCTCGGCGTAAATGCGCGAGCATGTGAAACAACTCCCAAGACGCTCCTCTGTGCGGCCGCAAGCGTCAGCCAATCTTTAGCATTGCACAAATCGCTCCATGCCGGGGACATGTGATAAGTAAGTCTCCAACGCATTCGCGGAAGGCGTCTTATTCTATGAAGTGACTTTTCCGCTCGCGCCCGCCGTTTATAAATATGCATGGAAATTTTAAAGTCTCTGCCGAACCAGACCCCCAGGTACCTAACAACTTTTAGGTACTTTATCCTATTACCCTCTATAGCAATCTTAGGCGGTTTACATTCATGCCTGTCTTTCTTTCTTCTGAGATGTGGTTTATATTCTCTGCAGTTGGGGTTGTTTTTGTCCCAGTAATTCCTCTTGCCTCTAAGTTTTATTTCTCTCTTCATAAAGATTGCCTTCGTCTTCGTTTTTAATAGCTCGAGCTTGGCATTCTTGCACCAAGTGAGTATTGTGTTAACGACTGCCTGTCCTTGACTTCAATTGTCATCATAGATGGCACTCCTTGGATTGCCATCCATGACGACAATTAGATCATCCGCGTACGCTGCATATCGTTTTCCATGGTCCAGCGGAAAGTGTGCTCTTTAGCTCGGTTATCAACTTACCGAAAGCTTAAGTAAGAGAACATACCTAATCGTAAATATTATGCCGAATCGAATGGAAGGGGGAAAGAAATCCAATTCGATTAAATGCAAAAAAATTTATTTGAAATTTTCAAATTAACATTAATTTATCAAAAGCTAATTTAGAAATATAAGAAAACTGCTAAAAATATTGTGAGTGTGATAAACAAGTGCTCTGATGTGTTTCTTTTAAAAAAAAAAATTTTATAAATATAAAATAATTTTAAAAAAACTCGACGGTCTCTTTGATCGTGTATTATCAATAAACGGCAAGAGAATACATTTCTCTACCACTTGCACGCAAAACTTTATTTATATTTTTAGTCGTTCTCGAGATATTAGCGAAAAAGTTATTTTCGCAATCTTTCGCAATTTTTCTGCAAGGGTTTTCTTCCATTCAGGACCCTGACTTTTTGCATTAACATTCTACCGACACTTACGCACATTTTTGCGTTGGTTTCATTCTCCACGCCCAATAGCTATTTAAACATTCCATTGACTGTACTGATAATGTCTTCATATTTAACAAAGAGAATCTAAGCAAACTGAGGAACTATCGATCATCATCTGATACGGCTTCGGACGGAAGCCGTTTTATGACTGCCTAGATAATACTTTGCAGTGTTGACCCAGGATGTTTAAAGAATATTTTCATTTTCGTTTCATTAAGAACGGAATGAATCACTCTCAAGTTCATACATAAAGCCATAAATATGAATATCAGTGGTATGTTGAAGGAAATTTATTTTATTTTTGTATGTCATATCGTGAACACGTTCAGTTTGCATGGTTCCTACCGGTTTAAAAAAGTCCTGCGGATGGAAAAATATTCCTTCAATAAGTTCATCAGCGCTGCTCCTCATTCCATGGTAAGCTTAGAATTTGTAGAGGGGAGGGAAGTTGAGGTTACACATGACGTTTTTAGCGGGAAGAAAGTGCTATTTTGCTCTCTAAAAGTAGGGATAGAATTCAATCTTTTGGCGAGGCCATGGTAAAATCCCAATCGGCTGCTTTGACATTGAACCATCGGGTTGCCTCTGTGTAAGTTTCACCCTGCACTTTACTTTGACCAAGCTGGATTCTGATGGCCACATGGTCTGATCCCTGAACCCACTCTCTCTCGACTGACCATTCGGGGAGCTGTATGTGGGGCCTTTATCAATTCTATAGAGAACTTCTAAACCAAATTCGGTAAAGAAATTTGCGAGCTTTCTTCTTCTGTTGTCGCAGTCTGATGACCACTGAGGATATCGAGCGTTCTCGTTCATACAGATTTGCTTGCCTTTAAGAGACGTCGAGACCTTTTGTAGGTGTTCAAAGTGAACTTTGATTGGGTCCTTGGACCGAACGTAATGTGAAATAGGGTAAAACGAGTACCCAAGCTCTTCAATGAGGGCACACGTACAGTGTGCAGTACACAGTTCGTCTATATAGAGCATCTTGAGGAGAGGGTTGACTACGACGATAGCCGATTTGGGTTTTTCTCGTTTAAGGCTTTGGCAGCGACTAGGGCTTGGCCAAATGGTCTAACTGCGTACCCTTGTGAACCGGCATTCATGGAGTTGGGCTCCTGTAATAACAGTGCATCCCGTTGCTTTTCTTTCACAAGTGCAAATGCTTCTCTCGTGGATTCAATGTTTAGATGTAGATTAAGTTGTAGATGACGAAGCTTGTCCGTTCTTCCGGTGACGGCATTCCTTTGAGTACCCCTCGGTGGCGCCTGACCACCTGGAGTCGGGACAGAACTAGCACCGTCTTGGCGGTCTCGTGGATTGCATGCCATAATGTTATAGATAAAGTTATTATTATTTGTATTTTGAGAACCGAAAATTATTAATTTTCTTCATTTTATGTGATTCTTTAGAGCTAAAACATCGATAGCAACTGAGCTACGCCGTAGCACGTGGTCAGGAGAGGTGCACACACACAAAAAACACTTTTTTTGAGCTTTATTATCAGTTTTATTACAAAAATAGAGTATTTTTCACGTTAACAATGACTTATTAGCAATGTACGAGCTTAACTAAACTTTATTGAGACTGAATAAAATTTATCAAGAGCTTGAAGCGATTAGGTTTTGCAGAATAGGAACGAGCGATAATCGAGCACGTGTACTTGAGCGTTAATGGCTGCAAACACGTTGTAGCAAGCGTCGGAAGATCTAGTACAATGATGGAGCAACTGTCATTGATTAGGTTTGAGAAGAAGACTTGTGATTGGTTGAGCACTGAAAGAAGAGCTAGGATAGGGCGAGCGGATCGGGTGAGCTCGACTGAGCACGAGCTGGGCCGAGAGCAAGTCCAACTGACAGGTTGCGATTAACCTCTCGCAATATTATTATTACTACAATAACCATGACCGTGATCATAGGCAGCATCGTCGCAATTAATATTATTATTATTAATATAATTATTATTATCATATTATTATTGGCATCAGTTTCATCTGCGGAAACCCTCTGCCGAGCCCTGACAGCAGCCTTCAAGCACCTGAGAGCACAACACCTCAAATAATAATTGTATAGAGAAAAGTTAGACATACATTTGATGCTACGAGCTACGTGTATTACACAACAATGTTTGACATCGTTGCTTATCAGCGGGCCATGATGGCCGCTGCATATGCACGTGCTTATAGCAAATGATTTTCTTGTGCAAACGTAATTAAATATAATACGATACACTATGATTTATTTTCCATATTATTGATGTATTTTAATGTATGTTTACATCACTCCAACATAATTATTACTTATGAATACGTTATGAAAATTATAAAAATACAGTGCTACGGTATTGAAAGATGTTTTATATTTTATTACTTGTTCGATGTCCAAAAGGAAGTGTTGGAAACGCGTCGTTAATGTGACGCATTTTATTCTGTATACAGGTTGTTTTTGCTTCACGACGTGGAACAACCTGATTGAAAGATATTTGTCTAATTGCGTCAAACGAAATTACTATAGGCATCGTACATTCACCCGTAATCAACGGGGGTATTGTTTCATAATTAATTTAATTACTATTTGTATAATTAAGGGTTATACTTTTCACTTTACATACTTCAGCTGTCAAACCATAAGGCTTTTGTACGATCTCAGCATAAAATTTCGGGCCACCAGAAATAAAAGATTTTATGTATCTGCCTGTATAATAGCTTTCTAGCTCATCAGTGAAATCACCCAGATAGTTGCTTGTTTCAAGATCTGTCCCATTTCCATTAGAAATATTAATAACAGAGACAGTATCACAATACAAAGCCCGAGCGCCTAATTTTTTTAGATAAGAATATAACGTCAAACAGGCTTGGGCTGTTGTGTAAGATGCTATGACAACATTTGTAGTAGGGTATGCCTCGAGAGCTTCTTCTTTCTGTATATATGACACATACAAAATATCATTATTTACGCAGTGTAAATCTGTGATATCGATTTCAGGATTTGTCAGCAATTCCATAAGCTTAACACGATTATATACTATTTTAGTTTGGGTAGGATTTCCATGCGGCCCAAATTTGCCCCATAACGAATTCAGAAATTATTTCGCAACTGACCGCAAACCGGGATTATGTATTTTTTTCCCCTTTCTACTTGAATGCCTTCAGCTTTTTCATAATTCTCTAGATATAATTGTTGTTCAATAGGATTATTTTTCAATATAAAGTTCATCAATAGTACAGTGAGAACTCGGATCATTATTAGCTAAACAATTATCTATAAATAGACTCCAGATTTCTCGAATAGTAGTAGTATAGATATCTGTATTATTGATTTCTTAAAGCCCTGCAAAATACAAAAAACCTATCATGGCCTTCAGTTCTACTATCTCTACATGTTTATGATGTGATTTTATCATCTGTATATTTTTTTTTTATTATCAAGAGCTCTATCAATTTCTGCATTTTTATACAATAGGATTAGATTTAGAATTTTTTTACTGAAAAAAGTACTCCAAGATTCTAGGTGTTTTTCCATTTGCTGCTTGACCTTTAGGAGTAGGTAGGAATCCCAGTCATCTAGCTGTTGTTCAACATGACCTTCTTTATCTTCACTCTCAACGTCGTCGTCATACATTTCTTTTACATCATAATATTTTTTAATCGTATGAGCCTCACGCGTTCGGAAACGCGTCTGCATTTTATACTGCATAAAATTATTTGTAAAGAAATGTAATCGTCATATTTTGATAAATAAAAATGGACATAATCATTTGAAAGGAGAAACTGACTTGCATGAATATTGATAATAAATAGAATCACGATACAACGCAAAGAAATGAGAGAGATAATTCAAAACTTCTGAATAGAATAACGACATTAATCGTTTACATGAATTTACAAATTTTTTTTTTTTCTACTGCGAATATTACAATGTTATTGATGCTATACATCAAAAATATGTAAAAAATGTTAGTAATCTTGTGCGATTCATAAGCAAAAATTTGATATAAATACTTCTAATGTACACAGTGTGAGAGTAACCCAAGCACTAACCTCCGTCACTAATACTCCAATCTGTGATGACGTAGCAATATAACCGTAGTGAGGGGAGTCAAATAGAAGGTCTCTACTCTTTAAAAATTACAACCACAGAGATCTTGATACAACAGTTTCTGACTGCGCTGCTATTATATGAGAACCCTGGGTTAACGTAACCCAGTGCGGCCTTTGAGGGTTAAATCTATTACCACAGAGAACTACGGATTGCACTTTCTTGTGAATCTTTGTCTAACGGACGTCCGAAAATGTCTACACTCATTCTCTCATTCAAAGAGTCAACAGAAAAATCAATGATTACATTAAACATCTAATTAATGTATGATTCGAGCTTCACGTTGTTTGTCAATAATTGACAATACTTTATTGTTACAGCTAAAATTAGAAGCAGCACGTGATAGAACGAGTAAATGCAATCGATCAGCGAGCTCATAAGGGTCATCCCAATAATCGTAGCACAATGGTTGATTATGATTATGGTGTATGTAGCGGCCAAGCTTTACCACTTTCTTCAAAAATTTATCATCGAATCTTGCTTCAGAACTACCAACCATTAATCAATTACTTTGTGATTTTCCTAAACCGAACGTTGTATCCAATTCCTTCACTTGATGTTTGGAGTCGAGTTATTTCATTCATGATACTGCATGTAACTTTTTTCACGATGTTCTTCGATGAGGAACAGTTGTAAAAGATTCATCATCAGTTATTACACTATCATTTACACTATAATCAACAGTATTATTATCATGTTGCTTGAAAACTTATAGCTCCTTCGATAGGATCTTTTTCGATTAGCTGTTCTTTTTTTACATCAAATGTTTCTGTCTAGATTAGTGTCTTATCCACGAATTGTTGTAAAGGATTTACTACTGGTGTAAACAATTCGCTCGCAGCTCGTTAAGTTGTTCCACGTCCCTGTGGATTTATTTCATGTTGACGTTGCATTACATCACTCACTTCCGCAATCTAATACAGAAAATCAGCAATGACAGTTGCTCTATCATTAGCGCTCACGCGATAATCCAGATAACGTGCTCTGTTACCGCTCTTTCTGTTGTCGCACTAAATACTTGTTTTAAGCTTTATCCAAGATGAAAAAAAAGGTTTATGAACGTTCAGTTAAACTCTAATATTGTTAATGGTTCATTGTTAACATTATTGAAAATTTTTTTTCTCTAATAAAACTTATAAATAACTTCAAAAAGATGTCGTTGTGTTATTTTTCCCGTCTGACCATATCCTAAGGCGTAGCTCATTAGCTATTATTACCATTTAAATCCTAAACATTCTAAAAAAAATTGATTAACTCTTACGCAGTTTATTTGCACTAAAAACACATGATTATGTTGAATATGCTTTAAATTTATATCACCTTGTCGGAATATCACGAATGAATTTGTACAATACACGTGTGTCATTATTTCATACTTCCTGATGTCAGACTCTGACGTAAAATATGTGACGGAAGTATGACTCACAAATAACGTTGCTGTGACTCAACTGATGTCAAACCGATGAAACAATTATATTGTTATGATGTTGAATGAATTTAAAATTATTTTAGGTTCAAAGATGTATTTCAATATTCTGTTTGTTCGGTATCAATTCAAGTGAAAAAAATAGTTCAGTCAAGTCAGACCTGAAATGGCCGTTTTTTTAACCTTAGTCAAACTTGGCTGGAATATTTCTAAATATGCTAATTCTGACGAGAGATAGTTTTGAAAAATAGTTTATAAAGAATGTGAAAATCTACAACTTTTGTACATAACATTTTTTGTATCCATTGCAGTTTTCGCGAAAAATGCATTGAAAGTTTGGAATTTTTTCATACTAAATCAAAAAATAACAAATTTGGAAGCAAATTTTTTCTGCCATTTTATAAAACTCGAAAACTGTAGAAGTTGGGAAAAATTAGGCGCAAAGGGTCCAACATCGAGCGTGAGAGAGACAACGTATCGGACGCACTCTTTGTACTTATTGCAAGTTTTTCAGCACAACTGACGTGCTTAGAGAAATCGTAATATAAATAAATCCCATATAATCGAAGGCAAGAGTCATGTTTTACATTAAAACAAGAAGAAAGAGAAGCTGACGTTACAAGGTCAGTATTATTAACGTCTGACATAAAAAGAAAGTAATCATCCAAATTAGAGATGGTAATTACCTTATAGATATCGTTCTAAAAGAAATCAAAATATCAAATATTTTCAATTGACTCGGTTTTTCATGCGACTAAATACTTTTTTATTTTTTTTTAAATGGTGTTTCCACCGTCATGCATTGATTCGTTGTGGAAGCTGCGATGTTTTGGCTAAAACTAAATTTCTCAATCATATTCAATTTAACGAAGACTATGGCTGTCCAAGATGTTACTCTGAAAGTTACACAACAGGTGAAGAAGGTGTCCATCAATATAGATATATCCACCCATTTGGAGGAGATTTGATGTATCGTAACATTTGAACTTATGATAATTTAACTAACCCAGTTATTGCCACTCAAAAAACATTTTATGCAATAAAAGGTCCAAAAATTTGGTGTAAATTCATGCAAAATATGCGTGGGACCGCAATTGATGCACAATTTTTATTTTGGAGTGACAAAATACATGATCGACCTGTTGTTTAATGGTGCTTTCTGATATAAGCCTTGGTCAATGTATGTTTAGAAAATCAATCTGCCTAGTTTTATAGGAAAAATGCCCAGAAGTTTTGTGAAACATTTAACTTACCGAAAGGCTAGTAAATGCAAACACTCCTGTTCATTTGATTCACTACCTATATTAGAAGATTTAACAAAAGAATATCGTACGAGATATTTTTTGCATTATTCAAAGTTAGTTTCAAGCATATACCTGTTAAATTAAAAATCAATGAATTAATAAAACAATAGACAGACAGACAAAGATAAATTATACTTATTGCATATAAATGAAAAAATAATTCTCAAATTGAAAAATTGTTACTTATTAATAGAATAAATATAATGACGAAAAATTTTTCTACCTTCAATACTTTCGATAACCTACTAGGACTAAAAACATCCTTATTTCTACTAATCTTAACCATCAAACAGTTACAAGTGCCTTGGGTACTATATGACACACTTGGTAGGCATTTATCAGTTTTACAACTATAATATTCTATTATATGCTCTCTCAGTAGCAGCTTTATTTGTTGTTCAACTGAAATTTGAATTAACTAATTGATTTTCTACTGATACATCAGCTTTTCGTCCAATTATTGATGATCGCATTATAGAATGTAAGTCATTGAGTGAATAAGTACGGAAATTAGTTGAATAAACGTTCAGTTTTTTTTATTCTTTGCATATTTTTAGACGATTTTAGCTGTTAAAAAGCTAAAACAAGAGATACGGTAGTGTTTCGGGCGCCAAGCATAAATGGCTAACGTCTTGCCGTTACGTTACGACAAGATACTACCGTGTCTCTATACAAAATGTAGAATGATTTTTGCAGATTATAATTCTGAAAATTTAAATATTTCTTTCATTATAACATAAACATGCGCTGGAATTAGAAATTTTTACGAAAAGCAATTGGTGGCTACTCAAAAGCAACCCCCTTTTTCTGAGCTGCACAAAAATGTGCGCTAAGCATAAATAATGATAATTATGAAATCATAAAAAGTCCTTAAATCGTTGAATGCTGAGTACTTATATCTTAGAATCAACAATAGATAATTGTCTAAATACCCTCTCCCTGTAGTTCAAGAGCAGTGTGAATTCCCTATGCATTAATATTAACAGAGTTAAACAAAATTTTTTGAAAACGGTTTCCCGTAAAAATTGATGGGAAGAGCATTTGTGTCAAATGTCATTGTTCGGAAATGATTTTCACTATTGTTTATCAACAATTGAAATCTGGCAAAGTGCTTTTTTTTGCCTTTCACTTCTTACGCAGCGCGGACCATTCGTTTTCACAAAAACAAATGTAGATACGATTTTTGTAGAGAATTGAATTCTTTACGAAAAAGTCCTCAAGAGTATATGCTTGTCTATTACATGTAATAAGGTGAAGCGCTCTGAACGCGCGCACTGAAACTGACCATTTTTAGTGTTCCGGCGACATGTGCCGTTGAGAACCTTTTGAATAAATTAATCTAAAAAAAATATTTCTAATCGTTTAAAAGATTTGAAAAAATTATGGAAAGTTTGAAATGGTTTTCTAGAAATTTTCCCGTTGGAATTTAGTGAAAAATTGATTTTTTGCGGTGTGGTGAACGTCTTTTTTCTTTTTGTCAACTTTGCGCATTTGTATTTCTAAACAATCTTTGAACATTTCATTGCTTTTTCAGGAGCAGAAGACGGCAAAAGTGTGTTATACTTGAGAAAGAGTTTTTTATCCGTGGGAATATTCTTTAGAATAGAAAATTTATGTTCAGTAGATCGTAGATATCTCTTAATTTCTGCAGTAATTTCTCCTTGTGACAGTGAAGGTTGACATTTTCCGTGGTTTCCAGATTTAAAACCCCTGAGCTCTTCTGTTGTAACTGTTAATTTTTCACTCACCGCTTAGTCTCAAGCAATACTCTTAAAATGATAGTGTAGTTTTTTGGTGTGAGTTTCTATAAGAAATAATAATAACGAAAGAAATTTAAAAACTGGATGTAAAATTGCAGCAATAACTGCATCAATATTAGTTTGAGAACAATCAGATGAGTTTGCGAAACGATCTTGTCGTTGATAGCTATTAATTATCATTTAATAGAAGAGACTTATTCAGATTTTTTATCGACACTAACTAAGGCTAAAGAATTCCACTATAGCATTTGTCAGCTTGCAAGCTATCAATAGCTTCTGCAAGGGGAGTAGAGCATTTAACCAATACAATCAAATGATTAAAATCGGAAATAGCGAATGGCCGCATTCATGTTTTCAAGTCATCACTCATCAGTTTATCTTTGACACAAATCAATTGTTGGAAACCATCAAAAGTAGAATTCCAACGAGTGATTTAATAAGAATACCCAGTTTTGATTTCAAAACTTCTACTTTTTTTTCAAGAAACTAATAATGTCCATAATGAAGTACATTTCTTCAGAACATTATAAAAATTTTGGCTAATTTGATGATTCCATATCACTAAATCTTAAATTACTGTCGCAAAAGTCTTTTAACATTTTTTTATCTACTATTAATTGCAGCTGATTTTCTTCCGAGTGTGTCTGGGTCAATCTAGAAAAAAATTATGAAATTGAATATTTTTACTGAAATCAGTTAACAATTAGAGCATTTGTATTTCATTGAATGCATATATTTTACGACATCTGAAAATTACCCAATGAGCAGTAACACACCTAAGAATCGTGAACCTCCACTCCACATATCTGCTATAGTGCAAACATAGCCATCATCGTGAATTAATTGCTTTAAAACATCACGAATTTCACTCATAGTAACGCGGTGCATTCCATTTACTCTACTTTTTGAGGAATATCAAGTCATACGTTCAACAAAGATACATTTTTTTTAATTTGGAAATAGGCGGATTAAACAAAAAAAAACAATTATTGATACCATAAAAGAGCAACGTAATTAATAAAATTTTGTGCTCTTTTAAAAGTTTAAAAGTAAGAAGAAAATTATAAAGTAATTGTTTTTATTATGATAAAAACTAAATGAACCAAGTATTAATAGAAAAATTTAAGTCGAAACTTATATATGTACATATATATACACACATACAGAAGTACCAATCAAGTAAGACAAATTAATTCCGCACGAATTTCCATAACAAGTAAAGTACAAAATGATAGGAATAGAGTAAATGAGAAAAAAGCTTTGAAATATTTGAATTTTTAGAAAAAAAATAATTATAATCTTCGTTCATGAATTAAATATGTAATAATTATGTATGCTAAATAGATATAAGCTCGTAAATAATTTTTTCCATGTGATAAAGCTGTACAATTTATTTTCATGTCGGGCAGGTGGTATTAGAATTTACTATAGTTCAATATGAGAGGTGAAAATATAAAATTATCGGCATTAGAGATACCGTTGTGAATAATACACTCGCCTACTTTTATGTTTATTTCCAATGAGCAATTATCGACTGCGGAAATAATTTTCCTTTATATTGAGTTTCGTTATATTCTGTGTTTCATTTTTCTACCAGTTAACGCTCAAGCATTAACATAAAATGCAAAAAATATTTGAAGGATGTGATAAGAAGGTGGTGATGAAATAAATTGTAACAATTCCTTCAAGTTTTGACTGCAGTGTTCTGATTGGTGAGAATTAGATTACGGCCAAACTTGCCAGAAATGGACGAAGAATTATCACGAAGGTTATAAGCTACTTTTTGTTTATAATAATTAGTTATAAAAATTGAATTTGTTATGAACAATTAAGAACGGAGTTTATACAACATATCCAATTTTTTTTAACGGTAAATATTTTTGTTTACTAAAAAAAAAGTTACTAACCATGTAACATGGATAGAATCTTTTTTTTTTGGTTTCTGACAATTAAATTGTTTATGAACAAGTAAAAATGGGATCGATGCAATGGCTTTGCGTTGTTCCAACAAGGAATTGTCTTCTTTAAGGATAAAAATTCTCAATTCTGTTGAATGAATGGAAATAGACTCTTCCTGTTTATGGAAAGTAACTTTGTTATAGAAAATGAAAAATAGATTATTACGATGAAATCCTGTCTTTCTACGTTACATATCGCTCAGTTAGATAAAGATATTTTTTAAACAGTTCGACTTGAAGTTACAAATATACTGTTTTCGTAGACCATGACGCGGAAATACCATAGTATACACTGGTAAACAATATTTTTGTTAAACAAAATCGAGTCAGTTTTTTAAACACTACTACCTACCCGCATATAAACCCCATACTTAGTTTTCTTTAATCACCCTCAGTTTTCGTTATACATAAACTAAATTGATTACGCGAATTTTGCTTACCGACGTATGTTTCCGATAAATTAATATTGAATTTGCGGTCAACTTACTGTTAAAAGTCAACGTCGTAATTTGACACCATTAATTAAAAACTGTTATTTTCATTATTTTGGCTCTCTGGTGCGAAATTTGGACAAAACCTGGACTCCTAGTGTTTGTTGTGCACAATGTGTTAGTTTATTAACATCATGGGCTAAAGGATCTCGACATATCTAAATTATCTAACAACTTTTAACATAGACATTTACATATAGATCAACAAATAAATATATATCAAGTTAGAAATATGCAAAAATGACCACTTAATACAAAATCAGTGGCTTTGATTGTAATCTATTTACAAGAAACTTGGCGTTACTATTACATTCTTTCGTATTTGTGACCAAGCTACGATTCCTTAGCATAATATTAATAAATTCGATCGTTGTCCTTTACCTCATATGTATTACATAATTTATTGTTTATCAGAGCCTTTTATCTAAAATTTTTTATATAAAGGATAAAAACTATCTTATAAAATATGGTCGATTTTCGAATGTTTAAAAAGTCATTGATAGGAACGTGTGGACTTAATCAGATAAAAATTGTGTATAACAAAAAGATACAATGACACGTACAATTTTTTTTCTCAAAAAAATTATTGTTTTCGTCTTTAGGAATACTTGAATATTTGCTGCAAGCTGAGACAGAAACGGTAACTTTAGAAACAAGAGCAGTGATAAGAATGTTCAACCTATGATTTGAAATTGAGATGATGGACGACAGGAATCCTAAAAAATGCCTGTAATAGCTGAAGGAACTAAACCAGAGCTCGAAAAATGATAAGAATAGGAGTTAGCTCTCACAAACAGTAGCAATGGTAGAAAAATACGACTTGTACTTTGACCCAAAAGATCGCTACGTGATAATAAAACTGCAATTATCACTGAAAAGGATTGCAATGAATAACTTTGAAATCTCCGAAAGAAGAACTCATCTCTCAACATATCATCCTCATTATATGCAAATTAACAAAGCTGAGGATTTTCAGTGTAAGAGCTACCTAATCATGGAATAACTTCTGCAAGTACTATGGATAATCACTCAACTAAGACTTGATCGATAGAAAAACAAGAAAGATGAAATACACGATATCTTTCAAAAAATTGTCTACTAACTCAAAAAAACACATTTCATGGAGCACATCATCAACGAATGCTGAGCCCATTCTCAGTTTAGAGTACGTTTCCTAGACCAAGCTACTTTTCCAAAAATATTTACCTATTAACGCTCAGATTGCACTACTCGGCACACATAACTTCGCTAGTTGTTGTAGGAGGTTGTCGGGTCCAATGCAGAGCTAGTGGCAGCGTTTATCAGTTATCGATTTCTCTCGGTACACAGTTAAATGATTTTTCTCGAAGCTGGCAACAAACCACTGCGGTCTTGCTGAACGAGATATCAACGCTTCGCTGGGATAACGATGGGTATCGTAGAACGATGGCGGAGTTTGCAGAGAAACTTGATAGTATTCATGACTCGTCGAGAGATGGTTCAACTGGTCGTGATTTTCATGTGAGGAGAAATGCTTGGTCACCTGAGTTGGGTCGTACGATGCACGAAAGCATTTATGGGGTTGAAAGCAATCGTGTAGCTCGAATACCGGATCCTGAATTGGTTGTCAATGGTCAACAAATGGAAATCGGACCAGCCGTTGGAAGGGGGTCCAGACAGGGTAACGGGAGACACGTGGGTACAGAACCTGAAATAACCCCTAGAGTTACTGGGGCTAATACTGATGGTCCAACTCGTTCAGTCAATTGGCGCGATGAGGTGGTTAGAGGCCGGGGGGCCATTCCCCGTTGTTTGAATCTTGAAAGTGAAATAAGTCAAAGAATTATTCCTCTTCAAAGCGATCCTGATGGTGTCACTAGGAGTCGTGGTCCAGGCGTTCGCCTGTCGAACTCTGAAGGTGATAAGGAAAGGGAGAGTAACCATAATCGTTTGAACAATGATGAATTGGATAATCTAAACGGGCCTGAGTGGGGTTCTGGTGCCGGTCCTCGTGATGCCGACCGTGCGGGCAGTCGGGGAGCACCAGTCGCTCGTGAGTTCTATCGAAATGGATTTAGAGGTCGTGGACCCTTCTCTCAGATGGTTAGAGATTGGAATTTAGAATTTCCAGGTAATCTTGGGCCGAGACTTTTTCTTCGTACTCTTGAAAGGAATGTTACAGCTGAAAACTTAACATTCTCGAAAGTTAAAGCTGCTTTAGTATGGGTGCTGAAGGGTAGAGCGCGGAATTGATATGAGGATAGGCATCAATATTAGACATGTTAGGAAGACTTCAAGGTCGATTTTAGTAATTATAATATTGTTCGTCAAGATGATCCTCAAATCCAGATGTAAATGTTAAACGAACGCCAAGGGCCGAAAGGCTCGGTGTCTGATTATATAGCTGTTATGGAATCGTATTTTGTTGTGCGTGAAAAACCAATGACCAAAAGCGAGAAAATCTCAGCAACTCACGGCGGGTTGAAACCTTCGCTTATCGGTCTAGTAAGTAATCCTAATGGTTATCAGGTCTATGGTCAGTATGTAGCAGCTCCTCTGCAGGCAGAAAAGACCGTGGAACTGATGTGTGAGAGAGCCAAGGAAAATAAAGTCCGTAGTGAATACAACCTTCGTCTTAGGGCGCATTTAGCTGAAGCGGTTGATAGTACTATCTCCTTCTTAGAGGATTCGGGGGCTAGTGAGGTCGCTAGTGAGAGGGAGAGAACTGCAGTATGTGCAGTCAGTGTTTTTCAGTCAAAAAGGCAGTCTAATGTTAGAAAAAACGAGAAAAAGACCAACAACATTAAAGGTGAGCGTTCCAAGAACTATAATGGTCGAGATAAACGTCAAGAGCGCCGGTCGCCTAAGGATAATAAGAAAAGTAAACCCCTCCGTTGCTTCAACTGTGCTCAGGAGGGTCACACGGTCTTTAATTGTGAAAACGATAGGGTAGAATTTTGCGTTTTCTGTTGGAAAACGGGAACGAACAAAATTAAATGTGGTTGTAGAAATAATTCAAAAAGTCCAAAAAACTAGCTGTCGCTTCGGGATCACAAGAAAAGCAAGGCGCTTCCCCGGAGCGAACTGAAGCGCTAGTTAATGTAAATGCTATGGTTGTTGGGTCCAATATGGGTCAACAAATTGCTGACAAACAGCTGCTAGGTATAGACGATAGTGAATACGAGGGCAGCGAGGAGTAGGACTACGAATCTGATGATGATCAGGGCGAATCTCAGGCGAGGGCAATGGCGGTCCATGTGGGTGGTAACTCTGGACAGAGTCACACCGAGGGCCGTGTCGCTTTCACAGTTTGTTCGGTTGCTGATCCAATGGTGGATAGTCAATTGAGGGAATTTCCAGAACCTGGACGAGCTACAGGCGACGAACCTGATTTTGGTCAATTGAGATTACCTATAGTCGTTCGTTTTGGGCCTAATGAGGTCGTAGGAATGCTAGATAATGGTAGTGATCGTAGTTTTATCTCGAAAAGGTTATATGAGAAAATTAAATATTGTCAAATTTCTCTTCCAGAACAAGATTTTGTGACCCGCAGGGGTGTTCTGTTAGCTGATAGCGTATCAATCGTGCATCCTGAATTCGCTGCAAAATTTCGTATAGCTGTCGACAACTGGGTTGGTCATGCTTACATACATGTGATAGACAATGTTTCAGGCGATTTGATTCTTGGGCAAAACTTTATGGTTAATTAGTGGGTGGCCACCAATGCGATGGAGAAGTGCTGGACATTTGTGGGTGATGATGTCATTCATCATTATGACGTTACAGCACTACCTAGTGAGGATAGTCAAAGCGGTGATGCAGAGACAGTCGGAGCCGATTGTGATTTTATTCGTTGTTTCAAGGTATTATTGCCTGAGCAAGAAGACCAGTTGACAGAATTTTTGGATGACCAATTTAAAAGATTTGAAGGTCGTGAACCTGGTCCTACAGATCTGATCTCATTAAAAATTAATCTATTAGATACGCAACCGGTTCGTCAAAAACCTTATCGCAGAAGCGAAGCTGTCAGGACAATATTGCATGAAGAGGTTGATCGGTTACTCAAGAAAGGTTATATTGTGCCTAGCAATAGTGCTTGGTCGAGCCCCCCAATGGTAGTGTTGAAGAAGAGTGGTAAACACCGATTCTGTGTCGACTATAGAGTACTGAATTCCAAGACGGAAAAGCCGGCGTATCCGTTGCCTAACCTTCAAGGCATTCTAGACGCCTTGCATGAAGCTTATTATTATATATAAGTGCCATAGATCTAAGTGAGGCTTTTCACCAAGTTCCCATGGATAAAGATAGTCAACATTTGACGGCGTTCGTGGTGGAAGGCAAGGGTTTTTTGAATTCACTCGCATGCCGTTTGATGTAACAGGTGGACCAGGTACGTTCCAGAAGCTCATGGATGAGTTAAAGGCAAAAATTACTGCCAAAATTCGAAGCGAAAAGAAACCAGAGGCCTGGGTAGATAAAATATTCGCGTATATTGACGACTGAATTATTGTATCTCAAACTTTTGAAGAGCATATTCAGATGCTCAAGTTGGTATTTGAGGTTCTGTATGAGGCTGGTATGATTATCAACAGGGAGAAGTCGCAATTTGCCTGCGAGAGAGTAGAGTTCTTGGGTTTTCTTGTTGATGGTCAGGGTCTTAGATCAAACCCTAAACGTATCGAACTTATACTGAATTACCCTACGCCTCGTAATCGTAAAGAGTTGCGTCGTTTTAACGGCATGGTCAATTGGTATCGCAGACACTTGGTTAATATCGCGCGTGTCCAGGCGCCGTTGAACAAATTGTGTAGTCCAACTGTGGAGTGGCGTTGGACCCAAGAGTGTGAAGAGGCCTTCCAAACCTTAAAAAAACAGCTCGCCAACGCTCCAGCCTTGAGTGTGCCTTGCCCCAACTCGCGCTTCTACCTGTACACCGATGCTTCGGATACAGGAGTTGCGGCAATTCTCACTCAAAGGGTCGAAGGTAAAGAGAAATTGATTTGTTGTGCTAGTCGTCCGCTTAGGGGAGCTGAGCGTAAATATTCAGTTACTGAAAAAGAATGTCTGGCGGTCATCATTGCAGTTCGCAAATAGAGGTGTTACTTGGAAGCTATGCCTTTTACTGTAATTACCGACCACAGTAGCTTACGTTGGTTATGTACTCTGAAAGACCCTCTCGGGAAATTAGCTCGGTGGGGAATGGAGCTGTTGGCTCATGATGTTGTTATTGAACATAGGAAGGGAACGTTAAACGAGGCCGTGGGAGCATGTGAGAAATGCCGTCTTCAAAAACCTAATTTACAGGAGCAGCAAATACCTGAAGGACAACGACCAGTCATGTCACCATGGGAATGTCTATCCATTGATTGTGTTGGTCCATTTCCAAGGAGTTGTTCTGGGAAAATTGGTCTTATCGTAGTACAAGATGTATTGACTCGTTACTTAGAATGCTTCGCGGTTTCAAAACTTGATGGTAAACGCGTGGTCGAGTCATTAGTCCAAGTTTTCAATCACTGGGAAACTCCTAAGAGTCTCATTAGTGACAATGGAACTAAGTTTGTAAACAAAGAGGTCGAAAAATTTCTGAAAGACTGCAGTGTTAAACAAATTACTACTCCACTCTATCACCCCCAATCGAACCCAGTGGAACGTATAAATAGAAATCTGAAAAATCTCCGAGCTATCTATGTAGGTGACAGACATAAGTCATGGGACAAAACACTTCCAGAGCTCGTATTCGCTTATAATACTTCTATTCATTCCACTCTGAAGGTTTCGCCAGCTTATCTTAACTTTGGTAGGCACCTCAACCCATATGGGAAGCCCGTAGGGTTGAATGGTGAAGTGTCAGGGGACGTTGAAATAGGAGAGTCAAGGGATGTTACTCTTAATCGTGCTAGGCGAATTATAGAGCTACAAGAGTTAATTGAGCGAAGTCTTGCTACGGAAAAATTTCAGAAAATATCGCAGTCAAGAGCAGAGCCAGGTATTTTACCTGGCACCGTGGTATATTACCCTAACAGGGTGTTGAGCAACGCTGGTAAGGGTTACTCTGCTAAGCTGGCACCTCGTTACAAAGGGCCTGCCAGAGTAAAAGAGGTACTTTCGCCTTTAGTAGTAACTCTCGATGACGACAAAGGAAAGTTTCTAGGGAAGTACTACGTCACTGATTCAAAAATCCCGAATAAATTAACTAATGTAACATTTCATTATTGCTAACTATATTTCTTACTATCTACTTACTACTTTCTACAGCAATTTTACAATAACATTCTCTATAGATTATCATAGTAACTTGCTCATTTCTTTTCTTTATTAACTTGTTTGACTTGGGGATAAGCTATTATTTCACTATCATCAAGTCTTTCCTTTTAATTCATCTAATGGGCAAGCTCACTGGCTTTTGAGTTATACTTATTGGATTTTCAACAGGGCGATGCAATATGTGGTTCCCAAAACGGGAGGAGCAGAAGAGCGCCAGTGGATAGACTATTTGCAAAAACAACTTGCTGAATCTCGAGAGCGAGAGGCGTCATCTGCCTACTGTTGTCAAACACTGAAGGAAGAGCTGCGTAGGGTCAAGGCTGACCTTGAATCAGTACGACGTGAGGAGACCGGACAGGTCAGTTCAACCACTTCAGATGATGCACGGCTGCGTCGCGAGTTGGCTGAATCAAGAAAGACCATTAACTATAACCGAGCTTCGATGGAAAAGCGCGACAAAAAGATCGTGGAGTTGGAGCAAGAAGCCCGCACGCTTGTTTTAAATAATGTCTAACTACGTTCTGAGCTGGGCACCGTCAAATCAACATTGAAAACCAGGGAGGACTCTCTGTTGAAACTGGCTGAAGAATATCGCCAGATAAGAGATCGCAAAACGGTAAAAACGAAACCCTGCGAGACACAAACAGTGCTCACCATGTTACGTCCAAAAGCGATTAATGGTTGCGTTATTTGCCGCTCAGAAGATCACATTTGGAAAAGGTGTCCTAATCCTATAAGATCTGATTTCTGCAGAGAATGCTTGGCTGACAATACCACTACCAACAAGTGTCCTTGGAGAAGTTATCATGATTGATCACGCAGGGATCGCTGTTCTGGATGCGGGGCCCCGCTAGAGTTACTTAACCCTTGGTGTGAATTGTGCATCGCACGTCTTCCACAGCACGAACCACCTGCTCGTCTGAAGAGACGAGTTCCAAGGGAAAAGAACGAAAGGGCCAAGAAAACAGAGGATAACCCGAGATACTTGCGCCTGGAGTCAGGCGAGATGATCGAATTACCTCAACAATCAACCAGTAGGCACTAATACGAAAGCAATTTCTTCTTCCTTAATTAATTTCGCTGCTGACATTTCAATACCATGCTTACTTGTTATTTTATAATTTCCAAACATTAATCGTGGCAACTTCCCTTGTCAAAATTTTTTCTCTTTTGTTCCTATTATAAAACTAATTATGTGTGTGACCTTCAGAACTTGTATTATTGTCGAAATTGATCTAAAATAAAATAAATAACTGGCACATTCCTCTAGATCATTCCATTAAAATTCTTTGCTAGACTCAACTGGTTTCCTTTGTATGACATTACGTTATAACCCGAATGAATGTATCATCATCCAACGAAACAATCGAATTTCTTGAAACACTACGCAGGAAAATAACGACAGTAGCAACATCAATCATAATAATAATAACAAATAAAAATATACAAACACGAGTTGACGTTCTGTCGATCGTTAAAATTGGGCAAGCTATAATAATCGAATCCAAGTAATCGATAGTCTCATACGAAACTCTCTCACATCACAATATATCATTACAATAATTAAAATTATACGAATTTTTTTGAGTTGGGAGGCGCTATGTATGATAATGGTTGACGTGAAATAAGGTAAGTTATTGTAACATACATTATTATGAAAATTAATGATCATGTTTACGCCAACACCCATGGGAGTCACTTCAACAACGATGCTGAAAGGAGCTACAACGATTCGAGCTATCAGACCAGGCTAAGCATCGATCTGGAAGGGGGTAGCTAAGACGAGGATTGTAGCGATCTCGCGCTCAGCCTGTCAATGCTCGCAATGGGCAATCGATTAACATCGGGTGCCGTCGGGCGACGGCGTGAATTAAGACATCCCTCAAAACAGATGATCCAATTAGGGAACGTGCAGTGGTCCCACTGCCCTAAATTATTGATTAGTAGGGATACACGGAGATCGTGCGGCAGCAAAAGAACAAGCTGCGAGACACTCGAGGAGTAACAATAAAAGTAAGAGTGCCTCATCGCAATTAAGTTACCGAAGTTGGTGAATTACCACGAGAAGAATATTTTAGTTGTGAAACATTGCCAAGAGATCTCGGGCGAGAGCAAGACAGATGTCTGAAGGAACCAGAAAGACCGGCAGGAGCTATCGTCGTCCATTCGGAGAATTCGACGAGGCGGATACGACGCAACAAGCGTAAGCCTGCTCTACATCTTAATAATTCTTGCATGGATTTTGTGTCATTTTGACTATCTTCTTATCTTCTAGTAATTAACTCGATATCTTACTTTGTTCTCGAGTAACTAACGCCTTAAACTCACAACTCAACAAGAGACTCGAAGGTTCGAGAAACCGTTGCTGGCTAAGGTCACGTATTGTTATCGTGTGTACGGCAGACTCAATAATTGTAAACAACGTCTAAACGACCAACATAAATACTCCTTGAGAGATTGTACGTTAGAGTATCTTTTAAGTATAACACTCAATTCAATTGTTACTGTTCAATTATAATAAGTCAATTAATCTTGTAATCGTATGTGGTGTGGCGTTGGAACGTTCCGCGTATGATTCATTAGTAACCTGCAATAGAGTCGCGACAGCTTGCGAACTCAAATTCAATTATTGTAACTATTATTATATATAAACTAGAGGTCCTGCTTGCAGGCCAGTTAATTACTTGACTTATTTTACGTACCATTAACCGGTGGAAGTCTGGTATAAAACTTCCTG
The DNA here is from genome assembly GCF_013357705.1 of Chelonus insularis. Lineage (NCBI taxonomy): Eukaryota > Metazoa > Arthropoda > Insecta > Hymenoptera > Braconidae > Chelonus > Chelonus insularis. The sequence goes on from NW_023276775.1 coordinate 270,666, forward strand.
GCGCATTACGGGCATTAAAATTACAATTTAATAGTTTAATTCGTGAGTGGGCAAATTCTGGGCTGTGAGACATCAGGTATAGGTGACAACAGCTAGCCTGGTGGACTCATTGTCTCATCGTTAATTTCAATCCCAACGTTTTATTGCTATTCATTTTGAGCATCTTTTAAAATATATATTAGATAATCATGTAACATAATTGGAATACATCTATACGTTACAGTATCTTACAGTATTAAAAAATTTGTGTTAGTGAACTTTCGTTATATTACGCTCAAAAATAGTCCATGTTCTATAGTTTTTGAACCAGTTACTGGTCAACCTGTCATAGAACTTGAGTTTTATCTTATATGTAATCCTTAACAAAAGGTCAACTTTTCAATAACCCTACCATTCAAGGAAAAAAATAAGTGTAACGGAACAAAGCAATCGGAAATTAGATTCAATAAAAATATATGTTTTTTATTTTTAGCACTAACAGGTACACTGAAAAAAATTTTTATAATGATTGTCACTTTCAAACACAATGAACATTGATAATAATTAGGTGAGTAACTATTGAATGTCTGCTAAAGATAACTACACTTGGTTATCTTTAGCAGACAACTTGGTAACTTAGTACGCGAGCTTAACACGCTTCTCAAGTAAGTGAAATGATTGTGCATGTGACCCTCACCGATCGGGCAATGCAAAAAGAATTCGAATTTATTACTTAATTTGCTAAAAATTGTAAATATATCGTTTGACTTGGTTATAGAATTAGATATAAATGGTTCTGATGGTTCTAAATTGCACCACCATTAATGATTAACTCGAAATAGAAGGATTTGAGAGAACAGAAAGCGTTGCGTGTGCACGCAAAAGGGAATAGAAAATGAATGACCACAAAAACTCCATCCGTTAAATTGAACATTGATTGTTTATCTCCAGTTCTTGACTAAGACTTCACTTGACCGCACGTATTCTTTCGATTTAATTAATTGCTGTCAATCTTTAATAAATATTTTCTTTACTAATTAACTTTCTGAAGTTGTTATTTTTAACTTCCCAGTGGGAAGTTATAGTAATGGGTGCGATTTTGCGAATCGCTAATTTTGACATATCTCCGCGTTTTAAGGTCCCCAGAGTTGAATACGATAGTTTTTACGTGGACGTCTGTGTGTGTGTATGTGCATATGTTCGTATGTTCGTACGTGCGTTCGGAATTATTTTTCGCCTCGATTATCTCAAGAACAAATAAAAATTGGTGTGAGGCCATTCGGGGCGCCCACACGAGGAACTTCCCATTAGACGATTTCGATTACAAATTGGCTTTCCTGAATTTCATGAACATTATCGTACGATAGGTATCAGCAACAATGTTCATTTGTAAGTAAACCTTGTTTAAGCTTTACGCTACCTAGTGACAATCGACACCAAAAATTCAAAAACATTTTGGAAATTACCAGAAAATGTTTAAAAAATAATGTACTATAAAATAGTCGTTATCGATTTCGTCATAAAAATAACTGTTTTGAAGACATTATGATATTTCATTTTTTTATATGAATTCCACACGTTAAAATGTCGAAATATGTTGAAATCCAGAAATTGTGAAATCAAACGATCATAATGATTTTCTCGTAGCAAATTAAAATAATCATAGTCAACTGTGCGAAATTATGAATAAAAAAGTTTTTTCAATTTTTAGTGTTACACCAACCGTTCGGTTATTTAACGTTTAACCTTGAATAACTTTGAAATAGTAGGTCTCCCGAAAAAAAACATACAACATAAAATATTTGCGAGGAAATTCTCTACAAAAAAGTACTTCAGTTTTTTGTAGTAGGACCAACCGTTTTCGAGATATAAGTTTGAAACCTTCGCCAGTTTTGTATTGTAATTCTTTTTTTGCCCATAAAAAAAAAACTAATCGACCAATTTTATTTAAAATCTTTTCACCTGTTCTTTGTCACATTCTTTATCGAATGCAATTGATCCGAAGTGGATATTTTAATTAGTTTTCGAGAAACCGTGAACGAAAGAAATAACTTGCAACCCGAACGCACATACGTACATACATACATCTTCTTAAAAACTATCGATATGAACTCCTCACATGTTAAAACATCGAGATCTGTCAAAATTCCAGCGTCGCCAAATCAGACCATTACAATAACTTCCTAATGGGAAGTTAAAAATGATATCGACGTGGGACCAACTGCATTCGACGCGTAATTACGTAACTTAGAACTGATTAGATTTTCAGCAAAATCGGTCCAGCCATTTTTTATGCAGAATCAAAAAACTGAAAAAATAGTGAACAACCTAAATTCTGCAATTTATAAATTATACCATTTTTTAGACAGAATTTCGGAATCTTTTGAAAAATATGAATATCAAATGTTTAAAATAATTGTACAGAAATATGATGACAGTATTTCATAGAAAGAAAATTTTTTAAAACCGAAATCAGCGATAAAGAAATTTTAAACTTGTGTTGGGACAGAGAAAATAGCGTTGAGAATGATAAAATAGTCAATGATTATTGTGAATAATAAAAAATTGTGTTCATAACGATTGAACATTGTAAATAACGAATGATTATCGATCATAATAATATTTGAATGAAAAATTTTTTAATTGTTATAAACAATAAAAATAGAGATCTATGCAATATATTTAAATTCTTTTAACGCGTAATTTTTTATTTTTCTTGAAAAAAGTTACCAACCGTACGACATGAATGGAAACGCATTCTTTTTGTATATAACAATTAAATCTGTTATAAATAATAAAAATAGAGATCTATGCAATATATTTGAATTCTTCTAACGCGTAATTTTTTCTTTTGCTAAAAAAAAGTTAATTATAAATGAATTCGAAAGCCTATTTTAGAATGAATCGACAGTTTTTACGTGGACGTCTGTGTGTGTGTATGTACGTATGTGCGTTTGTGCGTATGTGCGTATGTGCATATGTGCGTACGTACGTTTGGTATTATCTTTCGCCTCGATTATCTCGAGAACAAAAAATGATATCGATGTGGGACCAATTGCATTCGACGCGTATTTACGTTACTTAGAACTGAAAATGTTTATAGGAAAATCGGTAGAGCCATTTTTCTGGCAGAATCAAAAAACTGGAAAAAAAAGGAAATTACTTGAATTTTGCAATTTATAAATTATACCATTTTTTAGACAAAATTTAAAAAACAATATCAGCAATGAAAGAATTTTGAACTCGTGTCAGGATATAGAAAACAGCATTAAAGACGCTATAATGGTCAATAATAATTTTTAATAATATGGAATTGTGTCCATAACAATTGAACATTGTTACTAGCGAATGATTATTGATCATGGTAATATTTGAATAATAGGATTTAAATTGTTATAAACAATAGAAATAGGGGCCCTTTCTATATATATGAATACTTTTAACGCATAATTTTTTCTTTTACTAAAAAAATGTTACCAACCGTATGCCATAAATGAAAACATACTTTTTTCGTGTATAACAATGAAATTCGTTGTAAATAATGAAAAAAAGGATCTATGAGGTACATTCGAATTCTTCTAACGCACAATTTTTTCTTTTACTGAAATAAAGTAACTAACCATATCAAATGAATAAAAACAGACTTATTTCTTTTATAACAATTCCATTTGTTATAAAAAATTGAAACGGGTTCTATTCAAATTGTTTTTTTATTTTTTCCACTGGGAAGTTGGTCGTGTGGACCTTTCGGGTCGCACCCAGACCACTGCAGAGCACTGATATTTTCATATTTAATGTCAGGAGTAATTCGATTCGCGTGCTGTAAATATTTTTGTTAGTGAATTTTGAAGAATATCAAAAATAATCGTGCTAAAGAGTCCAAATCGTAGGCAAACTACCTACTAATGGAGGACTTCTAGCTTTAGAGATAAGGTTAAATCGGTTAGAAGAAAGACTGAACGGAGATCAAATTCGGTTGGAGCAGCGTTTTTCAGGAAAGTTGGAGGAAGACTCAAGGCTTACTCAGAGAGATAAGAAATCTTATTACTAATAATAATAATGATAAGAATAATTGTATTGTTGTAATAATGATTAAGAAATTAATAATTTAGAAAATAGTACTAATGATTTGGTTAAATCGGTTTCAACTTCTTCAATTAATAATAGTTCTTTAGCTTTTGCAAAACCAGGAAAATTTGATGGTTCTCAGACGTGGAAATCTTATTTTCGTTCATTCAAGACCATCACTCATCTGCATAAGTGAACAAATGAAGTAAAAGCATCGATTTTAGTGTCCTGTCTGAAGGACAAAGCTCAAGTAATTCTAGAAAATTTGAGTTTAGAAGATTTAGGGAATTTCGCAAAATTGAAGAAAATTTTAGAAGATCGTTTGGTGGAGCTCAATTTTCTAGAGCTTATGTGAGTCGTTTCCACGCTAGGAAACAGTCCAAAAATGAAAATTTGACAAACTTCTTAAATAATTTGGATAGGCTTGTCAAATTTGCAGATCCTTCGGTTTCTTTTGAGCTTTAGAGCTTTAGAGCTTGAGTCGATTGAAGATTCCACTTCTGGAGGTCAGGATAAAAACAATGTTAACAATAATTTGAAAAAAAAAAAATTTATAATGATAATAATAATCATTTCGATTCTGCAGAAGGAAATTTAAAATCTCTTAATAATCAAAATTCTTTTCATGGATTTAGATGTTGGATTTGAGGAATGGAAGGTCATTCCAAGAAGAATCACAAGATTCTTCAGGCTGTTTAATCAAGTTCAACAGAAAATAATTAGATTTAGTTTAAAATGCTATTAGATTAAATTCAGAGATTGAGTTCAATTTTTCTAGTAAGTGAAGGAAATCGCCTAAAGTTTTAGTTATTTTCGGAAGGTCATCATGCATTTAAAATTTACTTGAAGATGTTATGTTTTAAATTTCAGAAAATCTTGAATGGTCGCTTTTAAATGATTAAATGATTAGACTTGCTCCGTATAATAATAATGTATCATTGTTGACTCTTTCTAGATTTTTAATTTCTGTTGAATTCGGGGCTCTTATAACTTCTAGTCAGAGAACGTTGGCTCTCATTGATCATTTGATTGTTGATATAAATTCGCAATGTCTGTCCTAGAGCGTTCTCGTGGAGTTACTTAAGGATATACACGGTTGAGGTCAATGTACCGGAATTCTTTTCTCTATTTATTGGCCAAAGTGAAGCAAAGTGAGGTACTAGATGTCCATAGTATCCTATTATTTTTGTTCGAATAGTATGCGTAACTGTGAGCCCAATTTTTAATAATCTAGTTTGCACTGCAAGCAGACGCTATTGAACTTATTTTCGAAATTCCTTGCGCAAGGTGGAATTGAATTAATTGTTTGTATGATATTGAATTATTTATTTGAGAGTCGGATTTCATTTAAAAAGAATGCGAAGTCGGAATTTCTTTAGAGAATTGACTTCATGAAATGTAACCATTCAACCTAATTATTAATTGAACAATGAATTTACAATAAAATAATGGAATTTTTAGAGAACTTTGATTTTATAAGGAACTTCCAGTTCTTGGCATTCCCTACTCTTTGGGTTCTTATGGTTCTTTCCAGTTGTTCTTGCTGATAAGAAAGAAGAAAGGAAAGGGAATCGAAGATAAAAATTAAGATTTTTAATTTGACTAAAGGACGATTAGTTTTTAAGGAATCTTTTATTGTATAGAATCATGTTATTAGTTTAATTTAGATCATCTTGGTCTGTTTAGAAGCTTTTACCCACTGCAGGTTTTTTCCCTCCTAATGATTTATTTTATTCATTTTAAAGCAGAGTTGTAAAGCGGCAGTATTGGAAGCTGGGCTGAATTTAAATTTTAGTTATTTTTAAAATCATATCGAATTGAATTTTTAGTTCATTTAGTTTGAGATTTCATTTTAAACTTTATTCAACTTCAGCCTAATCCAATACTTTACTCAACTAATAAGAATTGCCGTGTGACAATTTTTAGAAGATCGGGAGAAGTGTAAAATATTTGTATGTCGCCATCTAATGACTATTAGACTAACGACAGTTTGTTAGTTAACGACGATTGCTTGACGATTAGATTGTTTATAGCAACGAGGGGAGAGTTTGTTTATCTCCAGTTTTCGACTCAGAGTTGAGTTGACCGCACGGATTCTTTCTTTTAATTAATTGCTGTTAATCATTAATAAACATTTTTATTTATTTTCTAATTTTCCGAAGTTGTTATTGAGTCTTATTTTACAATATTGTGAAATAATAGAATGAGAACAACTATTATCAAAAGTTAGTTTTTAAAAAATGACAGATTCAAATACAGAATCAACGACAAGACGTCTAATGTCAATCCATCTATAGATGGACACACATATATTTTACAATATGTATATATGTTAGGCGCGGTAAGCATAGAAAAATATAGTTTGTCTGCCAGGAATTTTGTAGGATAATATTAGAGTAAGTAGCACGTTATGGACTTGTAAAAAAGCAACTAAGATTGAGTAATTTATTTATAAGAAATGAAAAATTCATCGTCTCTATATCATTTAAACATAGCAAAAACAATCAAATAAAGACATTTTAGACTTAAATTTATTCGATTCTACAAAATTATGTGAAATTGATTCTTTAGAAATTAATAAATGTAATTTATAAAAAAGAAAACATGTTGAAAATGACAAATAATAAGATACATTTTTATTCTGAAATTTTAAATATATTTAGAAGCATTGTTGAAAACAAAATTCAATATGAATTCCATTGTAAAATTATGGAAATGTAAAACCAATCATAAAATATTACAAAGTTATAGACTTACCACACCAATTGGTTATAAACGATTTGAATGAAGCGTCAAAAAGTATAAGAAATGAAATAAATAGCATTAGATTCATATCCATGCAAAACATAAGTTAACGAAAATACACAATTTTCAACGTAAAAAAAATATGTGAAGGAGGCATTTCCGCGCCTAATATATATGCATCATCTTACTCAGAATGACCCCAAACATCCCATATTTCAAGGTCAAGGTCATTGGGCCGGTGAAGGTTAAACTAAATAATTACCTTTTCATTACTCAAAAACAATAATAACTATTGTTTATCGAATGTCAAAGTTTGGCAAATATCGTTTTTCCACCTACCGCTGACGTAGCGAGAACGGTTGAGCGCCTTTTTGATTGTCATTTAAAAAAAAAAATCATTTCTAAAATCTTAAAAAATCAGGAGAAATTCTGGAATGTTCAGAATCATTTTTTTAACATTGTTCCATTAAAATAAAAAGGAATTTTTCGATTTTTCATAGTATCTGAAACGTCTTTTTTTTTAATTTTTTTGGTGAACGTTGCACCCTCATATTTTTTTAGTTTATAGGCACATTTTATAGCCAATTTAGGAGGAGATATAATTTTTTCTATTCTATAAAATGGCTATCTCAGTTTTTTTGAAAAAAATTTGTTAATCCTGAAAAAAATTCAAATGTTGTTTTTTGATTATTTTACCTTTATTTCGGGCGTGAAGTTATTTTTTAATATAAGAATTATTTACAGTTTCATATCTTTATGTGCTGAGTATAAAACAATTATCTTTTAATTTTTTTAGCATTTGTTACAGATCAATTTTATGAACAAATACGTAATTTTCAATTCTTTAAAACTTTTTTTAATTCAATTCGTAGCTTTTTCATGACCAATTATCAACAGAATGTTGGATTTATTAAGAATTGATTTGTAGTATGTTAGTTTTTAATTGTTTATGGAGAAAATAGTTCCAATAACAATAATTGTTATTGGAAAATTTTTTTTTTAATAATGAACAATGCTTTTTCAAACGATACATCCAGAAAAATTATAATATTCTTCTTCAATTGTTTTCCGAACAATTTTTTTCGTTATTAACAATTTTCTTAATCAATATATTTTTTTTTCAGTTACTCCATCATTATTGCAAACTAGCCGTCAATTATTCATGTTCTAAAAAAATTTTTTTATCATTACTTATTAGTAATTATAAAATATCGTTTTATATTTCTGTCATTTTCTGAAATTTGTAAATTATTTGTGATAATTTTTTATGAAAAAATGTAGTTTACGCACTTTGCTCGTGCGATTTAGTACATTGTACGTCTTTTTTTAACAATTTTTACTCAATCTAGAATATTTTCCAGTTTTTCAACTTCTCTATTCTACAATTTACAACAGTCATCGCTTCCGTGACCTCTCGCACTAGAAGGCTCTGCCCCTTTACAATTGAAACGTGTCAGTTCAGAAGTTGTTTTTGCTTGAATTTTGAAACTGAAACTTGTTTAGTTTTTTTAGATGATATAATTACCTTCCGTACAGAGTCTTAATGAACATTTTATCCATTTTTTATATGTTTTCGAAAGACTTTTATAATTAGGGCTTGAAATTATTGATAAGAAATGTATATTTTTTAAATAAGAGGCTGTCTTTCAGGTCATACTTTTTTTAATAAAGGTTTGAAGAGTTGTCCTGAAAAGATTTCTGCCATTATTAATTGGCCTATTCCGAAGAATAAAAGTGAACTTGAGAGTTCTCTTGGACATTGCTTGTATTATAGGAAATTTCTTCTCTTCATTTAATTAGTGAAGAGAAAAGAGATTTTATTTGGAATGATATCGCCCTTCAAACTTTTCGAACTTAAACAAACTTCAACTACTACACCTATTTTAGGTTATCCTAATGCTAATTTTCTATTCATTCTCGACACTGATGCTTCTAATGTTGGTATTGGAGCAGTTCTATCGCAAAAAATTCTAATTAAGATAAATGGCAGAATTATTCATCAATAAAAGGTTATTGCGTATTTTCATAAACCTTAGAATAGTTGTGAACGGAACTATTGTGTTACTAGAAAAGAGTTGTTCGCCGTTGTTATTTAGGTTAAACATTTTCATCTATGTTCTTTTAATGACAATATTTTGCGTACTTTCGCTGAAATTGATGATAATTTCGATTTGATTAATTTTCAGAATGATGATACTATTTCAAAATTAAGGGATTGTTAGATCATCAGATTTCTCGATTTTTGTTAGCTTATCGTTCTTCTAAATATGAGACTACAGAATTTTCTCCAGCATTATTAATTCTAGGTCGTAAATTAAGATTAACTCTACATTTTTTTCGTGGAATTTCTCCTTCAGAAAATATTTCTAAGGACAAAGCTACAGGTGAATATGTTTTTGACTATCGTGGAAAATTACAACGCAATTATCATCATGTGCGACGTAATTGAAAAAATTAAATCAGGGAAACTTAAATCCAATTTTTATTTAAAATCTAATATATTGTCTTTTAACGAAGGTCAAAAGGTTTAGTTTTATTTTCCTGAAATAGTTAAAGAGAAATGCTCTAAACTTCATTCAGATTGGTAAGGTCCATATATTATGAAAAACGTATCAAATGATGTTGTTTTTAGCATTTAGAAAATTTCAAATGGTCGCTTAAAAGTGGTTCATACGAATAGACTTGCTCTTATAATGCTGATGATTGATTGTTGACCGAATTGCTAATTTCTGTTTTGAATTTTGGCTGACTACTACGTTAGTATTTTAGATTTTTGAATTGTACAGAATCACGTCATTAGGAAATTTAGATTATTTTGGCCTGTTTTGGAGGTTTTTCCTCACCACAGGATTATTCCCTCTAGACTAATTTGTTTTATCCATTTTTACTTTATTATTTTAACTTTTTTTTACGGAAAGCAACAATTACGCGGTAGAAGAACTTAAATATATTTAACCGATTACGTTTTTTATTATTTATAACAAATCAAATTTAATGTAAAAACGCTTTACATTAACAATAAACAAACGGAAAGACTTTTTACACGTCTAAATCTTCTGTTAATGTGAACGACCATTTTCATAAAAGGCCGCTACCCTTCGTCTGCACTTTTGATTTTTAAAATAAGTATTTAAATTAGTAATCACATTGAATACTTATTTGAAATAAACTTATATATCACAAAAGGCAATACGCGAAAAACAGATATTTTTTAACATTTGTAAGAAAGACAGCGCTGAGCTCGTTATAATCATTCATATTTAAAAATATGCCTATTTGCGTAATTTAGACCAAAGTTTTAGCGACATTGACCAAAAAAGAATAAATTTAGTCTCGACCAAATACATAATGTAAGATTATTTTACATGCGAAACATGTTCAAAACATAATATTTTACCGAGTTCGACTTGTCAACTCTTTGATCGTTAACTGAAGTTATTAATCTAATCTTCTCTATATTCTGAGCCGATACTGCCAGGTGGTAGATATTATGATAATAACATTAATTTTATTAATAGAGGCGTGTGTTCTTGTAAAGATAAAATGTCCTTGCGACGATTTTTTTTTAACCATAAATTCTTCTTGTATTATATTGAAACAACAGAACACGTGTTGGTCCAAAATCCCTTGATTAGACTTTTGGCGTCAAATTACTTAATTAACTAATTGATAAAAAATATCTCCGGACATAACAGTTTACTGACTTTGCGGAGATTCTCTAGCCACTTGTACATATACAAAGAAAAATACTTCATGTGTAATTAATGTGAATTTATCTTTGTCACTTTCATTTGCATTATCGTTTAAGAATAATATACCTTTATAAATGCAACATAAGTGAGATCTCTGCATTTATTTATTTTGCCTCTCGCATTGATGAACTGCAATTTTTTCAGTATTTTGTTGTTAAGGGCATTGTTTTCAAGAGCGCTTATTTTTGTGAATACCTCGATAATATATCTTACATTTTTTTAATATAGTCAAATATTAACATTTTTACGCAAACCGATTTACAACCAATTTTTTATATACATTTAGAGTGAAGTACTACACCAAGGACAATGGTTATCAGATTGGGCACCCGCTGTCGTAACAAGAAATAAATACATATTCTTAATATCACAAACTCGCAGCCAAAAAGTTTTAGAAATAAAAGCTGGTCACTTTTTCGTCATGTCACTGCCAACATTTATATGGGTAAATATGATTATAAACTGATTTTTTCAATAATTATTCGGTTCAAACATCATTAGGCAATAAGCCTGATAGATAAGGACGTGATTCACGAATAACTTCAAGTTCGTTTACATAAAGTCATTAGTAACGTGAATGCATTATGTAAATATCAAGAGTTTTTATTATCATAAATCAAAAATTTCATAATCAACTGTGTTCTACATAGAAAGATATAACATACAAACCTAATAAAAAAAAATCCGTTTTCCGGTGTTACTTCAATGAACTACTCGTTTGAAAGTTATTGTTACTAGAAGAATTTACAAACTTGTAATATCACCCAGTGTTAAAGCATTCAGAGTAGCGGTAATAAGATTACGTGATATTTGTATATCTATAAGTGTTGCAAGGGTTTTATTTCGGTTTTAGATTTTAGCAATAGTAGGAACGGTGGACTTTGTGCAAATTTAAAGTTTTTAATTAAAGTATCTAGAAACAGTAAAATAAGTCGACTGATGAACAATAGAACATAATTCTTAATGATTACTCGAGTTAAAATATTCTTTCTACTATAATTCTCACATTTCTTCTTATCCTACTTTTGATCCGTGACTTATTTTTTATTCTTCTAATGTATAAACTTGCATAAAAATTTAAAAATTTCGGTGTATTAAGAATATCTTGCTTTTGACCTTTATGTTTTCTCTAACATCTATCCTAGAACTTCCAAAGCTTTTACATCATCTATTTTTAAATACAAACAGAGTATATATTACATGCACGTCTTTTTTTAAACCATAATGAAGTCTTGCACTTTTCTCCCACTGATTTCAGAAGAATCGGGTAATTCATTCTAAAATTTCCAATGCATTAAAAACGAATAATGTATCAATTAATGTGGCGAATATATTGTGATGTCATAATTTATTAAAAGGACATCTTAAAGATCACTCCTTTTTAGCCTACACCTAGTGCAATAGCTGGGATGGAGTAAGAGGTTGTTGCATTAGGATTTAATAATAATAATTAAATATTCTTTTAGTTTTAATAAGTTAATAAATGGGATAGAATTAATAGGGATATTTATTTAATTAACAAATTAATTTTAAAGCCAATTAATAATTTATTAAATTAATAATCAAATTATAATTTTTAATTCATATAAATAATAATTTCTTAAACGAGATTGCACTCTCTTTTAAATTTTAAATAAAAATAAATATTAAGACTTACTTTTGATTTTTAAATCCGAATTATAATTTTAAATCCAATTTGTATTCTTTTAATTAAATAATTATTCAAATAACTTTTATTATAAACAATTAACACGTCTTAATATTTTGATTGATAAAACTAAAGTGTCACTTAAAGGACATTTTCGGTTGTTGCTAGCAGGTAGCAACATCCCTTCTTTTACATTTTTAATTGAATAATTAATTTTGATTGGTTACAATTAAATCAATAATAATTTCTTTTTATTTTCTTTTAGTTTGTAATTAAATATTTTTGCGAACAATGCTTCTGACAACGATTTATATTTCTTGCATACTAAATTACATCTGAAGCATTGTTAAACGCAATAAAAATTAATAAGAAATATTTCTTTAAATTTTTAATAATTATTTATAATAACTTTCAAATCTATTTCTTAAATATATATTTTTAAATTTAAAACGTATGGGCGCGTAGTGCCACATGACGTGACACCCCCACACTTGGACGATTGTCACACATGAGAATCATGTTGACAAGATGTCACAAAAAAAAATTAAATTTATATTTGTATTATTATTTTATTTTATGAATTATATATATATTTATGAATAGGATATATTTTTAATTTATTTCTTCTTTTAAATAAATTTATTTAAGGTTTCTAATAAAATAATCAGAACTTTTTTTTAAAAAAAAATTATAATAATGAATAAAATACTTTTTTATTGATTAACATTATTCTTATTTTCATACATTTTTAAAACATTTTTAAATTGAATATATTAATATGACACCTTTATCCTTCCATTCTCTCTCAAAAATTTTTCATGCGTTAAAAATTCAGCAATGCATTCATAACATTGCTCACAAGATCTGATATTTAGAATTTTCTTTCCACATTCATCGCACTGTTCAATTGGTGTACGCGTAATGATGTGAAAGTCTTTATAAACTTTATAATTGAATCTTTCATAAGATACAATTTGTAGATAACAATTGGTGCACAAAATTTCATCACTCCAATTGTCTATAATTTGAATAAAAATTCTAACAACTTTTTCTTTTAATTTCACACACTTATAGTCTTCTAGTTCTTCAAAAACTTCACGTTGGTCTCTGATATTTATTCCTTGAACAGCATCCAAACTGACTTCATCGCAGTCTGAATGATCGGGACAAGTTAGATCCATCTTAATTGTGTGTATTAAAAATTTCACTTTAAGAGTAATAAAATAAACTGTCACAACTGGACTTTAGCGAATCGTTTGATTGAATGAATCACTAAAATATTTTTAATGAACTGTTACCAGTCAAATTGAGTTTTTAGACACCAACGGGGTGCAGAAGAGAGTTAAACATATGCTAAAGAATACCTGTCATTCGAAACTTCCCTTGATAACGCGCGACTTGAACGTCCTTGATGCGTTATAAAGGAAAAATATATGTAGCAATATTAAAAATATTGAAAACTTATAATTAATTAATAATTCAAATGAATTTTCAATAATTAATATGAGTATAATGAATATAATAATAAATATTAAATATGAATTGTAAAATTAATTTAAGTATACTATTAATTAACTATTTAATTTATGGAATATATTTATTTTATGAAAAATTTAATCATAAAAATAATATAATAGTATAAAATTTAAAATGATTCATTCAAACTTTAGCGCCTACAGGGACGTATCAACGACCCTTCTTCCCCCACACTTACAACTATTGACAGAGGTGTGAGCGAAGGAAATTGGTTATCCTCCCGGAATAGAAATTCAAAAACTTTTTTTTAAAAAAAATAATATTTAAATAATTATAATTATTATTTTTTATTTTTAATTATTTTATTACTTTTTTTTTAAAGATTTTTATGTATTTTGAAATTTTTTATTATATTTGTATAGTTTTATCATTTTTTTAGTATTTAATTAAATTTAATATACTTAAATAACTATTAGAAATTTTATTTACTTATAACTTTTAACTTTTATTGCATAATTATTTTCCATAATGTCTCTATAGTATACCCAAGTGTTTGAACAATCTTCACATATATATCCTGGTCTTGAAATAACAATTCTTCTGTAACATTTCACACAATCTTGAACTACTAGTCGTGGTGGACAGAGATGATGCCAATTTTTATCACAATAACTGAATGATCGTTTTTGTTCATTTGATATTGTTTGATAACATTCAACACACAGAAGTTTATTATTATAATAATCAACAAAAATTTCTTCTTCTTTTTCATCAATTTTTAAACATGATGCTGTAATTAAACTTGCGTAAAATTTTATATTTCTTCCAGGAATCCTTGTATGAGGAATCCCATATAATAAATCCAATTCTTCTTGTTGTTGCATATATTTTAATACACCATCAGGAATTTTCATCTGCAAAATTTTTTAAAATATTGAAAGATATAATAAAGTATATTTGTTAGTAATTTGAAAATTTATTCAGCCATATTGAATACACTGACTGATTTATGTTGCAATTTTGAGTGATTTAATTTTGTTGAATTATTTTCTGTTTCTAATTTTGGATAAATTCTTCTTTCATTATCTCCGGATTGTTGAAATTTATTTTGGTCGATTCTTGAAGATTCTCCTTCTTGATCTTGATGATAAAAATTAGTTGCTTGATTTTTATTTTCTTCTAATTTTGGATAACAAATTTGCGATTGATTTTGTTGATACATAATTTGTTGAAACTCATAAGGAATTGTTGGTGAATTCATTTGAACTTGAGGTTGATCTATGATAACCTCCATGTTTGAATTATCATTTTCATTATTTTTAAAATTATTTTCTTCTGTTTTGTCATTTGAATTAATATTATTACAATTATTATTTTTATTTTGAGCTTTATAAAGAATAAAATGAGTACATGCGTCCCAAAAAGATAATAAAAGATAATATGAGCAACCATAAACATTTCTTATGGCATATCCATGAATAATTGTATCAAAAACTAATTTTATCAAACGAATAATAGTAAATATACCGAGAAGTCCTGCACTTATTGTTCCAAAAGCCACAAACTTCCCCCAAGTTTTCTTCCATGTTGATTCTGCAAGTTTTTCTAATGAATTTTGATCAAATAAATTATACATTGATTCTCCTTGATTAATTGTTTGTTTTCCAGATAAAACACGTGCAATGTTATTTAATATTGCTGGTTTCTCCAAGGGAGACATGATTCTATCTCTTAATTTTTCTAGATTTTGTTGAGAATAAATACCACTTGTAGCTAAAGATTTTGATTGAACATATTTCCATGTTAATTTCATTAAAGGTTTGAAAATATTTGGTGGAACAACTTCGATAGGTCCAGGTGAAAATCTATACCAAACTCCGTTGACATTAAAAATAGGTAAATATTGTAAATCACAAGTAATTTGAGTTCCTTTTCTCACTAAAATATGTGTTTTGGGTTTCAAAAAGTAACTTGAGTTTCCCTTAACCACTGATAATTCTTGATAACATTCTTCTCTTGGGTATACCGATACATCTACAGCTAAGCATTTAATTATTGTTACAGTTTCGCCTGCTATAATCGCCATATAGCCTGGCCCTTTCATATAATTATACGCAAATTCATCTGGATTTTGTATAGCTAATGATAAAGAATTCTGTAAAACATTTCGTTCTAAATAACATCTATAAACTAAAATATCATTATATAATTGTTTCATTTGTTTTTGAATAAATTTTTCAACATAAACAAACTTAGAATTAACATACGTAAATAAATCTAAATTTTCTGTTGTTATACTTTCTTTAATTAATAAATCGTCTTTACTAGTTCCATAAATAAATAAACTTGGATGTTCTGTTCTGATTATTTTATAGCCACATATTATTTCTACTTTTGCCGTGGCTAAAGCAAAAGTAATTCCATTTGATTCTAAAGAATAAATAATTTCATGCGATTCTGAATCTTTTTCGACTATTCTGTTTACTTTTCCCGAATATAAAATTTCATATTTATTGAATTGACAGTCATCGTGTGAAATATATTCCCAAAAAGTATATCCTCCTTCATAATCTAGACACCAAAGATTTTTTAATGGACAAGTTATTGCTGACCTTAAGTGAATTTTATTTGATTCTAATTTAATTTCTGTAAAATATTCTTGTAAAGTAATTTTGACTATTCCTTGAACTACGACATTAGCCCAATTTCCATAAATATCAGAATAATATTCTCCGAAACATTTTCCATCATTCTCGATACTTCCAGCAAGTGTTACACTTCTTGTGGTTGTATCATTAATTTTTAAATCAGTTAAAAATATTTTTCCGAGATATAAAGAACCCGTTTTATGAATTTCAGAACATTTTTCTTTAGAAATTTCATACAAATATTCATTAAAACCGTTATTTACTATTGAAATATGAGAATGCATTCCACAATGATAAACTGTCCGTAAAATTTCAATTTTACATTGTATTACTTTAGTTAAAGAAATTCTTTTTAATTGTAATAATTGAATGAAAGGTTGAGAAATATTAACTTCTCTTTCTGGAAATTCACAATCTCCAATTTCATTGATTGAAAAGGTGGTTGAATTTACTGTTGATCTTTCACAATCATATCCAATTATCCGAAAAACGGATGTTGGACTTAATAAAAATAAAATTGCAGCGAAAATTATTTTGATAATCATCTGTAAAGTAAATTAATTAGCTTCATTGTTATCACCTATTTTAAAATTTAATTTTCGTGTTTTATGTATTGGTGTTATTTCTGGATTAATAAATGAATATCTCAATCTATTCATATGAACAATTTGTGTTCGTTTTTCAGTTTGAATTTTTACATTCCCTTTTCCTAAAATTTCAAGAACTTTATATGGACCTGAATACTGATCTTTAGTTTTTCCAGGATTAGGTCCACTTTGTAAGAAAACATAATGTCCTGGTTTAAGATTTTGAGGATTACAATATTTATCATAATATTTCTTTGACGTTTCTTTTGATTGAACTAAATTTTGATATGCTAATAATCTTATTCCATGTAATCTTGTAACTAAATCAATTAAATATCCTTGCATAGTAGGTAATTGTTCACATTCTCTTATAGGTTCACTAGATGGTAATCTAGCTTGTTGACCAAAAACTATTGTATAGGGTGCATTTTGAATGCCAAAATGATAACTAGTATTATAAGAAAATACTGCTAATTCTATCCAATCATCCCATTCATCATCAATTGATGAATAGAACTTAAGATATTCATTCAAAGATTGATGTGATCGTTCTAAGGAACCATTTGATTGTGGATGATAAGCTGTCGTTCGTAACTTTTTAATTCCGAACCTTTTAGCAACATTTTGTAACAAGGCACTCATAAAATTGCGACCCTGATCTGTTAAAATAACTTTAGGTGGACCAAAAATACAAATATATCGTTTAATAAAAACATCAGCAATTGTTACTGCTTGAGTATCTTTTAAAGGAACTGCTACACAAAATTTAGAAAATAAATCTTGAATTGTTAATATATATTCATTTCCTTTTTTAGTCTTTTGTCTTGCTCCTACAATATCTAAAGCAATTTTCATATTACAAGTAGCTGGGGTATCTGTAATAATCATTGGTTCTTTATTCTTTTTACGAACAAATTTCTTTAATTGACATTCTAAACATTGTTGAATTCGTCTTTGTATATCTACTTTTAAATTTTCCCAATAATAATTTCTTTTAATTCTTTGATAAGTTTTAGTTACATCATGATGACCTCCTATAGGTAATTTATGCATTTCGAAAAATATTACATCTCTTTTTTCTTCTGGAACATAAATAATTGTACCTAAACAAATGAATACTTTAATATTTGTTTGATCAAAAATATTTTTTAATTCTGTAACAATATCGTACCATGAAATATTTTCAATATTATTATTTTTAGAAAAACAAATTGATTTTAATTTTAAACGAATTAATTCTTTTTTTAAATTATTAAATACTTCTATTATATTTTTTATCAAAATTATTGTCGATTCTTTTTCTTTATCTCTTATTGGCAAAGCAAAATAATATCTACTATTTACTCGTTTAAATAATACCTTAGATAATTGTAAATCATTTATTTTTGGTAATTTATTTATTTCTTTTAATTTTAAACTTCCTTCATCTAATGGTTCTCCTGTTAAATCAACAAAATAAGCTAAATTATCTTTTCTAAAATGAAAATAATCTTTAATATTAATTACATTTTTAATATTTCCTTTAAATAAATTTTCCTCACCATCACTAATAATTCCATTTAACTGTTCATCGTCAATGTCATTGTCATTATCATTGTCATCGTCATTTTTATCATTATTATCATTTATTAAATCTTCTATATTATCATCTGAGCTACATATTGATGATGAAAAATTTTCATCTTCCTCAGATTTTTCTTCATGATTCTCTTTAATGAATTTTTCTTTCTTCTTTCTTGGTTGTCTTTTAAGCTGTTCTTCAAAAATATCTTCATCATTTTCTTCAGGTAAAATTTTCTTAGGTCTTCCTCTTTTCTTTTTCTGTAGTCTTTCATGAATTTCTGCAGTTGTTTCAATAATTTTATGAGGTTCATTCATATCACTATCTGTATCTTGATTATAATTTATTGGTTTATTATTTTTTTGAGTTTGTAATCTTGTAGTTACTTTAACATGTTGTTCATCTTTTTGAACTGGATTTCTTGATAAAGCATCAGCATTACAATTTATTTTTCCTGGTTTATAGAAAACATCATATTCATATTCTGATAATTTTAATCTCCATTTTAATACTCGTGCATTGACATCTTTTGCACTTTTGAACCAAACTAAAGGTTTGTGATCAGTTACAAGTGAAAATTTTCTTCCATAAACATAAGGTCTAAACGTTTTAACACTAAAAACAATAGCTAAAGCTTCTTTTTCATATGTATCATATTTAATTTCTGAATCTTTTAAAACTCTTGATGCATAAGCGACTGGTAAATCTTGACCAATTTTTCCTTGTGATAAAACACCTCCAATAGCATATCCTGATGCATCAGTGGTGATAATAAAAGGTTTAGTAAAATCTGGAGTAATTAATACAGGTGGAGTACACAATTTCTTCCTTAATAAATTAAATGAATTTTCAGCTTCTTGAGTCCATTCAAATTTTACATCTTTCTTTAATAAATTACTTAAAGGTTTAGCAATTTTAGCATAGTCTTTAATAAATCTTCTATAATAATTTGTAAATCCTAAAAATTGTCTAACTTTCTTTTGAGTAGTTGGTCTTGGATAATTTTTAGCTGCTTCAACTTTCTTTGGATCTGGTTTTAAATAATTTTGACTAATCAAATGTCCTAAATAACAAACTTCTTCTTTTAAGAAAAGGCATTTATCTGGTTGTAATTTTAAATTTGCATCTTCTAATCTATCCATTAAATTATCAATTCTTTTTTCATGTTCATCTAAATCTTTTGAATATACAACAATATCATCCATATAAACGAATAATTCTTTTCCAATTAATCCTGCTAAAACCTTTTCCATAAGAGCTTGAAAAGTGGCTGGACCATTTATAAGTCCAAAACCCATTCTAACGAATTCTAAATGACCTAAAGGAGTTGAAAAAGTAGTTTTATGTTGATCTGACTTTTTCATAGGAATTCGATGAAAACCTGATGACAAATCAAGAAATGTAAAATATTTAGACCCGCCTAAACTATCCAAAATTTCAGTAATATTTGGAAGAGGATAAGCGTTTGGAATTGTTTTTGCATTTAATGCTCTAAAATCAACTACCATTCTCCATTGTTTATTTCCTTTCGAATCTGGTTTCTTTGGAACTATCCATATTGGACTATTATAAGGAGAAACTGAATATATAGCAATTACATTGTCAAGTAAATCTTGACTTTGTTTAGTTACTTCTTCAATTAAAACATGTGGGATTCTATGATTTTTAATGTAAATAGGATTATCATCAATTGTTCTTATTTCATGTTCAACTTTATTTGTATTAGGTAATGGTTCATGTTTTAAACGAAATTTTAATGAATGTTTATTTATTATTCTATCAACAATTTCTTTTCCCGTTTTATTTAAATAATCTGTATTTAATACTTCTTTAACTTCTGAAATTCTTTCTGGAGTATCTTTAATAACAATTTTATCATTTTTATTATTATTTTCATTATTTATTATTTCATTATTTATTAACACGTTTTTATTTTCAATTATTTTATTTAAATTATTTTCTTTTTTATTATTTATTTCTTCAATAATAACAGAATTATTCTGACAAGTTTCAAAGGATTGATAAAAATTATTTGGAAGTAATGTAGAATCTTCAAAATAATCCTCACACTCATCCATAAAACAATTTAAATCGGAATCCAGCTGAAGATCTTCATCGTCTTCATCCTGGTCCATAAAAGAATTGAAATTAGGCCTCAGTTTTGGTTTTGGCTCTTGGTAGTCATTAAAATCATCATGTTCTAGACTCAACTCTGGCTCTACCTCATCCTGGCCTATTTCATTATCATTTATTTTATATATATTATTAATTTTATCACCTTCAACATTGTCTTTTTCTGTATTATTGACACATTCATTGTCTGAGTCACAGTCAGTATCGTCAACGTCTAAGTTTTGTAATCCAATCGTTAACATTTGATGCGTCTCAAAAGTAACATTGTCTTCATCGTCTGTATCGTATAAGTCTTGAAATTCAAAGTTTACTTTTTCAATATATTCTTCTAATTCAATTCGTTCATTTCCAGGAAATACTTCATTAATTGTTGCAATATACTTTTCTACTTCTTTTTTATCTTTTCCAGAAAAATTTTGAAAAGAATTTGTATCATTTTTATCTACTTTTGTAATATGAACTTTTAAAGAATTATTTCTAGATTTTAAATCATCATTCAAATAAAAAGGATATTCTTCATTATTAATTTTAATAGTTTTATTATCATAACAAATATTTACTTTAGCTTCTTTAAAGAATTCTGTGCCTAAGACACCTGATTGTTCAATTGGAAAATCATCTGGAACTAATAAGAAATTTATTTCACCCCCTAATAATTCTAATTCAACTTCTCCTAAAGTTTAAACAGGAATATCATTTATTCCAACTAATTTATTAATTTTTGATTTATCAATATAACATCCTTGTGGACAAAATTTTTGTTTTAAAAGATTTGGACCACTTCCTGTATCTAACATAACCGAAAAATCTCCTGCATCTTTATTTACGCTTTTCCCTACAATAATTGTTGGACTATTATTATTTCTATTCAAATTTATTCTTTCTACTCGTTCTGTTGGTTTCTCAAAACTGGGCGATTTCGAGAATTGCCTTGCTGCACGCCCGAGCAGGAAGGACTCTCCTCGTTTCCCTGATTGTCTTCATTATTTAATCTTTGCCAGCAATCTTCTTTACTATGCCCGGTTTTATGACAAAAAAAACAAACGACTAACCATTCAGGACAATTTTTAAATGTATGACCGGCGCTGTTACATAGTAAACAAATAATATTTGGATTTAATCTCTGACCAATGTTATTATTATTTTTATTTCTTCCATTATTATTATTGACTCTACAATTTCTAGCATTATGTCCATTTCTATTACAAAGTTGACAAGGTTCTTGATTATTTGATTGACTTAATCGAAAACGACATTTATCAGCTGTATGACCATTCTTTTTACAAATTTGACAAATTACAGAATTATTTGAATTTTGATTATTTCTTAAACGACATTTATCCACGGTATGACCCGATTTTTGACAAAATTGACAAATTATTCTTTGTTGAGTTTGAGAATTGTCACTATCATTACTATTATTACTATCTCTCGTCTTTTTAAAACATTTATCACTAACGTGACCCGGCTTTTTACAATATTCACAAATTGGAATAGTTTTATTTTTCTGAGAATTTTTATTTTGTTTAGAATTTTGATCATTTGATTGAATCGCGAGAACTTTTGCTTGTTTCTTACTACCTTTCTTATTAGATGATTCATCCTCAGATTCACATAATTCATTCCAAAAAGATAATTGACCTTCTACCTGAATTGCTTCATTAATATTTTGTTGATAAGTTTGCGATCTTTTAGACATACGTTGTTCTATTTCTGGTCTAAGACGTTTTAAGAAAATTTCTGCAATTTTTGTTTCAATTTGTTCTTTATAAGCGTCACATTCTTGATTATTATGATTTGATCTATAAAGTTCAACCAACGATTGACCTATCTTATTTAATCTATTAGAAAATTTTAATACCGATTCATTTCTTTTCTGATAAATTTTTCCTAATTCTCCTAATAAATCAATTTCCGATTTTGACGGTGTAAAAATACCTCGCAAATGATCATAAAATTCATTTTTATTAGTTATTGTTCTTCCGATAAAAGATTCTCTTAAATCACCTGTTAAATTACGTTTTAAAAGTCTAATTAAACATGTTTCTGCTTCTTTTGGGATAGAATTAAATGCTTCACTACAACAACTTATAAATTCAGTGAGAGTAATATTCTCACCATCAAATTCTGGTATAATTGAAAGTGCTTCTTTTAAAGTTATATATTGATTATTTGATAGTGCCATGTTACACGTATTAATCGATATTGGCCTTGACTGATTTCTCGTATTATCCGAATTGTTACTAAATAAATTTTCTGGAGTATTGTTACCGATATTATATACGTTACCCGTATTATTATCAACGATTGAAAAATTTATTGATTCTTCTTGGATTGTACTAGAATATAATGATTCGTCAGAGCTTTTAAAATTTATTTGTTGTATTACTTCGTTTGTACTTTCTTTTGTTCTACTTAATAAATTTTCAATATTTGTTAAAAGTGTATCTGTTGAATCAGATATTTCTTCAGCAACTTCAGTTCTATGTGATTCGTATGGCAATATATCTGTGTTAGTACTATGTAAAATATGATCAGCAAATGTAGAATAAGAAAGTGAAATCTCTTTATTTAATAATTCTCTTATTGGTTTTCTTGATTTAGGTTCATAAGGATTTTTATTTTTATCTTCTTGTTTGATTGCTATTTTATCTGTAATTAATTCAACTAAATCTTCTGGATAATCTTTTGCATGTTTTCGCGTTAAAGGTCTATTATTCGATTCAGACATATCATCATTTAAATTTTTTTAGTAATTTATTCAAAAATTTTGAAAAGTTTATTTCAAGAATAATTAAATAAATTTAGAATTTACTGATTTTAATTTTCCGACAACAAAGCCTCTCGTATCCCGGACGAGCCCCCAAAAATGTGATGTCATAATTTATTAAAAGGACATCTTAAAGATCACTCCTTTTTAGCCTACACCTAGTGCAATAGCTGGGATGGAGTAAGAGGTTGTTGCATTAGGATTTAATAATAATAATTAAATATTCTTTTAGTTTTAATAAGTTAATAAATGGGATAGAATTAATAGGGATATTTATTTAATTAACAAATTAATTTTAAAGCCAATTAATAATTTATTAAATTAATAATCAAATTATAATTTTTAATTCATATAAATAATAATTTCTTAAACGAGATTGCACTCTCTTTTAAATTTTAAATAAAAATAAATATTAAGACTTACTTTTGATTTTTAAATCCGAATTATAATTTTAAATCCAATTTGTATTCTTTTAATTAAATAATTATTCAAATAACTTTTATTATAAACAATTAACACGTCTTAATATTTTGATTGATAAAACTAAAGTGTCACTTAAAGGACATTTTCGGTTGTTGCTAGCAGGTAGCAACATCCCTTCTTTTACATTTTTAATTGAATAATTAATTTTGATTGGTTACAATTAAATCAATAATAATTTCTTTTTATTTTCTTTTAGTTTGTAATTAAATATTTTTGCGAACAATGCTTCTGACAACGATTTATATTTCTTGCATACTAAATTACATCTGAAGCATTGTTAAACGCAATAAAAATTAATAAGAAATATTTCTTTAAATTTGTAATAATTATTTATAATAACTTTTAAATCTATTTCTTAAATATATATTTTTAAATTTAAAACGTATGGGCGCGTAGTGCCACATGACATGACAATATTACAAAAAATTAATGTATATTTAATAGCTGTTTTAATCCTTTATTATTTACAAAGTGTGATACATATTCTTGATATAATTCCTCGGCAAAATAATCATCATTTGACGGATTAAAGTGTGCTCATCTAATTTTCTTATTACTCAAATTTCGATTTCAATTATTGACAAGAATTAAATTTTGATCAGCCCTGTCGTACTCAAGCTGATCCAGTAAATTTAATAGTACATTATTATAGAGTTAATAAATGTTTAATAGATTATTTATGAGTAGTTAATTTCTTAATAGTTTAATATTTATAATATGTAACTTCAACAAAAAAAAATATTTGAAAATTTCTGTAAAAAAATGAACATTTATCAAACTTTAGTTATAAATCTTTAATAACTCAAAAATGTGAAGATTCTCAAACTGCAAATTGGTAAATAATTTTTGTATCAATTCTTTGATAATTCTTTTATTTAAAGAACTCTGAACATTGAGGATCATTGAAAATTTTTTCTCGAACAACTCTTATGATGCTGAATTTTCTGATTCCGGCAATAAGAGACACTTTCAGGATAAAAAAGAAAAGTGCAATTTTGGTATTAAAAAAGATTACGTTACACTCCATTACACTCTATTAGTCCTCTCAATCCTTCGTTTATTTAGAATTTAAAGAATAAAAGGAGAACAAATATTTCGACTCGGGTAAATTGAAGAAATTTCTAATCAATCAGGATAATTATTGTTGCTTATTTTAGAATGTATTTTTTACAAATCTATAAAACTCTAATTCAGTCGAGGATTTGTTTATAGCTTATTGAAAGTTCAGCCGTGTTGTTACATTTTAAATCAATTTATCAACAAGTTGCTCATTATTAATCTATTACTAACTGAAGAAGTTCGGCCTCTAAGCGATCACTGTTGAACTGAATATTATTGATTTGAAACATTTCAAAAACATGAAACATCATAATTAACAATACAGTTTATAGGTGCTGAAGAATTCGTACTCTTTTTTTGCTTTATTAATCCATCTCATCAAAAAATAATTAATTACAAAGGTACAGCAATATAGCGTATTTATAATGCTAACGAACAACTGATGACGCATTTTCATATCGGGTTTGGATGCATACCAAGGGTTTTGTGAGTAGTTGCGATTGCTAAATTAATAAATGTTGAATACTTTTGTAAATTCTCACTCTAAGTACAACTTGAATAGTGTCTTCATTTTGTCGGTATTAATTGTAACACTTGATGTTGATATAAAAATCATTTTCCTTACATTTTCTTACTATCTTATATTGGTTGCACAAATTGATAGTCAGACTAATAACATTAACAATATATAGGTTATTTATGGAAATTATAGCTCATTTAGAGGATTAGTTGAATGAGTGGAACCTCATTTTACATCTTACATTTCAAAATGTAAACAAAAAGCCGCCCGGCTCTACCAATATCACAAGTTTGAACAAGTTAGAAAAGAATAAACGCAAGTGTGTACGGACACAATTGAGTGGACAGCCATAAAAATCGTGATTTAAATAAGTGAAGTGGTAGTTTTACGCAATAATAAGTGTTGTTATCAATTAGTCAGTATTTCCAAAACCGGCATAAATTATAATTTAAGCATTATACACAAAAATGTCGCGTTACCAAAAAATTTCTGATCAAATACGAGATTTAGTGATTTGTGATCGACGTGATGGATATTCTTATCGGGACATTGCAAAAAAATATCGTATTTCTAAGAGCTCTGCTGAAAAAATATGGAAGAAGTTTATAACGTACGGAACTGTGGCAAATTTAAGAGGTAAAGGAAGAAAGCGTTCCACGACGACCTATGATGATAGACAAATTATGAGACTTGTGAAGAAAAATCCTACAATAACATGCCGAAAAATCAAGGAGGAACTTAATATGAGTGTATCTGAAAAGATAATTGAGCGTCGTATACATGAAAATAAACTTAGGTCTTATGTCCCTATAAAAAAAACTTTTATTAATAAAAACAATAAAAGAAAAAGACTTGAATTTGCAAAAAAATATGTAAATATGCCTTTATCTTTTTGGAAGAAGATAATTTGGAGTGACGAGAGTAAGTTCGAGCTTTTTGGTCATAAACAAAGAAAAAAAGTATGGAGAAAGTCAGGTGAAGCTTTGGATGATAAATTCATGGCAAAGACAATAAAGCATGGTGGTGGGTCTATCATGGTGTGGGGTTGCTTTTCATGGTACGGGGTGGGTAATTTAGTTGAAATAAAGGGTAGAATGACTGCTGATTCTTACATTGATATTCTCAATGAAAATTTAGAGGAGTCTTGCTTGAAAATTGATATTTTTGACGATTTTATATTACAACAGGACAATGATCCTAAGCATACGGCCAGAAAAACTAAAAAAATTTTAAACGATTGTGGTATAAAAGTTTTGGAATGGCCACCACGATCTCCAGATATTAACCCGATAGAAAATCTATGGGTATTGTTGGATAAAAAAGTTTCAATGTATCATCGTTCTGATAAAACAGATTTTTTAAGAATTTTGCGTGAAAATTGGGATAATTTTGATCAAAATTTATTAAACAAATTAGTAGAAAGTTTACCTCGTCGATTAGAAGCTATTATTCCAGCAAAAGGTGGTCATACAAAATATTAAATTGACCTTTTTTGAAGTGTCCACTTGTTTTTGTCTTTGTAGTTTTATTATTTACTATCAAAATAATTCTAAAATGTTAACGAATATTGTAAATTATTTATGTTTTTTTAGATAACTTTAGCAAAGATATAAGTATGGTAATTATACATTCACTCCGTTATGATTAACAAATAATACAATTAAAAATTACTATTTGTCTATTGTGTCCACTTATTTTTGTCGTAGACTGTATATCCATACAAGTATTTCAATCATTTAATATTCATATTTCTGCAATGATCTTGAAATTTTTTCTAAAAAATGGTATAATTTATAAATTGCAAAATTCAAGTAATTTCCTTTTTTTCCAGTTTTTTGATTCTCTAAAAAAATGGCTTCACCGATTTTCCTGAAAACTTTTTTAGTTCTAAGTTACGTAATTACGCGTCGAATGCAGTTGGTCCCACGTCGATATCATTTTTTGTTCTCGAGATAATCGAGGCGAAAAATAATTCCGAACGCACGTACGAACATACGCACAAACGCACATACGTACATACACACACAGACGTCCACGTAAAAACTATCGTATTCAACTCTGGGGACCTTAAAACGTGGAGACATGTCCAAATTAGCGATTCGCAAAATCGGACCTATTACTATAACTTCCCACTGGGAAGTTAAAAACTACAAAAATGGTAGTATATATGATTCAATTGCATATTCAGCGTATTGCAATTTTTCTTTTACTCAATCAGTATAATTACAATCGATTGTATCAACATTAAGTAATTCTGCTATTTTGCCAAGAATGTTTTTTGATAGAGGATAGTCACGTTCCTAGGAATCAAACAGCCTATTGAAATGTGTCTCATCTAATTTTGATTTCGTTTTTTAATTATGTTTTCCTCAAAAGTGTAATGAAAGAAATAATATTAGAACTCTCACCAGAAGTTTCAAGTAGTAAAATTGCTTTGAAAAAAAAAAAAAAATTAATTATAATGTATCGTGTCTACATATTTCGAAAGTTATAGATCTTACACTAAACAGAACGTTAATAGTCTTAGCAATCGAATATGTGTTTTGATAAAATCTTTTGTCATTATTGTTGAACCTTTAGACTGCGGAAGTAGTCAATGTATGGACCAGCAGGCAGGTCAGCGACTCCATCTTAGATATCTAGTGATACTAAGTATATATATTGCATATTCTGAGAGGTCAATTCGTACTGAAACTCGCAGCTTATAAGTCAACAAAATAGAGTTCGATTAATTTTTATTGTAAACTGGAATTTAGATTTTATATATAACTACCGATTCTCGAAATTTTAATTATTGTTGTATACCTTACCTACATACTTATAATTTTAAAGAAACATTAGTTTTATAGTTTTAGAAAGTTAAGATTTCTCTACAGGGAAAACCTAGTTTTCATATGCATTCCAAGTCCTTTACCGAAAACCCTTTTTTATATCATCCCTGATTTCTAAAATATGAACCTTGGACTCATCCCGATTTCTCCAACTTTCCCTTACATAAAAACACTTCCTTTAACCCTACAAGCTAGATTCCAACTCCTCTCCTGGATCTTCGGGTCAGCCCTTTAAATAAGCTCCTTCCTTCAATATCCAGAGACTTACTTAGAATCTATCATCTGAACTACTCAGATCTTCTAAATCGCTCATACAACAAATATTCTGTAATATCGTGTACCTATTTACGTGACAATAAACGAATAGAAATAAATAAAATATCGTCAAGTCATTAGAAATACAACATAACTGGCGACGAGGACAAAATCGGTTCGGTACTCTAAATTCAGTGTCTAGTGAAAATTAGCAACTTTCATCCTGAATCAAGATTATCGAAATCCAACATCAAATCATCGTTGATTGGACAGCTGGACCTAGCACCCCAACATCAATCGACGATTTGAGAACTCCACTATTGGTTGGACTCTGGACTAGCACCCCAGCACCAATTAGACAACGCTGTACTTTTGTCTGGCCGATTATCTATTCAGCATTTGCTCGACAAAGTAGTAAGTACCATTACTTCAGATATTTGTTGTCTTTCTTGATAATTCTTGCAATCCCCAATTCATCCAAATTCATTCCAATTCTTTCTAAATCCTTCTCAAAATGACTTCAGCACAAGAAGTTTCTACAACTCCTGGAAATCGTGTCTCTCTTGAATTTTTAATTAAATTAATCCCAGAATCTTTTGACGGTGATAGATATAAAATACGTAGCTTCATCAAACAGGTTGATTCTGTTTTTGAAATAGCTCAGCCTGATCAAGTTAAAGCACTATTATTATTTGTAAAGAGTAGAATTGTTGGAAAAGCTAGAGAACAAATTGATATTCATTGTAACCTCACAACATGGCAGGAAATTTCTGAACTTTTGCTTAATTTATACCAAGATCGCAAATCTTTTGATCAATTGCTCGAGGAATAACACAGCATTAGACAAGGTCCTAATGAGAGTGTTTCAACATTCTATCAAAGATTAGAAGACCTCTCATCACGAATCCTAGCAGTCATTCATTCAACCGAGAGTAATAAAAATATGTTAGCAGGTAGAATTTCTATGATCACTGATATGACCCTCAATCGATTCATCTACTATTCTCATCCTCAAATTTCCCAAATGCATATAGAGATTTCGAAAGTATTAATAGCGCATTTACTGCTGCAACCGCAGAGGAAAAAGCATTACGCTTAAATCATACCTCTCATTCAAACTCTTCTCAAAAACTTAAATGTCCAATCTGTTATAGAACGAATCATCCTACAAAAAAATGTCGCGATGAAAGAGCTAAACAAAATCATAATCGTACCTCACCTTAGATGGGATCAGTTAATTTCGCAAATCACAAAAATTCTCCAACCTCGAATCAAAATAACCAAAAATTCTGTCGTTACTGCAAGAACAATGGACATACCATTGAAGAATGTAGGAAACGCGAGTTTAATTATAAAAAACGTGAACAATTACAATCTTCTTCCAATCAAAATCAATCAAATTCCAAACTCCAAAATCAAACAAGGAATATTCACTTTCAAAATCCAAGTAATACTGCATGTCAAGATCAAGCTTATGAATTAAGAGAGCAAACTCCCAATTCAAATCCTACTTCCAATAAAAGCCTAATGTCTTTTATGAATGCAAAAATACTAACACTTGACACAAACGACCTTAGCTATGTCTTAATTGAGTCTGATTCTTCTAATTCTCCTGATAAAAACCTCAAGCTCTTATTGGATACAGGCGCATCAATTTCAATTCTTAAAACAAGTTGGCTAAACTCCTACGAATTACTAAATCACAAATCTATAACCTTAAATGGAATTTCAAAAAATTCTCCTATCCAAACACTTGGAGAATCTAAAATAAATTTAAAAATATAAAAATTCAACGTCAAATTAAACGCTCAACTAATTGATACACCTACTAATATACCATTTGATGGCTTAATAGGTCAGGACTTCCTCCGTGCTAATAAATGTAATATAAATTATCATGATTCCACACTATCCATCGACTCAGTACCATTTAAAATCCCAATCTACGTCAATACTCCACAGCCAATAAATATGATTTCAATAAGCCCTAGAACTGAAGCAGTAATTAAGATAAAATTAAAAAATTCACAAAATCTTCACGAAGGTATCATCTCTCGACAAAAACTAAATAATGATAAATTCCTTACAGTACCTAATGCTCTCGTAAAAGTTTTACCTCAAAATCATGCTTTAATCACGGTCGTAAATCATTCTCCTCAGCTTAAACATACTCCAATCCCACAACTTGAAATTGAACCTTTACCAATTCAAAAATTTCTCTTCTTAACGTCATAAGAATACAACCTAGGAAATCGAAACGAAATTCTTGGAAAAAATCTTCGACTTAGTCACCTTAACACAAAAGAACGTTTGTCAATCAAATCTATTTGTCACGACTTCCAAGATATTTTCCTTTTACCAGACGACGACCTAACACAATCTTCCGTAGCACTAGTCACTATACCCACGACAGACAATATTCCGGTACAAGCAAAAAACTACAGGTATCCAGAAGTACATAAACAAGAAGTCAGTAAACAAATAAATAAAATGCTAAGGCAAAAGATCATAAAACCCTCTACTAGTCCGTGGTCAAGCCCCCTTTGGGTAGTACCGAAAAAAATGGATGCTTCCGGAGAAACTAAATGGCGTATCGTTATTGACTATCGTAAACTCAATGAGAAAACTATTGGGGACGCGTATCCTCTTCCAAATATCGAAGATATCCTAGACCAACGAGGTCATGCCCAATATTACACAACTCTCGATTTAGCCAGCGGATTCCACCAGTTACCCATGGATCCTATGGACTCACCAAAAACAGCCTTCTCAACTCCAGAGAGACACTTCGAATATACACGCATGCCCTTCGGATTAAAAAATGCCCCTGCCAATTTCCAACGCGCAATGCAAACGGTCTTAACAGGACTCAATAATGAACAATGTTTCGTCTATATGGATGACATCGTAATTTATGGATCATCTCTGGCAGATCATAATTCAAAATTAATTAATGTTTTTAAAAGACTTCGCGAATATAATTTAAAATTGCAGCCAGATAAGGGCGAATTCTTGAAATCCTCATGCCTATATCTAGGACATGTTATCACTAGAAATGGCGTAACTCCAAATCCAGATAAAATTAAAGAAATTGTCAAAATGTCTCAACCCGAAAGTCGTAAAGACATCCAAATATTCCTGGGAATAATAGGTTACTATCGCAAATACATCAAGAATTTTGCAATCATAGCTAAACCCCTTACATTACTGCTAAAAAAAGACTCAGATTTTCATTGGTCCCAAGATCAAGAAAAAGCATTTCTAACTCTAAAAAACATTATAACATCTTCGCCTATCCTCCAATACCCTGATTTCACTAAACCTTTTATACTTACTTGTGACGCAAGTAACGTAGGAATCGGTGGTATCCTATCACAATTCAAAGACGGCAAAGATCTACCTGTATCTTTTTACTCGAGAACCCTCAATAAAACCGAACAAAACTATTCGACAACTGAGAAAGAACTCCTAGCAATCGTCAATTCAGTTGAACATTATAGACCTTATCTTTTTGGTAGAGAATTCACTATATACACAGACCATCGACCTCTTCAGTGGCTTTTTAATTGCAGTAATCCCTCATCTAAACTAGTTAGATGGCGACTACGGCTAAATGAGTACCAATATCAGATCAAATACAAACCTGGACGAATCAACTCTAACGCTGACGGCTTATCCAGACTCTTACCAGAAGATAGTAAGCCAATCGAAAGCAACATAAATTTTATTACTGACGACTCGAACTATAACGATTTCATTAAATTCCATTATAATAATCAAGATATCATTGAATATGAAAGTGAAAACAGGCCTCTACAAAAACTAAAAGAAATCATAGTTTTGCTTTGGT
Source organism: Chelonus insularis (assembly GCF_013357705.1). NCBI lineage: Eukaryota > Metazoa > Arthropoda > Insecta > Hymenoptera > Braconidae > Chelonus > Chelonus insularis. The sequence continues at coordinate 303,031 of NW_023276775.1, forward strand.
CTCAGGATCTAGACGAAAGTAATCAATACTCAGATCACATACAAAGTCACTTTGATGTCAGCAACCTAGATCCCCCAATTAATGGAATCTCTAAGTTAAAAAACAATGATTAAACAATTTATCTATTACATGCAAAGAATTTTCACCATGATAAATTGGAATACAAAAATATATTTGAAACCCTCAAAAAATTAAAAACCTCAATCAAAAAATCATCCTTCGTTTTTATCCCTCCAACTAACCAGCCAAATATCAAAATAGCACTATTAAATGAAATGCTGAGTTCACATTTCCAAACAACCAAATCAAGGTCCTTAATACGACCAAAATTACACCCAAAACGCGAGATGAAATCAAACAAATTCTAATAGAAAATCACGATAGCAAGTTATCTTGACATTGTGGTTTTAATAAGACTTACGCAAAGATCAAAGAAAGATATTTTTGGTCTGACATGAAGTCAGATATTAGAAAACATATAAAATCTTGTCACTCGTGTCAGATTAACAAAGTTAACTTCAAACCTACAAAACAACCAATGGAAATCACGACCACTTCCGAAAAACCTTTCGATAGATTAGCTATTGATGTAGTCGGACCTCTACCACTTACAGAAGCTGGAAATAAATTTATAATAACTGCGCAAGATGATCTCACAAAATACTCCTTCGCCTATGCCACTCATAATCACGAGGCTGGAACAGTTGCAAAAACCTTAACGACAATATTTACAAATTTCGGCATTCCAAAAACCTTTTTGACTGATCAAGGCACTGACTTCACATCTAAATTAATTAAAGAACTTAGTAATATATTTAAGACTAAACATCTTACCACTACTCCCTATCATCCTCAAACTAACGGCGCATTGGAACGATCACACTTAACACTAAAGGATTATCTCAAACATTATATCAAAAAGGATCAAAGTAATTGGGATGAATATCTTCCATTCGCGATGTTTAGTTACAATACATTAATACACAAGTCTACTAATTTCTCTCCCTACGAATTACTTTTTGGTCATGAAGCCTATCTACCATCTTCAATCACTCAAGATCCCAAGTTTCACTATACCTATGATGATTACGTTAGATCATTACAATATAAATTAAACTTATCATTTAAGATAGCCCGAGATAATATAATATCTTCCAAAGAAAGAAGTAAACTGAATCATGATCAGCATACAAATCCCAAAACCTTCAAAGAAAATGACTTCGTATGTATTTACCAAAACCAAACAAAAGTAGGACTTTCAAAAAAAATATCTAGCAACTTTAAAGGACCCTATAAAATTATTTAAGTATATCCAAACAAAACTGTTGATATTCAAGTAGGAAAGAAAATAATTAGATACCACACTAATATTCTCAAACACTATTTTTCAGATGGATCTAATGAATCTTACAATCTTGCTATTCCTTCTACCCCTAATTCCCTTAACAGATCAATTTTATAAAAATGAACCTCTAACTCAATCTAGTGGTATATTCTTCAACAAGAAAGGAACTGTTAGACTCTCAAGCTCAAAATTAACATTGCTAACTCACCTCAATTTTACTCATCTAACTAACCTTAGAACTGTCTTACTGAATAATTTCGACAAATCCAAAAACATTTGTAATAAAATCACTAGCAAACCAGTTGAACATACTCCTCTCTTTCATCATTGTAATAAAACTCTAATAATAATTGAAAATGAGATAAGCAATGTGAACCTAAAACACGAAATCCTTAAGCAAATGATCAAAACCAAACCCTCAAGAGATCGACGTGGATTAATCAATGGTGTATCATATGCCCTGAACTGGTTATTCGGTACACCAGACGCCGATGACGCAAAATTTTATACAGACAGCATAAACGCTCTTCTAAATGATAATACTCAAACACAAACCCTTCTCAAAGCTCAAGTACAGATAATTTCTAGCACAATTGAAAATTTCAATAGCTCATTAAACTCATTGAAACACCAAGAGATTACAATGAACGGAAACGTCGAAAAACTCAATGATTTCATGAAGAATACTGATGATTATCTTCACAAACTCATATTTAAAACTTCTCTAAATGAACACCTCACCACCCTTTCTGCTCTTTCAAATAAAGCCAATAGAGAATTCAGCCAAACGATCGAAGCTATCAACTTTAGCAAACATAATATATTATTACCTTTAATTATTACCCCCGAAATGTTATTAGATGAATTAAAAAAATATAAAGGTAGCTACGATTTTATCGTCGAACCAAACCCCACTAACATTCTTACTTTATATTATTTAATTAGAGTAGATTTAATCTTTCACGAAAATAGTATTATCTTTGCCTTAAAATTACCTCTAGTAAATAAAAACATCTACGATCTTTATCAACTAATTCCAACACCAATTCAACATGATAATTCCTCTATTTTCTCTTACATTCAACCCACTTCCTCACATCTCCTAATTTCTATTTCCAAAACCCAACACACCTTTTTGCAAGATTTGTCAGATTGTCACAAATACGCTGAGGGAAAGTACATTTGCTTCAACGTGCACACTCTGAAAGCTGTGGACTCCTCCAACTGCGAACTTCAACTGCTATCTCTTCGTCTTCACCAAATACCACAAGAATGCTCCACCAGAACTATAAGAGCCAACATTGAGACCTGGACATACATAGGTCACAACCAGTGAGACTCACCAATATCGACCTTACTGATTTAAAAGTTGCCAACAAGAAACTCAATGAATTCGACGAAATCATCACTGCAAGACTCAACCAACCTTCCATACTATCCCATACCAGTTGGTACACCATACTATTAAGTGCACTGAGTGCCATCGTATTCATCATCATCCTCATCAATTGCTGTCGCTGCTGTGGATTTCTGAATTGTTTAAAAAGAATCTGTTGTTTCACCAGAAGTCCACCAAACGGCGAAATACTATCTCCGACAATTAAAAATTTCATCAATTGCAACTTCGACTCAGACTTAAGGCAAGAACACGCAGCAACTTCCAGAGACATCGTAATCTACGAACAACCAACCACATCACCAAGAAGCAAGTCACCACTCCCGAACATTCCAGAGTCTACCGAAGAAGATGAACCACATCAACACCAACTCCGTCGAAGAAGCACTACTCCACTTTAAAATTTAAACTCTTTTTATTACTTCATATAAAAATTATTATTATGTTCAAAAAATTAATTTTAAGTGTATTGAACACTACCGTGTCCATACTAACAAAGGGAGGTGTTATATACCTTACCTATATACTTATAATTTTAAAGAAACATTAGTTTTATAGTTTTAGAAAGTTAAGATTTCTCTACAGGGAAAACCTAGTTTTCATATGCATTTCAAGTCCTTCACCGAAAACCCTTTTTTATATCATCCCTGATTTCTAAAATATGAACCTTGGACTCATCCCGATTTCTTCAACTTTCCCTTACATAAATACACTTCCTTTAACCCTACAAGCTAGATTTCAACCCCTCTCCTGGATCTTCGGGTCAGCCCCTTAAATAAAGCTCCTTCCTTCAATATCCAGAAACTTACTTAGAATCTATCATCTGAACTACTCAGATCTTCTAAATCGCTCATACAACAAATATTCTGTAATATCGTGTACCTATTTACGTGACAATAAACGAATAGAAATAAATAAAATATCGTCAAGTTATTAGGAATACAACATTATTCACAAATGCTCACTTTATCCTTATTCATATGATCTATGAAAGAATTATGCAAAATAATTTATTGAAACTCTGAGAATGAATGATCCTCGGGAAAAGGGAACATATCTTATTTGATTTGATCTGATCCTATCCAATATTTCATTTTTGTCCTGAATTGAATCCAACTGTGTATGCTATTCGACGACAAATTATAAGTCTGACCTGATCTAATGTTCTATTTTTATACTTAATTTGATCCCATTGAGTCTAATATTTCACAACAGAAAAAAATGTTCGATCTGATCTAATCTAACGTTTTATCTCTATAAAATATCAACTCGAATCAGGTTAAATTTTTTTTTTTTATGAATTTCGATCGATAAAATTTGATGCATCTAGAGTTTTTCAATGTACAAAATGTCCAAGAAGTGATGAGAATAATTTCTGAATATTCATCTTACTCTGTGCAATAATTTCTCAATCAAGTTTGGTCGCACTCAAATCTAATTTTTAACCCTCATGACATTAAAATTCGAAATAATTTTTATTCTAACTTATGTATATTGTAAAATATTCGTAGGTCGCTATCTAATCATTATTAGACTAACGACAGTTTTTAAAGTTGTTGACGTCCCATGACGATAAGAATGTTTATAGCAACAAGGGGAGAGTTTGTTCTTCTCCAGTTTTTGACTGAGACTTTAGTTGATCGGACGTATTCATTCTATTTAATTAATAGCTGTCAATCTTTAATAAACTTTTTCATTATTCATAAATTTTCTAAAGTTATTATTTGGACTTATTTTACATTGGTATCAGAAGTGGTTCGTTTCGCATGCCATGAATATTTTTACTGTGAATTTTGGCCAATTTTTCGATTATCATGTCAAAGAGCCCAGGACGTAAGCAAATATGAGATGGAAGGAGATTTCAATTTGCCGATTGTATAGAAGAAGGTACCAATGGAGGACTTCTAACTTTAGATATAAGGTTAAATCGTTAGGAAGAGACGTTAGACAGGGATCAAATTCGTTCGGAGGAGCGTTTCGAGAGATGTCAAGGGGGACTCAAAACTTATTCCGAGAGATAAGGAATCTTATTACTAACAATAATAATAATATTAATAATAATAATAATAATAATAATAATAATGTCTGGCCGAGAGGTGCTCCTCTCGCTACGGTAATGGAATAAGTCCGTACAGCCAGTTTTTCCTCCTCGCTAGTGATGGCTTTCTGGGCGTGAGAAACAAAACTATCCATCTCGGTTTCGTTAAACAACACCACCTTTGCAGTGGGCTAACCATTCCTGGAAAGGATTTCAACAGGTTCCTAACAATAGACCTGCACCGGCCTCCCACAACCGGCCCTCTTCGGATGAGGGCCATTGAACAGTTGGGAGGGGCCTTATGATACGTTTCAATATGGATTTAGACCACGGACCACCCCTACAGCGTCTCAGGTGGATAGAGGAGCTGAGACGGGATTTGATGCAGTGTTGGGAAAGATGCGAGCCACAGACCTCAGGCTATGCCAGGCGCCTGCATACTCTGTGGTGCGAAATGCACCCAGAATTACAACATCTAACGCAGGCGGCGCTCACATCGCAGGTGCGGTATACTCAGTCTCGACGGCGGATAGAAGAAGAGTCAGACTCTGACTCTTTAATATCAAACGCTTCAAAGACTGAGCACGAAGTCTCACTGACACTCGAGACAGCCACACCGAGGAGGAGCATACTCCCGTTCCGCCCTTCTCTCACTGCAGAAACCCCATCCCCCCCCCTGAGGACGCCAACCAACAGGACTTCACCAACAGAACGGGTAATTTTCTCCGGAAAATTACACTCTCTGCAGATCATCTTGTTAGCGCCAACCAAGATCTCGACCATCGGGTACCAGATAGTGTAGACCTTTTTGCACTCAATAATGCAGTCTATGATGTGGCTCGAGGGTTCACTCAGGGTAGACGAACACCTGTCAATCCGGAGTTAAGCCTGAAAAGACGCATGGAGCAGATTGCAAATAAGATCAAAAAGGTTCGGCAGGGTCCATCTCGTATTCAAAGTGTGATGGATCACTTAAATATTCACAGACCTTATAGGCCAAGAATTAGGCTTTTCGTGGCGAGTATTAGACGTGAACTTTGAGTACAGCCGTGTTACTAATGTTACTAATCGTAAAGGAAAGGTACAGAGGTAAAACAAGATCGCTACTGGCCATTGAAAAGTCATCAGCAAAGCGGTACAATCTTTTCGGAGAATTCTGTGATGAACATCTATTACGAAAAGTTCCAACGAGTCAGCATCAATGAGATCAGGAATGCTCTAAGGGGTACAGAGACAAATTTTGACTTCTACTCCAACTTTGGGCTATTCTGACCCAAATTATTCTTGCATTCTTGATACGGATGCTTCGAATGTTAAGATTGGTGATGTTTTATCTTAAAAGATTCTAGGTGATAAAATTAGTAAGACTGTTTATGAAAAAAAAGTTATTGCTTACTCTAGCAAAACTTCAGAAAATCGTAAACGTTACAACTATGTTACAAGGAAAGAATTGTTAGCTGTTGTTATTTCTGTTTAACATTTTCGTCAGTTTCTCCTTGGTAAGAGGTCCAATATTAGAACTGGTCATGCTTCTCTCTTTAACAATCCTTAAGATTAAGTAGCTCGTAGGTTTAAAAACTTATTACAATATGATTTCGAAGTTCAACATAGATCTGATCATCAACATGCCAATGCTAATGGTCTATCTCGGCGTCCATGTAATTGTTAGAAATATTTTAAAATAGATTTTGATGAAGAATGGGATTGTAGGCATATTTTTCGTGTCATTTGTGATATCAAAAATCATTCTGATTAAATCAAATTTAAAAATGACGATAACATTTCAAATTTGTTGAGAATTAATTAATTTTCAGTTCGAATTTGCCAGCTGACAGGAACTTCGGCGGCCATCTTGGGACTGGGTCGATAACCAATCGACCAAATAATCAATAATTCTTAATTTAGTTAATCATTTGACTAATTTTCAGTGTCCCTTTTGACTAATGAAGTTCCAGTCGCCATTCTTTCACTGTTCTCATTTACGTGTACTCGACATTCATATTCTTTCTTAACAAATCTGAAAGTTTTGAATCAATCATCAGTACTAGTGCTATTGTAAATCATCAGAAACATTCAGGCTTTATTCTTTAACTTGAATCAAGTAATATTTGAAGACATTTCATTGTATATTCAAGACATTTCATTAAATTCATTTTGCATTGCATTGATAGGCTAACGCCACGTGCACAATTTTGCTCAACTTGAGAAGCGTGCTAAGCTCGTGTGGGAGGTCAATAATACCGAACACACCAAGTTGAGTATTTTTTGGACATTCAATTCAGATTCGGTAATTACAATTGACATTCAGTGATTTCTAAAGACATTCATTTTTTGTATTCAGTGACAAAAGGTCATTCCGTGTATCTTATGTATCTTGTGTTGGTGCCAAAAAAAGAGATATTATATTTTTTATAAGACCTGACTTCCGTTTGCTCTGTTCCGGCACAATCATCCCTATCCTTAAACGGTTAGGTTAATTCAAAAGTTGAGATTTTCTCAACAGAATTCATTTATTAAATTTCAAAAAGCAAAATGAAGTTTCCGAGTTCAATGATGTAGCATAATGACGTTACATTAGAATCGATCGATTGAGTGAAGTTATAAATAACAGTTTCGTCGTTCAAATGTCCTAATTGTACATACGTAGTTCTTTGCTAGGAAATAAAAAAACACGGAATCAATTCGTGTATATCAGTCAAAAATAGTAAAAAATCGAATTTTGATGTAAGATTTAATTAATGCTTATGTAGAAATAGAATTGTTATAAAGAAAATGTTTAATTACACTTATTTTTCATGTAACGTATTGTAAATAAAGAAAGATGTCCTGTTATATGACTTTAAACTTATCTCCAGATCGTGTTTTTCAATGTTCACAAAAAATTCAATTATTGAGAATAAATAAAAATATTTCTGTCACATAACTTTTTTCGGTGTAAGAAATATTATCTTCGTAAACGAATCCGAATTAATTGCATATATATCCTTTTTATTTATTTATAAAAAAGCCAAATATTACATGCAAAACTTAGCTGTAGCTGAAATAAAACAAGTGGTCAGAATTGTAAAATTTTCTATTTAGAAAAAATAATAATTAGTTAAAATTTTGTACAAATGATCAAGAAAATATCAGTCTACTTTTAAATTATTATGCTATGAATGATTGTTTAATAATTCGATAATAAAGTATATCCTATAAATAATTAGTTGGAGGCTTAAAAAAATGTTCATTTCATGATTATGCTTCTAATTGAAACAGTATCTATCTATGCATTTAATTTTTTTTCTTTCTTAACGCAGTTATGAGCTAGTCGTCTAGTAGCCGTAAATTTAAGCCCGATGCTATCGTACATTCATTATAGAATAAAAATACAAATTTTTCGGTTGTAGATTCCTATAGATAATGAGAAGGAGAGCATTTGTGCGAATTTTTATTGCTCGGAACCAACGATTTCTATTGTATATCGAGTGTCGAAGTTTGACAAATTGTATTTTTTTGCCTTTCAACGCTTCCGTAGTAAGAACGATGACAAATATTGAATAAAATTCTACATATAGGATTAGTCAAAATTATTTCAAAATCATGAATTTTTCAATTTTTGACATTGTCTGAAGTGCTTGTTTTTTTTTTATTTTTTTCGTGAAATTTGTACCCTTATATCTTTTTAGTTTAAGAGCACAATTTATAGCCAATTTAGGAGCAGATAGGATTATTCCTGCTCTATAACTCATTCTAGATTACTTTTTTTAGTAATTTTAATCGGAAAATGGCCAGAAAACGACTCTGAATGTTCCAGAATTTCTTTAGATTTTCTATAATATAGGAAGATATTCTTTTCAATGTTAATTGAGAAAGCACTCCACGGCATATTCGGACGAAGCGCCAAAAATGCTGGATTTTCGCAGTGCTGTACATTTCTACCTGTCCACGATAGACAAGTGCTCATGCGAACTTCTTTGTAGAGAATTCTATTATTTACGATAAAAAGAATTTTAACTTTTTTCATGTGTACCCGCCGTTTTCACTACGTAAGCAGTAAAAGGTAAGAAACACAATTTGCCAAACTTGGACACTTGATTAGTAATAGTAATTGTTGTATCCGAGTAATAAAAATTTGCACAAATGCTTCCCTTATCATCTTTTTATTGAATCTATAACCAGAAAATTTTTCTATTCCATAATTGATGAACGATGAATTCACACGTCTAGTAGACTAGAGGAGATTTTTCCAACTTCATTCACATAATGTGTAGAATTACGTTTCATAAAAATAAATAGATTGAACATGTTTCATTGGTAATTTGCTATATTAAATGACATAATTAGGGTACATATTGCAATGTGATGTATAGCATAGATTGCGTTTCACAATGATTATAACAAATTTGATAGTTTCAAACGAAAAAAGTAGTTTTTAATGCATTACATAGAGTTTAAAACTTCATTTTAGTAGAAGAAAAAATTAACAAATTCTATTGTTATAAACACAAAAGTAGGTTTATATCCATTTTATATGGTTTGTAGTGGACTGACAGTCAGACACCAGAAAATTATCGAGTAGTGGAGATAAACATTATTATTCATATTCAGGAGTTTAATCAACTTTTATGTTCACATGATTCCTACTTTAAAAAAAAACTATAACTAAATAATATCACTTACATTTTTTCGAATATGAACGTAAGAAGGTCATAAACTATACATTTGCTTAATTTATATATTGTAAGTATACCTATATCTCTCATGAATGAATTGTGGCTACGGAAGGAAGGTTTGCGTCGAATGGCATTTAGAAAGGACTGACGAAGAAAAGGCTAGAAATCGAGTTTTAATGTACGAAGAACGGAGTTAGGGGCGTAAAATATTCCTTATCTCAATCAATACTTAATAAATGGACTTAATTTTGGATTTAAACGAAAGCTAACAGTTACGATTGATTGTTTATCAAAAATTGTCTCGTAATTTTGGTTAGATATCAAGATATTTACAATTGAACCTGGCGTTGCTACGTCACCGCTACTCTAGATTAGCATCAATGTATTGTTATCTCTTAAAATTCATCTTTACTGAGAATACAGAAAATTATTCTTTAAAACCTTTTTTTTACTATCAAAAAATATATTCTCTGTACATGTTTTCGCCTAAATAGCATAATCTTGTGACGATTCTCATTTATCTAAATCGTTGGTTAACGGAATCATTGTATTAATAATGTTTTTTCGATGAACAAGTTCGATAAATAAGAATAAAAAAAAAATGTAAATACTACTATTTTCTGTAATGTATCAATAAATAACTATTGAAGATTATACATGAGCAGTTTATTGAATGATTACAAATTGTATAATACATGGTAGAGAAATACTTAGAACTCTGCAATAACGTCATTGTAGTTTCGATATATCAGTATTCTAGTAACTAATCTTAACGTCAAAATTTTTCGTTAGTCTTGCGCACGTCTGTTTTCATTCTGAAAGATTGGCATGCATTTCTGAAGTTGAATTTTTTGACAAAAATTATCCGTTAGTCTGCTTTTAAAAAACGGCATATATATATATACGTAAATGACCAACTCAGGCCAACATACGTAATACTGTCTTCGGGTTTACGTAGATTTAGCTACGAAAGTACAGATGAGCTACTGATACAGTCCCTTACAGCTCTATTTGTAGCAAACCAAGATTTTTCAGAATCTACAGTTGTGCACTTACGGATTGCATAATAGTCATAATTAAAATTTGTTATACATGATTAAAAATAATGTTTTTAGTAGTTCATGAACGCGAATAAGTTTATTATTATGAATCAAAGTTAACTCGAGTCTACAGATTGATTTTTTTCCAAAGAAGTAGAAAAGAAAGAAAAAGTAATGTGCTATATAGTCTAGCTACATAAGAATTTACGTAAACTGCATCTGTGCAGTCATTATAAGAATATGATTTTCACTATCGTTAATTAACAATAAAAGTTTGGCGAAATGCAATTTCTGACCTCCTACTGCTCATACAGTTATCAGTTCAATTAAAAAGAATGCAGGTACCTTGATTGTAGAGAATTGAATTTTCTGCAATATAGTCCATAGAGTATCCATTGTGAAATAATGGAAAGAGAACAATTATTATTAAAAGTTAGTATATTCAAAGTAACAGATTCAAATACAAAATCAAAGACAAGACGTCGGAAGATAGCTAGTCTCAGTCCTAAACTGGGGATAAATGAACTCTCCCCTCGTTGCTATAAACAATCTAATCGTTAAGCAATCGTCGTTAACTAAAAAACTGTTGTTAGTCAATCAATCCATATATGGAGACCATATCAAATGAATAAAAACAGACTCATTTCGTTTATAACAATTTCATTTGTTATAAAGAATAGAAACGGGTTCTATTCGAATTGTTTTTTCATTTTTCCACTAGAAAGTTGGTCGTGTGGACCTTTCGGGTCGCACCCAGACCACTGCAGAGCACTGATATTTGACAATTATTATTGACTATTATAGCGTCTTTAATGCTGTTTTCTCAATCCTGCCACGAGTTTAAAATTCTGTCATTGCTGATTTTGTTTTTTTAAATTTTTTTTTTCGATGAAACATTGTCACCATATTTTCATACAAGTATTTTTATCATATAATATTCATTTTTTTTTCAAAATTTGGAACTTTTGTTCAAAAAATGGTATCATTTATAAATTGAGAAATTCAGGTCATTTTCCATTTTTGCTGGTTTTTTGGTTCTGCAAAAAAATGGCTAGACCGATTTCGCTGAAAATTTAATCAATTCTAAGTTACTTAATTACGCGTCGAATGCAATCGGTCCCACGTCGATATCATTTTTTGTTCTCGAGATAATCGAGGCGAAAAATAATTCCGAACGCACGTACGTACATACGCACACACGCACATACACACACACAGACGTCTACTGAAAAACGATCGTATTCGACTCTGGGGACCTTAAAACGTGGAGATGTGTCAAAATTCGGGATTCGTAAAATCGGACCCACTGGGAAGTTAATAATATGGAATTGTGTTCATAACGATTGAACATTGTTACTAACAAGTGATTATTGATCATAGTAATATTTAAATAATTAGTTTTAAATTGTTATAAACAATAAAAATAGGGATCCATTCTATATATATATGAGTACTTTCAACGCATGATTTTTTCTTTCACTAAAAAAATGTTACCAACCGTATAACATAAATGAAAACATACTTTTTTCGTGTATAAACAATGAAATTTTTTGTAAATAATGAAAAAAAAGGATCTATGAGGTATATTCGTATTCTTCTAACGCACAATTTTTCCAGTTTTCCCACTGAGAAGTTAAAAATCTTAAACACTAAGAGTTCGTCAGTCACAATTTTAAACTTTAAAAATTCTTCTTCCCTTCCTCTTTTCTATAGGAAAAAATCCGGGAAGTACAGAATGAAAATCCACAAAAGCTGAAACGCTAAGAATCTGGGAGGTCAAAACAAGGATGATCAAGACAGATTCCAAAAATTACTTCAGCATCAGAGTGAATAACAAATTTTTAATTTGAATTCAAATTCCTTTTTTTATTTAATTGAATAGCCTCACCTTTTGGAGAACATTCCCCCAAATTAATCACCGATTACGCATCCTATTCATAAAATCAGACTCTCGAAATCACAAGAATAATAATCACAAATAATCTACCTTGTAAGGAATTTTCAAAAACAAAAGTTCAATAGTTTAAACCAACCATTAGAACTTCATAGGATACCACGGATACTTAGTGCTTAACTTAACTTCATTTTGGCCATTAATGTAGCGAAGGTTAACAACATAAACGCTCCAACCGTGTATATCCTATAATAACGCCACGAGAACGCTTTAGGACAGATATTGTGATTTCAAATCAAAAATCAAATGATCAATGAGAGACAACGTTCTCAGACTGGAAGTTACAAAAACCCAGAATTCAATGGAAATTAGGCATCCAGAAAAAATCAACAATCAATCATCAACATCATAAGGAGCGAGTCTATTCATATGAACCACTTTTAAACGACCATTCGGAATTATCTGAATTCTAAAAACAACATCATTTAATTTGTTTTAATAATATATGAAACTTTCCAATTCCTTCCCATAGTTATGTTGGAGTTTTCTTGATTGAATCTCTAAATTACGTCGCACATAATCATGAGTACATTGTAATTTTTACGAAGATTAAAAACATATTTACCTGTAGAATTGTCCTTAGAAATATTTTCTGAAGGAGAAATTCCATGAAGAAAATCTAAAGGTAACCTCAATTCACGTCCTAACATGAATAATGCTAGAGAAAATTCTGTAGTCTCATGTCTAGAAGATCGATGAGATAACAAAAATAGAGAAATCCAACGATCCCAATCTTTTTGAATTTTATTAATAAATTTTGATGACTATTGAAACCATTAGATTGAGGATGGAGAGGTGTAGTTCTAGTCTTTTTAATTCTAAAAAGATTCATCACCTCTTCGGAAATTTCTGATTCAATTTCTCTACCTTGATGGGAGTGGATTTCTAAAGGGACATCATCTTTACAAAATATTTGAGAAACTAAAACTTTAACAATAGTAGAAGTCTGATGAGTAGGAAGAGAAATCACTTCAGGGCATCTAGCGAAATAATCTGTAACAACTGAAAAAAATTTATTCCCATGAGAAGTTTTTGTAAGAGGACCAAGAATATCAATCGTAACTCTTTCAAAAGAAGAGCCAACATTATAAATTTAAAGAGAACCACATGATCTTTTATGAGGACCCTTTTTAACAAAACAAACTTTACACTTTTTACACCAAATATCAACATCTTGTTTAAGAGTAGACCAGAAGAATCTTTGACGGATTTTGGTCATAGTCTTATTTATACCAAAATTGCCGCCAGGAGGATAATTATGAGCCTCAGAAATTATTGCATTAACTTTGGCTAGAGGAACAACAACCTGAAAAATAATATAAGAAAGACCAGAAGCTTTCCATCATTTAACTAAAACTACATTTTTCAATTCCAATGAAGTGAATAAAGTTTAAAAGTTGAATCTAAATGAAAAACATCACTAAATTTAGGGATTTTATTTTCCTTTTTAAATTGAAATATTAAATTCAAAATACTATTATCATTCTAAAATATTATCCAATCGTAATTATCATTAATTCCACGGATAGTACGGAAAATATATTAACTAAAAAAACATTCTTCATTAGCATCCATTTTCAATTATTCTTTACAATTACATGGACGCCGAGATAAAGCATCAGCATTACCATGACTTTGACCAGGTCTATGCTGAACTTTAAAATTATATAAAAACAAAATTTCTAACCAACGAGCAACATGATCTTCAAGATTTTCGAAAGAACGTAACCAGCTAAGAGAAGCATGATCAGATCTGATTGTGAATCGTTTACCGAGAAAAAAAAGACAAAAATGTTTAACCGAAATAACAACAGCTAACAATTTTTTTCTAAAAACACGATAATTTCGTTCACGACTATTTAAAGTTTTACTCAAATACGCAATAACCTTTTCTTGATAAATAATTTTACTATTTTTCTCAATTGGGATTTTCTGCGATAGAACTGCTTCAATACCCACATGCGAAGCATTAGTGTCAAGAATAAATAAAAAAAATTAGGATCAAAATAACCTAAAATATGTGTAGTAATTAAAATGTGTTTCAATTTTTTAAAAAGTTCGAAAAGCTATATCTTTCGAAATAAAATCTCTTTTCTCTTGACTAATTAAATAAAGAGGTTTTGCTAAAGTAGCAAAATCTTTAATGGAGTCCCTATAATACAAGCAAAGTCCAAGAAAACTCTTAAGTCCACTTTCATTCATTGGAATAGGCCAATTGATAACGGCAGAAATCTTTTCAGGACAACTTTTCAAACCTTTAATAAAAACAGTATGACCTGAAAGACAGTCGCTTTTTGAAAAAAAAAACATTTCTTGGCATTGATTTCAAGTCCTAATTATAAAAGTCTTTCAAAAACATTTTAAAAATGGATAAAATCTTCATCAAGACTCTGTACTGAAGATAATTATATTATCTAAATAAACTAAACAAATTTTGGCGGGGAGACCTCGTAAAACTATATCCATACGTTTTACAAACATGGCAGGAGCATTACATAAACAAAAATGAAGTACTTTACATTGCCAAAGTTTACTTCCAATACAAAAAGCTTTTTTCTCTCGACCTTTAGGAGCAACTTCAACTTGTCAATATCCACTTTCTGAATCAATAGTCGAAAACCATTGAACACCAAGAACCATATTCAAAATATCTCCTTGATAAGGAATTGGAGTAAAATCCTTGACTGTGACATCGTTCAACTTTCGAAAATTAACACGAAATATGATATCATCACTTTTTTTAGAAACAAGAACTACAGAAGAAGCTCAAGAACCGTGAAAAGGTTCAATTGCATCCTGTTCCTTTATTTCTATCATAACATTATTAATTGAAATAACTTTATCATAAGTGAGAAATTTTTAATACGGAATTTCCATAAATTTGACAGACAAATCTAATTTAATTAAGAAATCTATTCTCAAAATACATTCTTCATAAATTTGAGCAATTACAACTTTTGAACTGATTTCGATATGTGAAATCTTAATTTCCACAGTCTCAAAGAAATCGAAATCAAATTTATCACCAGAAACTGTGAAAATAGAAACAGGAGAGTTAATTGCTCTAGTAAACCTTTCATTAAAAAGAAAAGAATTAACAACCGTAATATCAGTAGCAGTATCAACTAACATATCACATTTTTTACCATTGATTTCACCTTTAAGTATAAGTAAAGGTATAAATGGAGAATTCGAATCTCGGAGAATCTTTGAAGAACTAACTAGATCATGATTTAATTCTGACGAAATTTTTTTTTGGAAGAATGTTCTGAAATCTATTTGTTAAATGACCTTTCTGTCTACAAACCCAAAATTGAAAACCTCAAAGAGAATTTTTGTTACGGAATTTCGTGAAATTCTTTGTAGAGAAATTAGGATTATTATTATTATTTCGAAAATTACTGAAATTATTATCATTATAATTTTTATTAATTGTAATTTGAGATGATTCAATCCTGCCATAAACTGTAATCCAGCCATTCGTTCTCTTCGATGACCCCAAATTCCCGGATACGCATATTCAACTAATTTATCCCGATCGTTAGGGAAATAAATTGAACTTCATTCTCAATTTTTCTTCTAGCTTGGAAACGACTAAAATAAGGTCCAGAAAATTGGACTTTACCGGAACGATTTGCTGAAGATTTCGATAACACACTAAGATTTCTTAAATCATCTATGCTCAAGTTTTCTAAAATTTCTCGAAGTTTGTCTTTCAAACAAGACACTAGAATTGAAGCTTCAACTATATTCGACTAATCATGCAATTGAGCAATGGTCTTAAATTGACGTGAATAAGATTCCTGCGTTTGGGAATCATCATATTTTGCCGGTTTCGCGAAAAAAAATGAATTTCCGATGGAAGACGATGAGACCGATTCAATTAAATGTAAAGAACTATTGGGATTAACAATTCCTGGAACATTATTTGGAATTGCTTCAACATTTGTCGAATTACTATTAATACTATTATTAAGTAAATTGAGATCAATATTATTATCTCGTTTCGAGCGGTCAAAAGTGTCTGGCCAGGGATCCGACCCACCTGAGGCCTGACCAGACGGGATAATCCTGCAGGCACCCGACTCCCTCAGGTTTGAGGGTGAGCCGGGACTGTAGCCGTTCAGTCAAAATCATTCACAACCGTCTGAGGATTCGGAAAGACCCGAGGATGACCGCTTTCTACATATAAGCCGCGAAAATCTTAGCCTAACTACGGCAGACTGGTATTGTTCAAAGCTCTGTCAGGAAGCGGTTCCTCATCCCTCCGAGGGCGCCGATCATCAGGAATATCACGTGCGCTGTGTATTCGTGGTAGACATTTCTCATGACCTCCATGAGCTCTCTGTAGCGTTCCTGTTTACTCTCTTCTTTTGCACGTATATTTGTCCCAGCCGGGACTGAGAACTCAATGTAATATACGTGCTTGGTGGTATGGTCGAAAAGAGTAATATTCGGCTTATTGTGTTCAATGCATTTAGGCATAGAGAGCAGGTAATTCCAAAAAATTTTTGCTTTCCTGTTCTCAACGACTGACTTAATTTCACCGGGCACATAGGGCAGCACTAGTGTATCGTCTATTCCATAAGAGTGCCGAAGGTGGTAATACAGCACTCTTAGGCCGGCGTTATGCCGGTAAATGTAGGCTAAGCGCGCTAATATCGGACAAGCCGATAACACATGAAATAGTGTCAAGATTCCTGTAGATTCTCATCTACATCACCGTGGCAAACTCGGCATCTCGTGTCCTCGAGTTGCTCGTGCATAACATCACGCCGATAGGCGAGGGTAGAAAATACATCATCTTGGCAGGCCATAATAAATCCTCCGGTCTCAGAGAACAAGCCAGCTGACTTAAGGTATTGGAAAGTCAGCTGGTGTGACAAGTCCTGTGTTTCGAGATGACGGTAAAACACATCATATAAGACTTTCCTACATGTTCGTCGAGCAGTTTTAACTGCTTGGTTGTTTTTATATTAACGTTTCGCTGCCCTCTGGTCTATTGCGAAAGTCTTAGACCGTCTAGGCTGCTAGGGTCGAAAACTAAGCCGAGGTTCTGCGCTGCCTGATATGCTGTTCTATATAGGAACGCATTTCTTCCCAATAGTTTAAACCTGTTCACGAACTTGAGAAGACGATCAGAGCTTTCATAGGTGTCATAAGCCAGGCCTATCACTAACCTGTCATGTAGACACTCGAACCATAGTAGTCCACGCTCCATAGTAGATCACGTGGAAAGTATAGGCGTTGGACAGAAGATCGCGGGTGATGGCTTCGATGTAATGTCATCATTTTTCTCGTGATAATGTCTCGCTATTTAAGTTCTTTTTGGAGCAATTGAAGAATTCCGAATGAGCATAGCAAGACTGGAACAGCAAGCATATTCGTGGCTTTGACTTTGTTAGGGCCTGATAATTCAGAGCCCTATATTCTTTTAAGTCGCCACTTGTACTCACTGCGGAGAGGATCTTCGATGACACACTCTCAAGTCATCCATATAAAATAAATGTGTGACTTTGTGTACTCGGTGCCAGACTTGTCCGGTTTTATATCCAGGCGTTCGGCGTTAGATGACAAATAATAGCAGCAGTGAGACGCAAAATAGGAAGGGACTCAAGGTATCTCCCTGGTATACGCCTCTTCTAAATGGCACTGCTCTGGTAGACGCTCTCGTTTCACCAGCTGTTACGGTGAAACGTGTCCTTCAGATCGGCATCAGATGTTCGATGCATCTCACTATTTGTGGGGCTACTGAAAGGCATTCGAGCCAGTAGAGGAGAAGCTCGTGGGATGTTGTATTAAATGCCTTTCTGTAGTCCGCCCATGCCATTGACAAGTTGCGCTTGTAGTAGTATGCGCCCATTGTAACGCATCGCTCTACTAACAAGTTCTCTTTGCAACCTGTCAAGCCACGCTGTTCGTTTATCTGTCTCCATGCAGGTTCTATCGCAGTCATAATCCTCTCGTTCAAGATCTCGGTGAACAATTTGTAGAGAGTATTCAGACATGCAATAGGCCTGTATTTTTCGGGGTTAGACAGATCAGCACTTTTAGAGATCAGCACAGTGCGCCCTTCAACGAGCTCTCTAGGAATGGGTGTATCTCCTCCGAAATATTCTGAGAAGATACGAGCCAGATGCCGGTCAGATGATGTCAATTTCTTCTAGCAGAAGGTGAGGATTGCATCTGGCCCAGAGGCAACCCAGTTTTTTTATGCCCCTTAGACCATTCCTACGTTACGTTTACGACTTTCTGAAGTTTTGCTAGAGTAAGCAATAACTTTTTTTTCATGAACAGCCTCACCATTTTAATTAACTAGAATCTTCTGAGATAAAACATCACCAATCTTAACATTCGAAGCATCAGTATCGAGAATAGAATAATAATTTGGGTCAGAATAACCCAAAGTTGGAGTAGAAGTCAAAATTTGTCTCTGTACCCCTTAGAGCATTCCTGATCTCATCGATGCTGACTCGTTGGAACTCCTCGTAATAGATGTTTATCACAGAATTCTCCGAAAACGTGAAGGGCTGAAGTGTCTACATCTAGCGCACTAGCGTGAACATATATTTTGGACCAGTAGGTTTCGAGTCTTTCTGCACTTGAAGGCTCATAAGTGACAGGGACTTGCGGCTTAAGAAAGTGCGAAGGGTCAGATTGGAACAATCTGTTGTCCCTTCACCCCTTGTACCGCTTTGCTGATGACTTTCCAATGGCCAGTAGCGATCTTGTTTTACCTGTGTACCTTTCCTTTAGGATTAGTAACACGGCTGTACTCAAAGTTCACGTCTAATACTCGCCACGAAAAGCCTAATTCTTGGCCTATAAGGTCTGTGAATATTTAAGTGATCCATCACACTTTGAATACGAGATGGACCCTGTCGAACCTTTTAGATCTTATTTGCAATCTGCTCGATGCGTCTTTTCAGGCTTAACTCAGGATTGACAGGTGTTTATCTGCTCTGAGTAAACCCTCGAGCCACATCGTAGACTGCATTGTTCAGTGCAGAGAGGTCTACACTATCTGGTACCCGATGGTCGAGATCTTGGTTGGCGCTAACAAGATGCTCTGCAGAGAGTGTAATTTTCCGGAGAAAATTACTCTTTTTGCTGATGAAGTCCTGTTGATTGACGCCCTCGAAAGAGGAGATGAGGGTTCATCGGTGGGAGAATTTTATTCTCACTCGTACATACTTGATTACATCTAAGCCCTTACCTCATAAATGTATTTTTATTGCATTCTAAGCGTTTTTTTTTTATAAAGGTGTTATAATATTCTTTTACAATTCCATCGTTTTCGGAATATTTTTCACTAAAGCAGGATGAAAAGTCCCTAAGTGGATAAATTATAGACATAGCATGCAAAAACATTATACAATTTGGTCGCACACTTGAAAATCTTCCTGTTGTAGATGTTTGATGGAGCGGCGGAAGTATCGACAATTCTCTCGAAGTCTTCTAAGGTGTTCGGAAATAATGTTTTGGCAGTCCATAACTGTTGGAGTAGTAGTGGATGTTATCTCGATTAACGTACATGAAAACCCAATGTTGCCCTAGTTGTTTGTGGCCATCGGTATTAACTACAAATGCTGTCGGTTTCGTCCACACCTCCGGAATCTCGTCTGCTGGACATACGCCTATTGTTTAAGCCGAGATGTACTGAAGAGCTTCTTTAATTTGCAGCGTATCCATTACATGCTTCGCAGTTATTATCGGCGCAATTTAAATTTTGCTTGACTGTTAAAGTGGCTGAAAATTCAAGGCACATTGATGAATTATTTTGTAGGCGATTGCGGTAATAATAAGCAGCTGACATTAAACAGTGGCCTGTAAACACGTGCGTCATAGCAGAGTGATAGAAACAAACGATCTCTACGGTTGACGAGACAGTTAATGACGGTTTATCAAACATGTCGTCGATATTCATAATTTTTTTGCACACAATCATTTCTAATAGGCGTTTTTGCATGACGCCTTGTGTATAAATGTGCTCAGAATTTCGTGTAATAGACCGTAAATTATTGTATACAGCTTTAGTTGATGAAGAGTCTTCGTACCATGGAATCCCATGTTGTGATGTCAATAAAATATTTGTTTGTTGTTTTGATTCCGATAATAGTGAAAAAGAAAATTTAGAAGCAATTATCCAATGGCCAATAATATTAGTTTTTGAAGCAATCAGGGTAATTTCTTCTGGTAGAAAATCAGCGTCGTTATTGAAAAAGCCTTGCATTTCAATTACAAACTTTATATTGAGTAACAATAATGCTTACTACTTGAAATGTGTAACACGACAGACGGTTAGCTCGGTACTGAGCTTTTTGTTAAACAATATGTGCCTACTTTATGAGAAATGTACTCAGCCAGCAAAATCCACAATAATTTGTCGAAATGAATCAAGTATATTTTCTTATCCAGTATAGATAATACAATTTATAGTTAAAGCTGAGGCGTCATCGAAGCGTCCTTCTAGACGTACACTGCCATGTCTGATCAAATTGCAGTGTGTATTGCTATTGGCAAAAAGATCAGGTGTCAAATCAAAAGCGAATAAGCAGTAGCCATTTGGATAGTCCGTGCGATTAATGTGGTTTCCTTCATTAAGAAAATGTATGCCTGTTCCTGAGAATAACGTGTGATAACAATCAACATACCGAGAATACTTAGTAAAATCTGGTTGGAGCGGTTATGAAGGTATTTGACGGCCGTCGACATATAAGGACAGATAATTAATTTTATAATGACGAAAATTAAAAGGATCCGATTTTGGATCGCCGTTGAAAACTTTGTTATCAACAAAACCTATGATCATTTGGCGGGGTAATTGCCCCAAAATAACATCGTTAATAGTTTCACTATGAACACTGCCATGTATAGAAACAGCCTCAGTTCCACGCGTGCTAAAAGATATTAAACGGTAGTTTTTGTAAGAACTCTAGCATGTAAAAGCAGAGTATTCAGGGATGTTTTCACACGTCCCATTATCAAAGACGCTTTAATTATTTCAACTTTGCATTCAACAGCTGAGTCATTTATTAAACAAAATGAATCTCAAAATTTTGTTAAACGTAACCGTGTTTCAACACCGTTTATTAAAAAACGCTGTTGATTGAATACATCGCAATGTAGACGGCCAAGTAAATCAAAGGTTTTTCCATATTGTAAATATTGACACCCTTTTTTTCAAGCCTTCATTCTTACCTGTAAGACTATTCACTGTACCAGGTGTGTCTTGAGACCAACTAACAGTACTGAGATGAGAATTTTTTGCATCGTGACCATGATTGAAAAGTGTTTCGGTGTATGCTCTATAATCATATAAATTATTAGGAGGTGACACACATTGTTTATTGAAATAGACATCAACTTAATGGAACATAGCATGCATAACATTATTTATAGGGCCAACATTAAAATCTGGCGTCGTTTTCGGATCAGCCTGTAAAGCCTTACGGTATGTAATTTTGACTCTCAAATTTAACATAGTATATGCAAGACCAATATATTCATTGCCTTGCTCTTGTACAACAAATTCGATAGGTGAATTATCCGTTAATGATGAAATCGGTTTATAAAATACCCTTTGAGGGCCCTCAATTGTTGTTCGTGTAGGTGAAACAGAAAAAAATTCTACTTCTGTTTCACCTACATTGAACGACGTCAAACATTGTTGTGTAATACACGTAGCTCGGAGCATCAAATGTTTGCTTATCTTTTTTCTATGCCTTCATACTTTGCTGTGTTGTCGTGCTCCCACTCGGACAATGTACAGTTCAAGTGCCACGCCTGCAACTAAAAGGAAGTTAGAGCATACATATCTGCGCGTAGCGGCCGTAAATACGGCAATGCATTCGAGCGAAGTTTCCTCCAATCTGATTTTCCTACGCGGCGAGCGGCAGCAATAGGCCCCTCGTGCGTAGGCCCTAGCTGGGCGGGACTGAATGCTTGAAAAGGCGTTTAGCCGGCTTCAGTCCCACCACGCGCGAGCCTATCCACTCCTACGCTCAAACGTGCTAACACGGCGTCTCCTTACCGTATTCCAGCCGAGAAACACTACCGCTGTTAACCGCTAGATGGCTCGTCAAGGCCTTCTAGCCAAAGCATACTAAGTACGCTTCTGTACACCTGCTCTAATAAGTGGCGTGCTTGAAAGGAAATAATCATCAAACGGTGACTTCACGAAAATTAAAAAATTGTGTTATTTCAATTCATTCTTATATAATATTTTGAAAGAAAAACAACCCGAAATTAATGCAGAAATTGAAATCTTAAAATTCAGGGGTTAGATGAAAAATTTTTTCATTGACATTTTATTACTATAGTGATTCTACACATAAATGTTCACATAAAATTATTCGTAATAATGTTACAACATGTAATAATGAAAATATTACACGCAGAACGTGTTCATTGGAAAGGTGGCACAATTCTTGAGCGATGATTTCAACGTCCATAACTGATAAAACCGAGAATGTTTTGTAGACAGTGGCCAGTTGTTCGAGAATTTTTGTCATTATTTTCTCTCGTTAAAGATAAGTAGCTCCAAATGTATATATTAAGGCGACAGGTAATTGAATAGTATCGATAATATGTTGAATTGCCGGTATTCCATTTTTTAGAGCGGTGACCATCAACCCTATGCATTTAGTAATTACAGGTATGCTCGCTTGGTCTTGTTTCAGGCGTTTTAGAATCAAATTCTTTATATGTACGCCGTATTCAAGAGTACTTCTTTGTATGAAGAATTCGCGAAACGCGTCCTGCGGAGAGCTGTTAGTAGTGCCTCGTATTTACGGCATTCTGCCCCCGTATTTCGTTCCACCCAGCACCATAAAAGTATGTGAATAACCAGCACAGCTGTTTTCTCAATGATCAATTTTCCAGTAATCAGAATTAGAGGTGTCAAAACACTCAATCAACTGCAGGGAATTGTCCATAAAGAAGATTCAAATTGTTGTCTTGATGATGCGATGTTATAACTGTTGGTTGTTTAACTCACAACGACACGGGACTAAATAAATTGCTTAAAAGACTTTGGGAAAAGTATAATAATATGTACGGATAACTATGTAAAATTTCAAGTCAATCGGACGTATAGTTTTAGAAGTCTCATTATGAGTGAGTCAGTCGTGAATAAAAGACAGGAACATAGCATGTTTCGTTCTTGCTCTAGCTTTACAGCCAATGAACGGGAAAGCGGTACAGGTATCTTTGATCGTAAGGATTGATCAAATCAGTGATTTAATTTTAAAGCGACTTTTCAAAGTCATATACTAAAAAGCAGTTTTAAGGAGACAAAATGAACGTTTTTATAATAATCACTAAAATAATGTTTATATAAGTAAACCAGAATACATATATTTTATGAATATAAAAGGAACGCGTCGTGACACCAAAAAGCTCCACGAAAGAGTAAGTAATGTCGTTCAGGGAATAATCCCACAAACAGAAAGGGAGAACTAGTGTCGTGGGCCTCATGCACCTCACGACACCCAGAGATGTCGTCACTGACAAAGTCTGTGAATGCTATATACACATCTGGACGTGTCGCGTTTGCCAAATACATTGAACTACCTATCGCCTCTCTATAGGGTAGCTTTTTGGTTTGTGTACTTTGATATACGTTGACTGATTAATTACCATGTATCCACCTTCCCTGTTTCTCTGAATATCATCACCTGCTGAGAATTAATTAATTTTCAGTTTGAATTTGCCAGCTGACAGGAACTTCGGCAGCCATCTTAGGACTAGGTCGATAACCGATCGACAAAATAATCAATAATTCTTAATCTAGTCACTCATTTGACTAACTTTTGGTGTCCCTTTCGACTAATGAAGTTCCTGTCGCCATTCTTTCACTATTCTCGTTCACGTGTACACGTCATTCACATTCATTAACAATCATCCCTATCCTTAAACGGTCACGTTAATTCACAAGTTGATATTTTCTCAACATTATTATTTGGTCCTTCGAGCCGGATCAGAGCTCTCGGTTGTGAAGTACTTAAATTTTGGTGCCATCAGTGACAATAACAAAGACAATCAAGTGTGTGAGTGCTCAAAATGGCCGATTAACCCAAGAAGAGTGAGAACTAAGAGTCCAAGACCTCGAAATCTCAACCAAAAATCACGTTCAGTCCTGACGACAGTCAGGAGGAGTTCAGGAGCCCAGAAGAGCAAGTTGAAGAACCAGATCTCCAGCCACAACGGAGATCAACTACGGAAAGTACGATACAGACAATCACACCACCCAATCCTGGTCTAGCTATTCAATTGACTTTCAAAATTACGTCTCAAATGGCTCGACTACGCCTAGCCCAGTCATTCACTCAACAAATCACGGATCAACAAAAGACAATCACCAAAGAAGAAAGACTCTCGCTGGAAAAACAACTTACAGCATTGCACGAGTCCTTTTATTTGGAACATCAAGTCCTTGAGGAGGTTTAGCCACCACCCCAGCTTCATCATCCGTACATTGTAAGGATGTCTTTGAGACATTCAACAAATCAGTCTCAGACTTCTTTATGATATCTGCTAAAGTAGCTTCCAAAGAACCTCCAATACAATCAACATCAACCAGTGGTGCATCCGACGTCGCACAAGCATTAGCCCGACTACCTAAGCTGTCAATGCCCAAATTTCATGGAACCAGTGCTTCCTAGTTGTCATTCAAAGATCAATTTGAGTCCATGATAGCCAATCAACCTGGTCTGGATAAGGTAATCAAGTTCGATTATCTCAGATCAGCTCTTTCAGGTCCAGCTCTCTTTCTGGTAGAGAACCTTTCTCACACGAAGGAATCATTCACAAAAGCATGGGCGACACTCAAATCCAGGTACGAGAATGGCAAAAAGCTCATTAACATTTACCTGGAAAAACTCTTCAGCCAGTTTGCTGAGTCTAAAAGAGCTGCACTACATTCAGACAAGATCTCATCCTTACTCACCATAGTAGACAATTTGTTAGACTCACTCAAGTTATTGGGACAATCAACTGAGAATTGGGATACAATTCTCATATTTCACATTCTCAGACATCTTGATCAGCATACTCGTGAGCTCTGGGAAACTCAGGATAATGATCTTGAGCGCGTGCCTACTTACTCAGAGTTTCATGAGTTTCTACTGGCTCGGATTCGTACTTTGGAGACACTCAGCCTTCAACTTCATAGCAATGAGGAGGCGAAGCAGTCTTCGGAAATCAATCATCATTAACACAGACATTCAAGCTTGCTGATGGAGTTGCTCTGGAGGGTCAAACTGACTGGATGACCTTAGCACATTAGGTTTCGGCCTCAAAAGAGTTGAGGGTTCAGTTGGAATAGCCCGAAGAACGATTCCAGAAGCAGCAAAATTATCTAGAACAATCAAAAGGTCAAAATGACCACAAGACAATCAATCAACATTCAACTAGTAGTGCTAATAGCACACAAAATCAACAATTAAGTGACTCATTTCTTGACCTGCAGCTCTTGGAGACTCCGATACAACTGCGTATCGATGTTTGAAACGTCAGTTGAGGAGACTAACCAACGAGACTGAGTACAGCAATCTTTCATACTTTTCATACTTTCATTCATACTTTTTTCCTCACCATGTGGTTTTAGACCAAGTAGCACTACCACCAAGCTTAGAGTTGTCTTTAATGCATCCAGCCTGAGCTCAACTGGAATCTCATTGAATGACATCACTCATAATGGAGCAAAAATTCAATTAGACATCTTTGACGTACTTCTTTGGGTTCGTCAACATCAAAACGTATTCGCAACTGACATAACAAAAATGTATCGTCAAATAATGGTTCATCATGAAGATTTGAAGCTTCAACGAATTCTTTGGCTAGACAATCACAACAAAATCATTCCATGTCAACTCACAACAGTAACCTACGGCACTAGATCAGCTCCTTATCTAGTAGTTCGTGTGTTACTGCAATTAGTAGAGAATGAAGGCCATAAATATCCAAAAGCAACTCAGACAATCATTAAAGGCAGATATGTCAACGACATATTTGGAGGAGCAGATTCTCCAGAGGAATTAATTCAAGTTGCTGAGGAATTAATTAACTTGTGCAAGGCGGGCGGCTTTCCCCTCGCAAAATGGCAATTAAACAGTCAATCACTTCTTCAAAAAACGTCACAATCTTCAGTCAATCAACAAAAAATCACCTTCGAAGACTGCACTACAAAAATTCTTAGACTTTAATAGAATCCAAGCTTAGACACATTCACATTCACATCAAAATCAGTCACTCATGAGTCAACATATTCAAAACGCCTCATTCTTTTAGAAGAAGAACCTCAAATTTATGATCCTTTGGGGTTTGTGTCACCAATCACAATCAGAGCTTAGATGTTCCTTCAAGAACTCTGGTTACACAACCTCAGCTGGGACGAACCAGTCCCACAATCAATTATCAATCGCTGGCTGATTATCAGAGAAGTATTCACGCAACTTCATGAGATCTCACTTCCCCGATGGATTTACACAACCAGACATTCAACTGTAGAAAATCATGAATTCTCTGATGCTTCACAGCTTGCGATGGCTGCAGCAATCTATCTAAAAATCAATTCACCGTCCACAGGGCCCAAAATCACACTCATCTGTGCGAAAACTAAAGTAGCACCAATCAAACAATTCACGATCCCCTGTATAAAGTTAACAGCTGCGTTGTTTCTAGCGAAATTCACAAACTATGTTTGAGCTACACTCCATAGAGTGAATATACGATCAATTCATTTGTAAATGGACTTATCAGTTACATTCATGGTTCGATTCAAATGCAGGACGCTAGAAGTACTTCGTCAGGAACAAAGTTGTGCAGATAAAAGAACTAGTTGTGGACGCGCACTGACACCACATTTCTGGCAAGGAAAATCCAGCGGACTGCGCTTATGAGGCATCACAGCCAATCAATTAAAAGATTACTCGCTATGGTGGAGGGGACCCACTTGGTTAGCTGAAAATCAAGAAAACTGGCCAGTAAATTCACCACCAGCTGACGAGGCTCGTAACTTAGAAGCTCGTCCTGGAATTTCACTCATAGCAGCCATTCAGATACAATAATTCAATGGGACTTGGTTAACAGATATTCTACACTCAACAAGTTACTTAGAATCACCGCCTTAATCATCAAATTTACTTCAAGACTTCGACATTCACCAGTTACCAGTCCTTCAGCATCAATCACAACAGCTGACATCGGAAAAGCGAGAATCTTCTAGATAAAGTCTACTCAAGCAGCACATTTTCACCAAGAAATCAGGACTTTATCCAACAATCCACCAAAGCATTCATTCAACAGACTCACAGCATACGTTGACTCAGAAGGAGTTCTACGAGTAGGAGGACGACTTCAGCATGCTCAGTTGAGTCATGATTCAAAACATCAATCAATCCTACCTTGACATTTACCACTCTTGTTATTAGACATTATCATTTAACCACACTACATGGTGGCACTCAACTTACACTCACAACAATCAGACAGCGTTACTGGATGATCATGGATGGAAGAGCTCCAGTAAAAACATTCATTCTTTGGTGCATCGAATGTGCTCAACAAAGAGGCATAAGAGCACAACAACTCATGGGCTAATTGCCACAATCACGTATCACTCCGTCACGGCCATTCTCTCATACTGGCATAGACTATGCTAGGCCATTCACAATCGAAACACCATCAAGCAGAGGAGCCAAGACAAGGAAAGCTTGGGTTCATGTATTTGTCTGCATGTCAACTTCTGCAGTTCATCTGGAAGCAGTTAGTGACTATGCATCTGAAGCATTCATTGCTGCCTACAGGAGATTCACTTCTAGACGAGGATTATGCCGGACAATCCATTCTGACTGTGGCAGAAATTTCATAGGAGCTGATATAGAACTCAAGAAATTATTCACACAATTCACCAGAGAACATGAGGTCATCTCTAGATTTATCATCACCAACGGCACTCAATGGTCATTCGACCCACTTGCAGCAACACACATTGGTGGCAAGTAGGAGTCAGTAGTGAAATCACTTAAATTTCATATGACGAGAACAGTAAAAGAATCACTCCTCACGTTCGAAGAGATCACCACACTACTGACACAAATCGAAGCCATTCTGAACTCAAGACCTCTAGAGCCAATCAGTGATGACCCAGAAGACATTCAAGCACTCACTCCTGGACACTTTCTTGTTGGGTCAGCAATCAACACTGTTCCTGAACCATCAACCTCAGAACCTACACATTCAATTAAGAATCGATGGCGGATGATTTAACGGCAATCACAGCAGTTCTGGTACAGGTGGTCACAATCTTACTTACAAAAATTACAAGCTATTTCTATGTGGTTTTTCAGAAAAAGATCAATTCACGTTGGTGCATTAGCCTTGCTAACAGATGAAAGATTTCCACCCCCGAAATGGCCACTCGTTAGGATCATTCAATTGCACCCAGGGCAGGACGGGCTGCCACGAGTAGCAACGGTGAAGACACCAACAACGACGTTGTTCAGACCAATCGTTAAACTAGCTATTCTACCAATCAACCCAACTCCTGAAGCCCAGCAGCAGAATCAACCAGAAGACAATCATCAACCAGTTGCTGATGGCGGACGGCATGTTGAGAATTAATTAATTCTCAGTTTGAATTTGCCAGCTGATAGGAACTTCGGCGGCCATCTTGGGACTAGGTCGATAACCGATCGACCAAATGATCAATTAATCTCAATCTAGTCACTCATTTGACTAATTTTCAGTGTCCCTTTTGACTAATGAAGTTCCTGTCGCCATTCTTTCACTGTTCTCGTTCACGTGTACACGCCATTCACATTCTTCCTGAACAAATCTGAAGGTTTTAAGTCAATCATCAGTACTAGTGCTATTGAAAATCATCAGAAACATTTAAGCTTCATTCTTAAATCAGAATCAACTAATATTTCAAGACATGTCATAGTAAATTCAAGAAATTTCAGCTCGTGTGGGAGGTCAATAATACCGAACACACCAAGTTGAGTATTTTTTTAGACATTTAATTCAAATACAGTAATTAAAATTAACATTCAGTGATTTCGAGCGACGTTCTGTCTTCCTATCCAGTAACAAAAAGTTTGTCAGTGTATTTAGTGTACCTGTTTGTGCTGAAAATAAAGATAATTTATTTTTCATAAAACCTGACTTCCGTTTGCTCTGTTCCGGCACAATCATCCCTATCCTTGAACGGTTAGGTTAATTCACGAGTTGAGATTTTCTCAACACATACCTATAAAACACTTAGTTTCTCCAAGATCGTTTATCTCAAATGCTCTACCTAAATGATCTCTAATTTTCTCTAGTTTCATCTTGTCATTGCTGGTTGCTAAGTCATCATCTACATATAGTGCTAATTTAGCTATTTTATCGTTTTTCCTCCAAGTATATAAGCATAGCCCGTGTAAATCATCCCTTAGTCCAAGTTTTCTTACTTTTTCTGCGAATCTTATGTTCCATTGCTTTGAACTGACGTTCAAACCATACAGTGCCTTTTCTAATTTGCACACTTTCGATTCTCTGGTGAGTTTATATACCTCTAAACCATCTGAAATTTCCATGTAATCTTCTTCATCTAGACCACTTTTTAAAAATACCGTCTTGACATCTCATTGACATGCATATAAATCATATTCATTTATTATTGCCATTACAGCTCTAATTACTCGTAGACGAGAAACTGATGCATATGTCTTTTTCAGATCATAATTATTTTTAGCTTTGAATCCTCTGATAACTAATCGAGCTTTGTATCTCATAGATCCATCAGCTTCTGATTTTCTCCTGAACACCCATCTTCAATCCATTATGTTAGCTTCATTTTGCCATTTCATCTTTTCTCTATCTACTAATTTCCACACTCTATTTTTATTTATAGAATTCAGTTCTTCTTTCACTGCTTTGTTCTACAAAGTTGCATCTTTAGATTTCATAGATTCTTTGAAATTCGCAGGTTCCCTGTTGATTGAAACTATAAAACATCTTAATTTTTCATCTGCTTCATATGTTTGTTTTTAATGACTTCGTCCGAATTATCCTCCAAAGTATTAATGAATCTAATGAAGCTTGTATCTTCTATGTATCTCTTGTCCTGCCGAACTTTCTCGTTGTTCTTCAATTTTCTCTTATTTTGACTGCTGGTGTTTGGTCTACTTATATTCTTTCCTCTACTGAATCCCTTACATCTGATTGTTTCTTGCGTAGTCTTCCTCTTTTCTTCAGTTCAGGTTTTTCTGGTTCATGTTCCTTTTCGACTTTCTCTTTAAACTCTTTCATCCAGTTCCAATCAATTTTGTTTTCTATTTTGGGTGCTATTCCTATGTTTTGCTCTAAATTATTATTCTTGTCAACATTTTTGTAAACAAGCTTTCCATTAAATCTAACATGTCTCAATTCGAAAAACTTCCTTGAACCTGAATGCCAAAACAGGTGTCCTGTTGGCGTATAGCCTACCAGGAGTGTTTTTATTGCTCGCTCTTCAAACTTTAAATTTTGTTTTAGAACCTTTATATATCCTGTACATCAAAATCCGTTAATTTGCTCAAAGTGACGAGTGACAATTCACATTTGGTGCAAATGTTGTAAATGGAATCTTATAGTTGATTGATTTGGGTGGAGTCCTGTTGTGTAATTCCTACATGCTCTTAGGTAAACCAGAATCAAACATGTAAGCTCTAACTTTTCTCTGAATCGTCGTAGCATTGAACCTTTCAGCTACTCCATTTTGTTCAGGTGCGTATGGTGGCGCGAACTCCGCCACTATATTTTCTCTTCCATAATCTCTAAAAACTTTCCTCCAGTGAATTCAGTTCCTTGGTCTAATCTGATGTAGCATACTTTTGGATTTTCCCTTATAAGTAACGAGTAGAAATCAAAAATTCCTCTAACGATTCTTCAGTTTCGTTTTTTGTGTTAATCGAATATGCTCTGGCTAATATTGAATAATCATCAATATAAACGTTGATGTACCTCTTTTGTCCAGGATGTGATGTGAGTGTTATAGGACCCATCGTATCCGTATGTATAAGTTAAAGTAGCCTTTCAGCTCGTTTTCTAGTCTCTCTAAAGGGTAATTTTTGCATCTTTGACATAATACCGGCTCCGGATTCTAATATGACCTTATCAAATTTTACTTTTTTCATCTTTTTATTAATCTTCTGTAGTTTTCTCAAGTAGTTTAATGATGCGTGACCTAGTCTAACATGCCATGACATTGATTCATTAATTGTCTCAGTAAAATTATTATTATTCTCTAGAGGGTTACTTGTGTATATATCTTATAAGTGTTGGGCTGAATTTAAATCCCAGTCCCAATTCTCCATTTCTTGGTTTAACACTCTATTCTCTGAATCTTTTATTAAAGTATTAGTGTTCTTTTCCTCTACTGGAACCATGAGATTCTTTTCATCCTCTTTTCCAATCACAAATTCTATAATCTTTCTATCATCAATATCACCCTCCCACTCTAATGTCTTTTTGTTCTGATTATGATTCTGTGATTGTATCGGAATCTCATCATGTTTTTATATTGCAGCTCGACAACAATATACTTCATACTTTATTTCAATTTCTAATTGATTTTGCTCTTGTTTTTTAACTCTAGATTTCATTTTCCAATTTGGTTTTTCATAAATTCCCCCTAAAACTGTTTTGTTCGAATCTTTATCATATACTCTTGAAAGTCTATCATTTCAGTAAATTCGAAACCCTAAGTCCACCAGTTTACGCAATGATAACAAGTTCTCAGTGTTATCTGTAGATGCAAATACATTTGCTAACTTGATTATGTTTTCTCTACTTGAATCTGCATATAAAAGTAAGTCTCCTATTCCATCTATTGTTATATCAGCGATTTCATTCTTATTTGCGCTCTTGAATATTTTATTGTTACACTTTTTGAAGTTACGAAGAATCATGTCATCATTGATCATGTGATCAATTGCTCCCGAATCGGCAATGAAGTAATATATTTGCTCTTACCTGTGTCACTTTGGAGTTCCTGACTCTTCATTTCTTTCGCTCTATACGCTCTCTTGGTTCCTCTTCGGGATTTCTCTTAACCTCTTTTTCTCTAAAATGTTTATTTTTCTTATCGATTTTTAGTACATTTTTATTATTATTTTTGATTCTCTTGTTTTTTAAGTTTTTGCTACCTTTAATTGTGGGACAGATATCTTCTTTATGGTCTTTAATGACCTGACAGTAGTAGCAGAACCATTTGTTTTAAGGTGAGAGTAGACAATCTCTCATCCAGTGCCCAAATTTGTTGTACTTGTGGCACTTGCTCTCTTTTGCATTTAAGTTATGAACCCATTGAGCTTTGGGCTCATCCTCTTTTTGGTTTTAGATTTTTCTGCCTTCAACTGTAAAATATATGATTTTATTTCATCTAATGTCATTTCCTGACCAGTTGTTTGTTTCTTTAATAAATCTGCGTTCCTTATTTCTGGAATAGCTGAAGAAACAGCCTGATAAAACGCTGATCGAACTTCTTGTGGCGTCAATTCTATTATATTCTCACATACTTCGTATTCTCCAACAATTGCATGAAATTTTTCGCAAAAATTATTTACAGATTCATTTTTACTCATTCTAGTAGCATATAGACGAGTTCTTACTAATGTATGAGTTACATTCACCTCACTTTTTCTAGAACTTTTCAGTTTTTGTAGAATTTCTATAGGATCTCTAATATTTATTATGATTTTGTGATATTTTTCATCTTATCTATTAATAATTACGTCTTCAGCTAATCTCTTTCTTTTGGCTATAGTCGATTTTGAGTAGTTGCGATTAGATTTTGGGTGTTTTCCGAAATCTACACCAGTGTGCTGACCAGTAGTTATGACGTCATGATTTCGACGCCATATTGTACTGTTATACCGCCATATTATGCTGGTAAGAATACTGTGACGTAATACTATCCAGCCAAGGAAGGATACACTAAACATTGTAGATTATTTTCTTTATTATTCATAATTATAATTATAGTAATGGCATCTCAGGATACCAAACAATTAGTTCTTAGAGATGAAGGAAATCGCAAATCTTATACACTAACTGTATCTTTAGAACAGTATGAAAGAGCAAGCGCAGATATTATTTTGATAAATCAGCTTTGTTAAATAACCTTAAAATTTGAGAACTGAGTAATTAATAATATTTTACAGATCCAGATTACGGTGCAATTTTTCTAGTAGAATATTTACAAACAGGTAACTTATAAAATAAACACGTATATATAATGAATGTCACTTATAATCTACTAATTATTGTTGTCGAGTACAAAATAAATTTATTGATTACTTTGTACAATTATCGATAGGTCGTCCCGTAAGAATGAAAGATGTATATGTTCAAGAGATCTTTGTAGAGGAATTGTGCAATGATGAAAATATACCAATTAATCATCAAGATGATCAGTCTCAATTTGAAAACCTTGAAGAAGTATCGGTAGATGAACATCTCGATGTATCGGTTAAAAAAGTCATACCAACTCATCAACTCACTGATCAAGAATGTAAGTATATTGTTTTTATAATAATAATAATAGTTTTAATCATAAAAATTATTACTAACATTAATGAGAGATCAATATCCATGCTCCAAGTATAATTAGATCATAAGTTCTTATTTAATTATTTAATTCCTAGGGTTTTTTTCATAATTAACTGTACATATTTCAGCTACTGCATATAATTGGAACCAAAATGAAACTATGGTTTTGCTCAACTGCTACCAAAAAGAAGGTGTTCAATTACTGTCTCGGAAAACAGATATTACTGCTGCTTTAAACAGAGTTGTCACTAATTTTAAGAATATTTTGTTAAAAAAGAAGGTAAAACTATATTTTATACATAATGTTGCTCAAAGATAGATTGTTTAAAGCGAATCTATCGTGAAAAGTTGGATTTACTGAATAAGTCAGGTGGAATACTATGTTCTTGGCCCTATTTCAAGGTAAATATTTAAAACAAAGTGGTTTATATTATTTTGATTATTTTAGCTACAAATTTTACATTTTTTTCTGCAGGTTATGCATGAAATTTTCCATAAAGAAACGTGGGTGAAGCTGCTATCTGTTGCTGGAAGTGGCGTCCCTGCGAATTTAGGTAATTCGTTGTATATTTCAATTCAGACATTCATTCACATAATCATTATTTAAATTAAATAGACGTCCCGGTTGCGGAACCACGACCCAAGAGAGCTAAGCCTATGCATTTCATTTCGGAGCAAATAGTAGTAGATAAATGTCTCAAACAGGAGTCTGATAACATAAAACATAAGGAAAAGATGTCAAGATTGGATCGCTTCAATAATTGCTTGGATTCAATGGCAGAGAGTCTGTCTGATATTGCTTAAGTTGAAAAAACGTAACGAATTGAAAGACTGCTCTTCAATAAGGAAATAATATTATATAGTTGCTGATAGAAATATTTATAAGATGATTGTCTAATTTTACGAGTTTTATTATAAAGATTAGACTAATTTGATAATGAAAAAGACAAGTATTATTCAATAATAAGTTCTTGAGTTCGAATTAAGGTTATGTTTTTATGTTTAAGCTTTGTAATACAAAATAAGAGTAAGGAAGTTGAAAATATTTATATCTTAAAAAAAAAAAATATTTGGGTTTTTATATGAATAAAGTTACATATTCAATAAATGTCTTATTAAGAATTTATTTTCACTTATCAAGTATTTTAGTTACTCATGGTGAATGAAATAAACAGAAATTAATAAAAATTGCTGGTTTATTAGTGTTTCATTTATGTGAACCACTTACGAACTTTAATACAGCTTATTTTTCTTAAACAAGATGTTTGACAAAATGGTATTACACATATATTTAAATATATACAATATATGAGTAAAAAAGTAAAATAAACTTCAAATTGTTCAGTACTAAAAAATAATTATTGGAAACCTAAAGATTATCTCTTATTTGACTTTTCTTAATATTACTCCTTAAACGCAGGATATTGTTTACTACTTGAGGTGAATTTCCAACGTTTCCATCAATGATTATCGGAATGTCAATTGAATCATTTTGTAAAATACAAATGTTATGCGAAATACAACAAGCAACAATATAATATGGAATTCAATCGGTACTTCTGAATGGTCATTTATCTAAAAGACTACGAAACCTTTCTTTTAACAATCCTATGGATCGTTCCACAATCATTCGTGATGATGAATGAACTGTGTTGTAATGAAGCTTAGCATTATTCAAAAATCGATTGTTTCTGTACGACACCATTACACATGGTTGTAGTGTGTATGCTTGATCACTTAGTAGATGTGTGTCTTGAGGGAAATTAGCAGGAGTACAGAAATCCTGTAACCCAGACAGTCGAAAAACTCTTGAGTCGTGGACAGATCCCACTTTACCAGCATAGACGTACATAAATTTTAATGTATGGTCACAAACTACCTACAAAAAAATATGAGATGTGAAGAAAGTATTTTATACATAAAAAAAAAAATTAAGTGAAAACGCTATAGTATGTAGAGTAATCATGATACATCTTGCAGAAAATATAAAGAAAGTTCAAGACCCAACAATTATTAATTAAGAAAATGTGGCTACAATTACTTGTGTCTGGATAGAATGCCTACCTTTCCGATTGATGTAATTATGACCATTAACATGAGGTGCTGAAATAACGATATGGGTTTCATCAACAGCCCCTAGAACTCCTGGAAA
Source organism: Chelonus insularis (assembly GCF_013357705.1). NCBI lineage: Eukaryota > Metazoa > Arthropoda > Insecta > Hymenoptera > Braconidae > Chelonus > Chelonus insularis. The sequence goes on from NW_023276775.1 coordinate 339,190, forward strand.
ACCGTACCTTCTTTCGATGTAGTAGGAAGTTGCTAAAGCTTCTTGAGCAGTAGGCCATTTAATAAATGTTAGAAAATACTTATATAACGCCTTCACAAATCTCCAGACAGTTCTCCAGCCAGTTGCTGTACCGATGTTAAAACGTTCGCAAACAGATCTACAAATGCGAATAATTAATATTTTTATATATACTGTATATTTAATAAATTAATGCATTTCTTTTATTTACTTATAACTATCAGGTGTGGCCATCATCCAAAGACCCATGAGAATTTGGGTGTAAGCAGAAATTGGACATCGACCAACACTACCAGGTACTAAAGATAAATCTAATGCCAATAAATACATCAAGTAATCTGCAGTGCTTTCTTCAACTCTGATATAAATATATCAATCATTAATTTACAAGTCCAAACAAATTTATGAATAATTTATGTTTTAAATTTAACAATAAATTACCTGAAATGACTCTTGAATGTCTTATCTAATATTCGAAGAACAGAATTTGCCATATAACTGTGAATTTTTGGAATTTCTTCACTTCCCTTATGATCAAGAGCAAGCAGTATCTCATCATCATCATCAGAATCACTAGACGAGTCGAATTGTGTCTCAACAACGACACGACATATTGTCGTATTAGCTATTACTTCCATTTTTTAAGAATAACGTACACTTGAAATTGTATGTTAAGAGTTATAACTTTTGGAGCATAAACGTAAACACAAACTCGAGCACTACTTTCAATATGGTGTCAGTTCATGACGTCACTGCGCTGGCCAGAGTATTTCGGAATAGATTACCAGCATGGCGTCGATCCATGTCGTCATTACCACTGGCCAGCACTCTGGTGTAGATTTCGGAATACACCCTTTACATTTGGCTCAATAACCTCTAGTGAATCATTACTTTCTCATACAGATTTCAAGTAATCTAACCAAACATTAAAGTTCATGCTTTGTTTTAGTTTGTAGTCTCTCTCAATATTCAATTTAGTCCCTAAAAACTCTTGTTCAACGCTCTTTGTTGCGACGACATTTTGCGCTTCTGAATCAAAATGACTCTGTGATTGTTTCACATTCTTAACGTCTACCTCTTGGTTTTTAGTGGGTTTTGTTGTCTTACATTCGATGTTACCGTTCTCTAACTCTGAATCTACAATCTTTCTCGTAGCTCTAGTGTTCTCTAATAAATCAAATTTTTTAATATGTTCTTGACCAACCTACAGTGATTCATAACGAATCCTCTGTGCCTCTAGATGATCTTTAGATGTTTGAGCCAGAGTATTGATCATATCCCTGGCCATCAACATCACCTGCTCCAAGGATTTAGCGGTTATCGCTAGGTTTTAGACTGCAATTTTTTTGAGTTAGCTGCCTCTTTACTAATTTTTACTAGCTTTTCAATTTGACTCATTTGCTGCCTCTGTCTTCGATTAGGTGTTGTAATTGTCACGTCTTCTGTTATTTCTAACTCCTTCTTTTCTTTGTTTTTAGCTGTAAAATCAAAAAGAAAATTGTTCTAATAACCTGGATTTTCAATAGCTCTATTTAATGGAGCCTTCGATCTCTATCTCTAAATCAATCTAACTTCTGACTTCAAATAATTTTAACAGCCTCTTCTTATTTTATTCATTGAGCAGAGAATCAGAACGAGAAAACATAATAACTGATGTTTATTTCTGGTAAATTATTAAAAAACATAGCATTTATTTTCTTCTTATCAAATTCCTCCAAAACCTTTTCCTCCTCTTTTACTAGTTCTGGAGAGTCGTATCCTCTAGCGACTCCTCCTTCATCACTTTTACAGTCAACACGACTATTTCTCTGTTCCCCTGCCATCTATTTCGAGCGTGCTGCCAGCGAACGCGTTCGAACATGCATGCAATACTCACACCAGCTCGATGTCTTCGAAATGTGTCATCATGTTCAAACAAAAACGATTTAACAATCTCTGATTTTATGAATTTATTAAATCACAAATATCATTCTAATTACTCTTAATCATCATTTTCTCTGAACGAAACACTCTAAATTCAAGATATTCTTTACTGAAATGATCTAGAAAATCACTTACGTCTAAATCCTCTAATGTTTCCTCTGAATTTGTAAATTTTTGCACAAAAGTGTCTTTAATATCACAAAAAAACAATTTCATTGAATTTTATGATTAGTCAGATCAAAAAGAACAAAAAAACGTTTTATATTCGCTTTAGTGTGAAGTGCATTCATGACTTTTTCGGCTCGCATTTTGTTGGCCGCAATTTTGTATACCACACCTTATTTTTTCTTGCTTCCGTGGGTTGTGACAGAGTTTTTCTAGCTCTTTGGTTTTACTTTCTTTATCGCCTGGGAGTAACTTCTTACCTGCTAGCGGTATCGAAGTCTCGCTGCTGTGATTCGGTGGGTATTGACACCAAATTATTCCATGCGCGGGTATCTATGGCGTAGTTTATAGACATTGCTCTCCAAACGTGAAGAGTGGTTATTCCATCAGGAATTCGCTTTTCTTTGTGCTTCTCGACGTGGCATGGATTTTTCGGAGAGTTCTGTTAACCTATTTGCAGGAGTGTCACCGAATCCATCAATGTTCATCGAAGAGTCTAGTAATGGTCCAGCGGAAAGTGTGCTTTCTAGCTCGGGTATCAACTAACCGAAGGCTTCCCAATTGGCTGCTTTGACATTGAACCGTCGGATTGCCTTTGTGCCAGTTCCACAAGGGCCCCCGGGGTTGCATAGATGGTTCTGTCCTTTAAAATATGTCGCGTAACAATGGGGAACGATTATAGTTCCTCGTGCCCCATTTTCGTACTGCTCTATATGGTAGTCTGAATGTGGGCACATCGAACACGCCGAGCGTGAGACGCGTTAGCGACCGCCGACAAAAGCGGATAAAGTCAGTACTACGGGAGGCCAAATTCCAAGCCCGGTGCCTGGGGCTCCAAAGTCAAAATATGACATGTAGGCCTAGGTACAACTGGCCAATTGAGGTCGGACTCATAGTGGTATGTTATATGGCCTCGCGCTTGTTACGTGTATTTCTGTGCCTGTTCTGGGTGCATGTATATGCGTCCCGGGAAATGCCATCGCGACGAGAGTAGAGTTATAATTTCCCAGAGTTATGCCCAAAGAGGGGAGCATGGCTTTGTGTCAGTTCCACCCTGCACTACACTTTACCCAAGCTGGATTCCGATGACCATGTGATTTTACTCCTGAACCCACTCTCTTTCGACTGACCATTATCTTAGGGACTGTGACAGTTGCTGAGTTGCTACAGTCACGTCCATGTACGATTCTTTCCTTAAGGAGCTGTATGTAGGACTTCCTTCGATTTGGTTGAGAATTTCCAGACCAAATTCGGTAAAGAAATTCGCAACCTCTTCCCCTCTGGTATCGAAGTCTGGTGAATATAGAGGATATCGGATGTTCACATCCATACAGGTGAGAACTTGCTTGCCTTCAAGAGTCGTCAAAACCTTTCATAGGTGTTCGGTGTGAATCATAGAACTAAAAGTTATGTGAAATAGCGTAAAATAAAATACCAAGGCCTTTAATGAGAGCACAAGTACAGCGGGCAGTACTAAGTTCATCGATATAGAACATCTTAACAAGAGGATTAACTACGAGAATAGCCGATTTGGGTTTTTCTGGTTTATAAGTTTTTGCGGTGACTAGGGCTTGGCCTAATCCTCTCACTCCGTAGCTTTGTAAATTGGCATTCATGGAGGACGGCTCCTGTAAAATTATTCTCACTGGAGGAATATGCGATTTGACGAGCACTTATGTTTTTTAGGGCACTGCGCAGGTGTAGAAAATATAGTAAGTGCGAGTGAAACCGAAGAAACTGCTGTTCTGTCGCGCACTTACATTCGTTTATGAACTGCGCATGTGCAGAAGAATGTAGTGAGTGGGAGTAAAAAGGAGAGATGTGTCGTCCTCTCCGTAAAAAATCAATAGTCTCTCTCGTCAGCTCTATAAGTTTACTACTTACAATGACTACAATAAGTTATATCGACAAATTATGACTGAATACGAACAACATGAAACCTGCTCCAGCAGTCAATCAACATAATTTGAGATAGAAACCATATTTTCTTCCTCATTATGGAGTGTTGAGACCGAGTAGCACAACCACCAAGCTCAGGGTCGTCTTCAATGGCTTCAGTCCAACATCTACTGGAATCCCATTGGATGACATAACTTATTTAGTCCCAATAATTTAACTTGACACATTTGATGTGCTCCTGTGGGTAAGACAACCCCACCACGTATTTACCACTGACATTTATAAAATGTATTGTCATGTAATGGTTCATCCTGAAGAATGGAACCTTTAACAAATATTATGGTTGAACAATCACAAACAAATAACACCGTATGGACTCACAATTGCGACCTACAGCACTAGGTTAGCTCTATATCTAGCTGTCTAAGTTCTTCTTCAACCACTTGTAAAGTAAGGTAACAATTATTCAAGAGCTAGCCATGCAATAACAAGAGGCAAATATGTTTATGACATATTTGGTGAAACAAAACCACCTGATGAATTGCATTTATGAATGGAGTGCTTATAGCTCAGGAATTGATCGATCTATGCTAGGCGGGCAGCTTTCACCTTGCTAAGTGGCAATAAAATTTATTATTAATCGTACAAGGAACTTCTTCATCTCTAGCTAATCACAACAATGTCGGCTTTAAAGACTGCACAAGGAAAATATGTGGATCACAATGGAATCCATGAACAGACTTTTTCATATTTGAAACAAAATCAATCTAGGTATTCAAAACGCCTTATAGTGTTAGGAGTAGCTATAATTTATTATCTTCTAGACCTGGTTTTATCATTGACAATCAGAGCCAAGATGCTTCTTTAAGATCTCTGGCTACACAATCTCCGCTGGGATGAACCAGTACCCATTTAACTTCTCAATCGTTGGCTGATCATCAACGAAGAATTCACACTTATGAAATCTCTATACTACGTTGGATCCACACGTCAAGACGATCAACAATATAGATTCATGGCTTCTCGGATGCTTATCCGCTAGCAGTAGCTGCAGCGATCTACATGCAAATCAATTCACCGTCTACCGAGCCTGATATTGATCTTCTATGAGCCAGAACAAAAGTAGCACCAATCAAAAAATTTACTGCTCCAGAGCAGGAGTGAACAGCTGCTTTAATCCTAGCAACACTCATAAAGTATGTTCAAGCTACACTTTAGAAAGTAGGAATGCATTTAATTTATCTGTGGACGGACTCTACAATCACTCTTTCATGGATCAATTGAAATTTAGCCCGCTAAGAAGACTTTGTCAGAAACAGAGTTACCCACACTCAAGAACTCGTTCTAGATGCGCACTGGAGGCATGCTGCTGGCGGAGAAAACCTAGCAAACTGTGCATCACGAGGCGTAACGGCGATTCAGCTAAAAGATTACTCACTATGCTTGAAGGGACCTACCTGGTTGGCAGAGAGCCAAGAACATTAGGCCATCAATTCACTTCTAGCAGACGAAGCTCGTTACATTTAAGCTCATTTAGGAGTCACATTCATTGGACTTCTTCAACCTCAACATCAATCGGATCTATTAACATAATATTCAACGTTAGTCAAATTTCTCAGAATAACCGCCATTATCAAATCACTTGAAAACTTAGACAATCACTTGTTACTAGCTTAATGACATCAATTAACTCTGCTGACACTAAAAAGGCGAGAATCATTTAGATAAATGCCAGACTACGTAGTAACGTGCCAGGTAAGTAGTAACAGCCCAGCAACTTATGGGACAACTGCTTCTCTCAAAACTCATCCTTTCAAGGCTATTCACCACTAGAGGCGTTGACAATGCAAGTCCATTCATCAGCAAGACGTCACAAGGTCGAGGCTCTAAAACTAGGAAGGCCTTTCTATATGTTTTCGTCTGCATGTTAACATCAGCAATCCACCTAGAAGCTGTCGGAGATTGCTCGACAGAGACATTTTTTGCGGCTTACAAAAAATTCTCATCACAACGAGGAGATTGCACCACCATCCGTTCTAATTGCGGCAGAAACTTCTTTGGAGCTGATGTCAAGCTGAGAAAAACCATTCATTCAATTCACCCGTGAGAACGGGGTCATCACGAGATTTTCAGCCATTGACTTCCTGCCCCACACATGAATGGCAAGTGAGAGTCAGTCATTCAAGTTTCATCATATAAGAACTGTCGAAGAATCTTTTCACGAACCCTATTGTAGGGAAGGAGAAGTTTCAAAGGAAGACGCCAAAGGCGGATCCTTCATAAGCTGTAAAAGTGATAGGGACTCTAGGGCATGCGTTTTCGTAAGGCGAGAACTAAACCCTGTGGAGCTCATCCAATACTGCACAAGAGATCTAGCGCTTGTGCAGGTAAAAATAAAGCTGAGCAGGGAGCCGGTTGGAGTCGTCATCAGCTCGGATACCTCCCGTATGACTCTGTTGAACCACTACACACTAAGGAGGTCAGATTCGTGAAGTACCACCGGAGAACGAACTGTGAGCTCGCACTGGGATTTGATGCCAATGCTAATAACGCGCTCGAGGCAGCAGTGACATTAACGAGAGAGAGGCTAGCTTACTGAAATACCTCACTCAGCACGGTCTAAAGGTCCCGAACAGAGGGCACAAAGCTTTATTTGTCACCTCGATCAGACAGGAGGTCATTGGCATAACTGCCGTTATGCGGCGATAATTTTTGATATCTCCAAGAAGTAGGATGTGGACGAAGAGGGAACTCTATTGGACCACCACCGCATTGACCTCACTCTGGTGAGGGAGGTGGATAATGTGGAACTGCAAGTCCAAAGGGACCCAAACGGTACTGACTGGGGCCTGTTTAGGCAGGAACTGAAAAGACTTATGAGGGAACCGGAGGAACGTGTAAGGTCTCCAGCTAGCCTCGATAAGGCGATGCAGGACGCCATTGCAGGGGCCTACAGATGCTCATGCCCAGCTAAGGTGATTCAGGAGGGAAGAAAAGTCTCATGGTAAAACAGGGAACTTAAACCAGCTCGGAGGAAAATTAGAAAACTCTCCAATAGGGCCAAAAGGCTTAAGACAGATCAGGGGTGGACTGAAGAAAAAACCTCTCACAAGGAATTTAGGTCTATGATCAAGTCAGCAAGGAGGCAAGCTTGGAGAAGTTTTTGCGGGAGACTGGAGGCCCTACCTGAAGTAGCTGGGATCTGCCAGCTGCTTCCTCCCGGCAGGAACGTTGCGCTCCGGGGCTTAAAATCTCGTGTAGGAGAGATGGTCGACGATCATCCGGACGTACTAGAGCTCTTTATTAAAACGCACTTTCCGGGATCGACCCTAGTGCAAGAAACCACAAGCAAGGCAGATAGACGAAGTGGGCTCGTGAAGGCCGACTAGGGAACCGCCAGGCGACTGGTGACCTACGATCGAATACAATAGGCAGTCAATACCTCTGATCGCTATGAAGTTCCAGACACAAACGGAGTCTATTCGGTTTCGTTGCAAATGGGCAGGGAGCGACTATTGCGCAAACTGGTACATATTTACTGATCTTGCTGTACCAAAGGCTCCTTACCTAGGGCTTGGCGGACGGTCAGAGTGGTATTCATGCCCAAAATGGGAAAGGACCGCTACGATTAGGCAAAGGCCTACAGGCCCATAAGCTTAACCTTCTTTGTCCTAAAGACACTGGAGCAGCTCATGGGCTGTGACCTCGAGGAAAGCGCACGGTGCATCAGGCTCTTGTGCTTAGTGCAACACGCTTACCAAAGTGGCAAGTCTGTAGAGACTGCCCTTCATGGCAGGTTGGCAATTGGATCCTTCGTGGACATAGGCGTTTGATAACACACCTTTCGAAAATATGGGTAAGGTAGTTCAGAACCAGTAGAAGACCATCGCCAATTTAGGAGGTACGGAAATTCGAGCTGTTTCGCCAAGACCTGCTTGCAGGCAGGTGTCCTATCTCCCCTGCTGGAAACCCTGGTGGTGGACGAACTTCCTACGAACCTAAGAAGGCTGGCTCCAGCGTTCAAGGGTACGCTTAAGAGGTGGCCATCACGGTCACAGGCGACGATTTAGAAAGTCTGTCCCTAAGGATGCAGACGGCCCGCAACGTCGTCGACAGATGAAGCTGGGCTCGGGGTTTCAGGGTCAATCCTAGCAGAACTATACTTGTCTTATTTACATCTTTGTCGAACAGCTAAGATGTTCGGAAACAGTGCGCTACTTTGAAAAATCTTAGATAGGTAGCTCTACTGAAGGGTGCCCAGAGACAAGCAGGTTAAGAAGGCCACGTCTACCTTCTGAACTTGCAGGAGAATGTTCAGCAGCACAGCTGTTGTCATTTCCTTACTAAGTTACGTCTTTATAGTATAGCGAACCTTCGTCAGGAAGGACGTTTGCAGGACGCAAATAAACAGAGTCTATAGAGCGGTGTTGCTGAGTATAACGGAAGCTTCGAGAACGATTTCAACGCTAGCGGTGGGCTGCTCACTGACCATCCCTCCACCGGAATTTATGGTGTTGGCATTAGTAAGAAGGGCGGCCATCCGCTTGAGGAGTAACAGACGCTGGAGGATCTCTCGAGCGGCGCATGCGGTGATTTTGGTCTTAAAGGACCCCATGGAACTTAGCGTCAGAAAAGTCGACCGCTGCACTAGAAGCCTAGAGTTCTCACTGGGATACGAAGTCATTTTTCTGGACAGACGATTTCCGGCAAATGAACCAGTTACTTTACCGACAGTAGATTAACAACCATTATAGTTTACACTATATTACTATAGGTTACATTATTATTATTATGTACATTATCAATATTATATAGTTTACATTATTATTATAGTTTACGTTGTAATGTGTATAATTTACTGGCGGTGGAGTAACTGGTCTATTTGCTGAATATATTTTATCAATTCTTCCAATATAACAGCAGAATTACGTGTAGTGATTGTGTGTTGATACTATTTATATCTTTTATCTTCCCAGTTGACTATACGACCGATAGAAATGTGACGATCATACGCATAATTCTATTCTTATAGAATTTCTATCTATGATCATAAGTATTTTTTTTCCGCTGAGTTGCACTTCGTTCTTTTCCGATTGGGCCGTTGAAGACGAACATCTTGTGTGTAGTGTGTGTATTTGTGGTGTGAAAAATTAATAATTACAAAAATGGAGTATACGAGTAGTGACGAGATAGACGCGATGGAGGAGAACGATAAAACAATGTAAGTTCATTTATTTATTTATTTATTTATTTTGTGCTAATTTAGTTTTTGTTACACCGAATTAGTTGGGTACGTAGACGGGATAGAGGAGATGAGGCCAGTTGGAGCACAACAAAAGATCTTTTTTGAAATCTTTGTTAATATCGGCGATGGAAGAAGAGTACAAGTTTTTTTTCGGGAGAAATTAGCAATGAATGGGGGTCCGAAAATCACTGATCGACGAGTAAGTGTTATTAAAAAAATTTTTTTTTTTTTAACAATAATTATAATAACTATGTATCAACACGTGTTGATGAATCAGTTATTTTTCCATACATTGTACGTATGGAGAAGGAGTGGAATTAGCGCGTGTCGACATATAATTATCATTTAATCCGAATTATAAATGTATTAAACAAATAATAACAAAATCGAAAAAAGATATAAACAGATTGTAAAAGAAAAAATTCATAGATAATAAGCAGATTTATAATAAAAGTTAAAAAAATTTTTTTAACAAATAACCAACAGATTAAAAAAAACGAAATTGAACAAATCAAAGAAATTTAGAAAAGTGAAGAGCAGATTGAACTGAATAAACAGAACTTAAAAAGTAACAACAGAATTTAACAATTAACTACAATTTAAAAAATTGAAAAAACAGATCAAAACGATTAAACAGAATTTAAACGAGTGAACAAAATAGATTAAAACGGATAATAAACAGATTTGAATGCATTAGAAGAAATAAAAAAATAGATTTAAACAAAACAGATGAAGGAAAATTTCCAACCAATTAAAAACAGATGAAAGATAAATTTTAACCAATTTACAGAAAATTCGAATTTGATTCACAAAACTCCGATATTAACTTTAATTTAAACAAAAATAGAAATTTCATGATTATAACTAATTTGTTGTACTGAACATGAATTGTACGAATAAATAACATTAGGATTCCAAAATTCATTTAGATTAAAATTATTCTAATATTGCATCACGGATAACTTTTCTTTATATTAGTTCTTAACTCAATTGTTACAACTTTCTATTTGCAATTTTCACATTTTTCTTTATATAATAATGCCTAATAAAAAGATTAATGCTCTTTATCTTCAAAAAAAGTGACTTCAATTGCAAGTGATAATAATAATGTAACGATTCTCAATATTTTAGATGATTCTTCTAACAATAATAATGTGTTCAATTGTAGTAATTCTGAAATTTATAATATATCAGAACAAAATCATACTACACACAATAATGATAAGTTGATATTATACGACAATCATGATAATATAATAAATAGTTGAATAACACATCATCACCATTATGATAATATATTGAATTCTTTCAATCCGTTGTTATGCGATTAATCAACTGCTAGTGATAATACAACTATTCTTAATAATTCAGATGAGTCTTCTGATAATAATAGTTCATCAAATATCATCGATTCTACAACAATTTGTAATTTACCAATGCAGAACCCTGTTATACAAGATGTACATAATTAAATAATCCATGATCATTCCTATAATAGTATTTTGAACTCTCCTTCTTCATCGTCGTGTGAAACACCGATGTTAGTCATAGTCACATAACCATTGACAACATTATTTGTGATAATTTATCATTATTAAATAATACAAGGCAAAATATAAATGGATTTTTATATACTAACAATGCAAATAATATGGAACATTACATCGGCAAAATGGATATTATTTGTATTCATTGTCGCGCAATTATTTTATTCGAGTAAAAAATTTCTCGAATGATCATGATTTTGAACCTAAAGTTTGTTTTATTTAGTATTCTTCTTCGTACTATTATTATCATGATATCCATGTTAACGTTAAAATTGATATCATGTTTAAATTAGTTTGTCACTTATTATTTCTAATTTAGACTGAATATTTGAAACCACCTCTAAACAGTTAGATTCTGCTGCTGGGCTTCAGGGGTCGGATTGATTGGTTCCTGAAAAACCACTTAGAAATAGCTTGTAGTTTTTGTAAATGAGATTGAGACCATCTGTACCAGAACTGCTGGTCATTGTCGTTGAATCATCGACTCCCACTTGCTACCCATGTGTGGTGCTGCAGGTGGGTTGAATGACCATTGAGTGCCGTTGGTGATGATGAATCTAGAGATGACCTCATGTTCTCTGGTGAATTGTGTGAATAATTTCTTGAGTTCTATATCAGCTCCTATGAAATTTCTGCCACAGTCAGAATGGATTGTCCGGCATAATCCTCGTCTAGAAGTGAATCTCCTGTAGGCAGCAATGAATGCTTCAGATGCATAGTCACTAACTGCTTCCAGATGAACTGCAGAAGTTGACATGCAGACAAATACATGAACCCAAGCTTTCCTTGTCTTGGCTCCTCTGCTTGATGGTGTTTCGATTGTGAATGGCCTAGCATAGTCTATGCCAGTATGAGAGAATGGCCGTGACGGAGTGATACGTGATTGTGGCAATTAGCCCATGAGTTGTTGTGCTCTTATGCCTCTTTGTTGAGCACATTCGATGCACCAAAGAATGAATGTTTTTACTGGAGCTCTTCCATCCATGATCATCCAGTAACGCTGTCTGATTGTTGTGAGTGTAAGTTGAGTGCCACCATGTAGTGTGGTTAAATGATAATGTCTAATAACAAGAGTGGTAAATGTCAAGGTAGGATTGATTGATGTTTTGAATCATGACTCAACTGAGCATGCTGAAGTCGTCCTCCTACTCGTAGAACTCCTTCTGAGTCAACGTATGCTGTGAGTCTGTTGAATGAATGCTTTGGTGGATTGTTGGATAAAGTCCTGATTTCTTGGTGAAAATGTGCTGCTTGAGTAGACTTTATCTAGAAGATTCTCGCTTTTCCGATGTCAGCTGTTGTGATTGATGCTGAAGGACTGGTAACTGGTGAATGTCGAAGTCTTGAAGTAAATTTGATGATTAAGGCGGTGATTCTAAGTAACTTGTTGAGTGTAGAATATCTGTTAACCAAGTCCCATTGAATTATTGTATCTGAATGGCTGCTATGAGTGAAATTCCAGGACGAGCTTCTAAGTTACGAGCCTCGTCAGCTGGTGGTGAATTTACTGGCCAGTTTTCTTGATTTTCAGCTAACCAAGTGGGTCCCCTCCACCATAGCGAGTAATCTTTTAATTGATTGGCTGTGATGCCTCATAAGCGCAGTCCGCTGGATTTTCCTTGCCAGAAATGTGGTGTCAGTGCGCGTCCACAACTAGTTCTTTTATCTGCACAACTTTGTTCCTGACGAAGTACTTCTAGCGTCCTGAATCGAACCATGAATGTAACTGATAAGTCCATTTACAAATGAATTGATCGTATATTCACTCTATGGAGTGTAGCTCAAACATAGTTTGTGAATTTCGCTAGAAACAACGCAGCTGTTAACTTTATACAGGGGATCGTGAATTGTTTGATTGGTGCTACTTTAGTTATCGTACGCATGAATGTGATTTTTGGCCCTGTAGATGGTGAATTGATTTTTGAATAGATCTACCGCGGCCATCGCGAGCTGTGATGCACCAGAGAATCCATGAATTTCTACAGTTGAATGTCTGGTTGTGTAAATCCATCGTGGAAGTGAGATCTCATGAAGTTGCGTGAATACTTCTCTGATGATCAGCCAGCGATTGATGATTAATTTTGGGACTGGTTCGTCCTGTTTGAGGTGTAGCCAGTGCTCTTGAAGGAACATCTAAGCTGTGATTGTTATAGGTAATACGACCCCAATGGATCATAGTTTTGAGCTACTTCTGAATGAATAAGGTGATTTGAATATGTTGACTCATGAATGACTGATTTTGATGAGAATGTGAATGTGTCTGAATTTGGATACTAATGAATGAAATCTCAACTTCTGACTTAACCTAACCGTTGAAGAATTGGATGATTGTGTCGGAACAGAGCAAACGGGAGGCAGGTTTTATCAAAAATATATAATCTTAATTTTCAGCACTATCAGGTACACAGTATACACTGTACAACTTTTTGTCACTGAGTACAAGAAATAAATGTCTTTAAAATTCACTGAATGTCAATTGTAATTACTGAATTTTTATTAAATGTCAAAAAAACACTCAACTTGGTGTGTTCGGTATTTCTGACCCTCCGCACGAGCTCAGCAATCTTCTTAAGTTGAGCAAGAATATGATTGTACAATGAAAAATGAATTTAATGTAATTTCGTGAATTTACTATGAAATGTTTTGAAATGTTAGTTGATTTTGATTGTAGAATGAAAATTGAATATTTCTGGTGATTCAGAATAGCAATAGCACTAATGATTGACCCAAAACTTCAAAATTGTCCGAAAAAAATTAGAATGGCGTGTACACGTAAATGAAAAACAGAAGAAGACTGGCGACAGGAACTTTATTAGTCAAAAGGGACACTGAAAATTAGTCAGATAAGTGACTAATATTGATTATTTTGTCGATTGATTATTGAACCAGTCCCAAGATGACCGCCGAAGTTTATGTCAGCTGGCAAATTCAAACTGAGAATTGATTAATTCTCATCAACATTAATAATGTATAAAAAAAAAAAACGTATTTATTGATGTTCTGATAGTTTGAAAAGTTAAATTGAATATTCATTAAAAATTTCCAGAAATTCATTTTAAGATAACTGTAGACTACCATAGTGAAAAACAATAATAGAAGAAAGGTCTGTTACTTTGATAGCATATAAAACTTGGACTTTACAAGGTCTACATAATTCAGCTAGTTGGTAAAAGCTTCCTCTGAAGATTTAGCAATCTTTTTCGCTGCATAGGCTGTCTGCCTGACACTTTTGGTGACATTTTTTCCTGAAGGAACATCACTCGCTTGTGTTCTCTAGTCTCCATAAATATCTAAAATTATTTTTCTACCAGTCTACCAGCATCTATAGAGTTTATGGGTGTTTTTATCAATTAAGAGATGGTAATTAATTGATTAAGAAAACTATTATTCCTCAATTGCACAGCAATAATAAAAAATGATGTACAAAGATAATCATAGAGAAGGGTCATAGACAATGCTGTCATCTGGTTAAACTCTTTAAAAGCCTAATCAATCCAACACTTCCACTAGAAGTTTAACCATTAAAATTTAATCACATAAGTTATGAAGAATTTGATCTCTAAAGTAGGCAAAAGATTGAACTGGTAACGCTTTTGTCTGCTAATTGACTGTTACTAGGAATAGAATTTAATTTAATTATACCTAACTCAACCTTTTCCCTTACAAAATTGTATTTCACATCTATGTGCTTAGTTTTTTTATGATAAACAGGATTGCTAATTAATTTAATGGCGCTCTGATTATCAACATACAATTGAACACATTTAATATTTTCATCTAATTCTGACGATAGTTGCTGTAACCACAATATCTCTTTTGCAGCTTCACAAGCTGATACAAACTCAGCCTCAGTGATGGAGAGAGCAGTAGTCTTCTGCTTGCGCGTGTCCACATCGCCTGCAAAACCTGAGTCTGAATAGCCAGTGAGATCACTGCTTTCTCCATACTTTATACACAAATCTTTAGTATTTATTAGGTATCTAATAACACGTTTTACAGCATTCACATGTTGCTGACTTGTATTATTGACATATCTACTCAAGACATTGACAGCAAATGAAATGTCAGGTCTTGAAACAGAGCTCAAAAATAACAAGGAGCCTATAGCTTCTCTGTAAGGAAAGTTAACAATACTTTCATCCAATTTCTTTGTAATAACTACATTTGCATCTGCTGGAGTACTAGCAGAATTTAAATCACTCATACAAAATTTCTCTATAATTTGTTCTACATAGTCTCTTTGATGAATACAAATACAATTATTTCTTTTTATTATTTCTATCACCACAAAATATTTCAAATTTAGTTCTTTAATTTTAAATGCTTGTTTTAAATATTCTATAATCTTTTTAATCATTGAGGAACTGGAAGAGACTATAAGCCCATCATCAACATAAATTATTATAAATACTTTAACCCCATCAAATACACCTATATAAACACAATTGTCAGCCTGAGATTGTTTAAAACCACATTTTACTAAGAACTCAGTAAATCTTCTATTCCAACAACGAGATGCCTGCTTCAGACCATACAAAGACTTATTAAGTTTTAAAACACAATTATTTTTAAGTGACATACTCTCTGGTATTTCTATAAAAATGTCCTTATCTAAATACCCATTTAAAAAGGCAGTTTTTACATCGAATTGTTGAATTTCTAAATCATACCTAGCTGCAATAGAAAGGATAATTCTTATAAAGTCATATCTCGTTGTCAGAGAGGATTTTTTTTGGTAATCTATATCTTTAATTTGCCTAAAACCACGTGCACACAAACGAGCTTTAAACCGCTTACCCTGGTTATTCTCATCCCTCTTGATATTAAAAACCCACTTTGTAGTAAGAGTACGTTGACCAGACCTTTTAACTGAAGTCCAAGTATTATTCTCTTTATGTGCAAGCAATTCTTCATCTGTAGCTCGCAACCAGTCATCTCTTTGTGGACTCTTCATTGCTTCATTATATGTTTGGCACTGAAAATTCTACTAGGTTAGCTTCAAAGATCCTATTATGTCTTGGTCTCAAATTTATATTGTTCTGGATTGTGTCATCATCTATCTCTTGAGAGGGTTCATATGTAGGGTCATCACTATTACAACTCTGCAAGCTGCCCTCGTTCTCTGATGATGTAGATTCTCTGAGAGTATCTTCTGCATTAGTTTCTTGCGTCTCATTATCTTGCTCTACTCTCTCTTCATCATCCAAGCATATTTGTGTAATATTTTTCCTTATATCTGGAACATGCTGTTCATCAAAGATGTCATTTCTAAATATTTTCACCCTTTTGGTTTCCTGACTGAACATCCCTATGCTTCCAAATATCTTGAGATGGCCTGAATGAGGTTTGATGCCATTCCATAGTTCAAATGGTGTTTCCTGAGGAGTCTGGCTGGAGGAAGTCCTGTTTAGTAAGTATACTGCACAATTGATAGCCTCTGCCTATAGGTCCAGTGGTACATCCCTAGCATACAACATTGAGCGTGCACTCTCCACAATCGTGCCGTTTTCTCTCTTTACGCGCCCATTTTGTTCAGGCGTATAAGGTGCAGTACGTTCATGAACTATGCCTTCTTTGTTCAGATAGTCCTCGAAAGATTTATTGACATACTCCCTTCCATTATCAGTAAGCAATATCCTTACACTGTGCATATACTTGTTTTTGATCATAGCATTGTATTTCTTAAATACTTCCATCACATCACTTTTCTGTTTGATAAAATATACATGTCTGTAACTTGTAGCAGCGTCTTTGAATAAAACAAAATATCTCATACCTTGAATAGATATATGACTCATAGGGTCACAGATGTCACTACACACCAGGTCACCTGGCTGTAGTTCTCCACGTACAGACTTGTGAAATGGAAATCTGCATTGTTTCCCATATGCACATGCTTCACACACAAAGTCAGTTTGATCACTGTTACTTAGTGTCAAACCTTCTACAACATTGTTAGCTCTCATATTCTTGATTTGTTTTAGGTTAAGGTGTCCCAGTCTTTCATGCCATGTTTTAATATTATTTTGATTACTTTGGACTAAGTTACAGGTGTTTGCGACCACTGCTTTTATTTTTAACTCATACAAGGTGTTATCTGTTATTCTTGCACACATTACCAAATCATTACCTCTATAAATTAGTGCACTAAAATCTTTCTTTATAATCGTATAGGATTGTCGCATTATCACACCTTCTAAAAATAGATTTCTCATTGAATTCGGAACATATAACACATTATGCAGCTCACTATCCTCCCACTGTCCATTGACATATCTCTTTATTAACACTTTGCCGATGCCGGCCACTTCAACTGATTGTTTGTTCACTAATGTCAATGATTTCTGGCTGCATTCAAAAAGATTTAAAAAGAACTCCTTCCTGTATGTCATATGTGCAGAGGCACCGCTGTCTAAAATCCAAGCATTCTCTTCAGTTGTATTAAAACTGGTTTCTACATTGAATGCTAATAAATCTGCACCTTCCTGTTGAGGTTTTCTGGGCTTGGATTTTTTTGAAGCACGATATTTTCGAGCAAAATGTCCTCGCCTTCTACAATTATAACACTCGAACCTGTGTTTGGTGGGTTTATTTTGATTTGAACCACCAGCACCTTTTTTCTGATCGTTGTGTTTTGGGTTATTCTTCCAGCCTTTGCTAGCCACAAGGAGAGCCGTTTCCTGCTCGTCTTTACACTGCAAGCTGGCTTCTTCGTCCAATAAATGAGCAGTTAAATTGACAAGAGTCTGGTTCGCTGGATCCAATGACATCCAGGCTTGACGGAGTGATCTATACTTGGGAGGCAATGCTCCAAGTATTTTTGTTATCACAGCCATTTCACTGATGTTTTCTTCACTTTCTTTTAACTACTTGGCTAAAGATTCGACTTTAAAAATGTGCTGAGCGACACTGTCACTTGTAGATATTTTGTATTGATAGAATCTCTCATGAACTAACATTTTACATAGTTCACTCTTCTGTTCATATATTAATTCTAGTTTTGACATTATTTCCATAGCAGTTTTACTTTTCTCTATCAAGGTAATTTGTTTGTAATCCATCGAAGAGGTCATAATATACATTGCCATGCCGTCATTTTTCGTCCACTCAACACTGTTTCCAGATGGTCTAGGCACTAAAATGTCGATCTCTTTTGCTTTTAGTGCACACTTTATCTGAAATTTCCATTGCCTGAAGTTCTGTCCATCGAATTTGTCTAAATTCATTGCCGCGCGGGAATCCATTTTGAGGTTATCCTGTCAATTTGTTCTAACAACGATTGTAACTTTTCTTTTGAGATTTCAATTACAGAGTCTACTGGGCCCATAACCTATAGGGTTTATGGGTGTTTTTATCGATTAAAAGATGGTAATTAATTGATTAAGAAAACTTTTATTCTTCAATTGCACAGCAAGAAAAAAAACGATGTACGAAGATAATCATAGAGAAGGGTCATAGACAATGCTGTCATCTGGTTAAACTTTTTAAAAGCCTAATCAATCCAACAGTATCTGTAGACCAATAACAGGATTACCGCAAGGGTTAACATGAAATACAGTTTTCTAGTCGCTATATTTACAAAAGACCGCATAGATATTTTTGTACATTAGTTGTTTTTTTATGATTTTGGTAGATTGTAATATTTCTGAAGAAATGTAGGATGTAGGATTTAGATGATCCTAATATGTAATAAATTAGCTGCTCCTATGATCAAAATTCAAATTTCTATGTTCAATTGGAGTTGAAAATTTTTTAAGGATTTCAAACAGTAAATACTTACGCTAAGAAATTATTTTTTACGACTGAATTGTGAACTAAATTCGAATTGATTGTTGTATATTTACGGATTATTGACAAATTTTTACATACATCAAGAGTGACTGCTCGTCACTCGCGTCATGTCACGTCTCCAGTTTTTGCCCTCTTCTTCTTTTTGCTACTCTCTCCCTCTCTCTATCATGATGCGCTTGACGGCAGACACTCTTATACACAGAATTTCTTCCTCTACCTCACCCCGCAATTCTCTGTTTTTTATATACCCAATAATTATATAATCTATGGGCAAATTATGCATACATTTGCCATATAATCAATATATGAAATCTTGTTTGCAGTATCAATGATTATTTTGTATGCAGTTATTGAAAAGATGTTGCGTTCTAAAAATTTAAAGTTGTATCTTTTCTAAAAAACGTTTTCATCATAGACGAAAGTTGAACATTTCGGGTTTTTTCAAGTTGATAATGCTGTTTGAACTGCAGATTATCATACATAATCTATGTATATTCATTATCGAGCTCTTAATATTCATGACACTGATAAACATGTAGAGTATTTGTTAAATCTATAATGTTATTTAATATATTCGAGGATGGCAAATGGCTCATAAATTTTTTGTCGGGCCATACAGATAGTACACTCGTTTTCATTGATGCCTAGTTTGTGATCAATGAGTAATTACCGACCGCTGGAATGATTTTTGTGTGCATATGTATGCTTTAGGTGAGTTTGCTATAAAAATGTGCGAGAGAAACATACAAGCGTCATCTGAACATCTGTAGAATAGAGATTCACTACAAAAAATGGCTAAGTTCATGAAACACGAATTTTAATAAAGGGCATAGGTTAAAACTTGTAAATTATTGAGGTGGCGCTAGTATCGACTAATAAATTAAACCGAAGTTTTTGGAAAATAAATTCAGCCCATTTGATCTGACATAAAGACAACAAAAGAGGGGAAGCCAAACAATAAAAATAGGATCATTATAAAAAACAAAGGTTAAAAGAACACGTGCAGCGATAAGTCGACACCAAATGGTAAGTTTTTTTTTTTCAATTTGAAAATAGACTTAGAAGACAGAATAAACAATCAACTAGCCACAAGTTGCTGCAAATAGTCACTAGTAACAAAGATTCTTATGTAAAATAAATATTAATAACAACTTAGCATGAGTTGTGATTTCTTTATTATATATCCTATCATTCTAACCCACTTTAACAATGAATCTGTGCATCAGACTGTTACCTGCCATTGGAAAATGCTTATTCAAGTCATATAAAATCACTTAAATCGGCAATTTCAAGTGATCTACACCAATCTGATGCACAGATTTATTGTTTCGCTGATCTAGGATGATAGAATATATGATAAATTAGTCACCAATTGTTGCAAGTAGTCATTAGTGACGTTTATTTCGACGAGGTCAGAAGCCTGGAAAAATCATACAAAAAATCAGAAGATACTACTTAACCGACGTATTTCGTTGATATTTAAACACATTTTATGAAATCAGAATAAAAAAATGTTCCAAAGTTTGAATAGAATTTAAATATCAACGAAATACATCGGTTAAGTAGTTCCCTCCGATTTTTCATATGATTTTTACAGGCTCTCAACCACGCGGCCAAAATGGAGGATAACATCGATAAGACTGGTGGCAAAACCACTAGTCTCGAAGAGGAAGTAGTCGTGGCCAGGGAGGTGGCTAGAACCGTGGGACCTAAAGCCGAGCCACCCAAAAGAAAGCCCAAGATGGAATTCATTACCATCGTGATTTTGACCACTAAAATGAATGATAGTTTTTAAAATTAAAATAAAAAAAAATTTCCTAATAGAAATGTCATTTTTTTTTCTTGATGTATTTTGTCGTTTCGAACCATTTTTACAATAAATGTGTGCATCAGATTGTTATAAAAAAATGTTGATTGCAGTCATAAAATATCACTGAGATCAACAGTGCCATGCAGCAATCTCATATATATATATATTTATTGTTAGAATGGTTTAGGATATTAGAATATACGATAATTTAGTCGCAAATTATACTAAGTACTCATTGATCTTTAATCTACATAAGAATAAGTGTTACTAATAACCATTTGCAATAACTTGTGACCAATTTGTCATATATTTTACCATCCTAGACTAGCTTAACAATAAATTTGATTGAAATATCGAAAATTTATTATCTTCATTTTTTTTTTATATTAACAACTTTTTCTATGAAATTTTAAAAAAATTTACTTCACAATATTATATGTATATAGATGTAAATATATATATATATATAATCTATAATGTTTAGAAACATTCATTGAATTAATTAATTTTAAATTCATTCATTTTCACAATTCACAATATGCATGTACCAAGCATTAACAATCAAACATTTTCACAAGAAGAAGAATATCATTGAGTAATTTTATGTACACAAATAATTTGAATGAGAGCTAAACATAATTGAATAAATTGAAATTAAAGCAAATTTTATATACGGTATTCTTTTAATTATTCCGAAAAATTACCAATATTTGAAATACGTCAATGGTAGCTGCTGACAATTTTATACTCGTTTGAGAAACGATTGGAGTATCATTGGGTGTTATCACGAGATCATCTCATCATCTATTGAGAAAAAGTCAATTTTCCTACATCCCTATCAATGAAGTGACGATTAATGGAATAATTAATTTTAATAAATAATTAACAGAATTTCATATGCAAAATGAAACTTGGAATATCGTCTTATTTTAATTCAATACCGAGTCTTAATTTACATAAATAAATTTAACATTAATTAATTTCACTTACAAATGTCACTATTCTCGCTATCGCAGCTCTTCCTTCAAAAATTTTTATTAAATATCAGTCTTCATTCAATATCTTTCTACATTACTAAAAATATCCTGTACCAGGTCTGGAAATTCTTCATTTCATTCATTCATTGTTAGAAACGTTTTCTAAAATACAATCACATTAAGGGAAAATCGTATTTATTAAAATTAACGAAAATGTTGATTAATTTTAACAAATATACTTTGTATCGATGTAAGTAGTGCAAATTAATTATAAATTCATAACTTTTGGAAAATAATTCAACTTGAAAAGATTAAAATAATTTTTTATGATGAAAAATAACTTTAAAAAGGATATGATTGAAGAGTACAATTTTTAAGAAATAGAACTTTAATAACATCACTAAAATCATTCATTTTCTTGACTAAGTACCCAATATACTGTTAAAACAACATCATATCCAGCCTCGATCTACAGTGTATTTGATTGCAACATGAAATTTTTAAAATGCTGGTCGTAGATCATCAATCTCTCTTTACGATTAAAAAATGTCCATTATATCCGACAATGAACATTATTAATGTTTACAATATTAACTGCATCAAAATCTTAGGCATTTTTCATAGGAAATAATTATTAAAATTTGTGCTCTACAAGCACTTAAATGATAACAAACAAATATAACTCTTATTATAAAATAGAAATAATAATTGCATATTATTAAAATTAAATATTATTTTGTTAAGATCAAAAATCAAACTAATTGCTTTTAATATTAGTTCAATATTTGATAAGTAATAAAAAATAGATTTCTGAAATAACTCTTTTCATTGTGCATAACAACAATCTACTAACACTTTTTTTTAAAAATCATAATTTCTTATGTATTAAATTAGCTGGATAATTTATAAAAATATAAATTTTTAAGGTTATTCACTGTAGTATACATGTGTTTACAATGAAAGAGATGTTAATTGTTGAAGGAACATTGGAAAGGAAAATTCAGTTTTCCAATATAAAAAAAAATCTATTAAATTATTTAAAAATTAAATTTTTTTTTTTAAATAAATGTAGATAGAAAACTGTTTATGAAAAAAAACCTCCCTCGTCGATAATTACTCAACGGGTACGAACCAGGCCTTCCCTATAACATAAGAGCTGTTGAATATTCTGCTGAACGCACTATTGCCACCAGAGAGGATAGACGAATTGTAGTCATTATGGTGGTAACTGATGGCATAATATGTTAATTTTCATGTATCGATAATTCTAACCATGCTCAATAATCTATAGTTTCATTTCTATGCTTGATCATATTTTTTCAGTGTATTCTTGTGTGCAATCGTATAGATTAAGTTAGGTGTATTTCTACATTATTTCTAATTAGTTTAGTACACTTTGCTTTTTCTGTACAATTGTATTTACTGTAAACTTATAATTTTGTTCAAAAGATTGATTATAAATAGATTTTCTTTCATTGAAGTTTTGTGTTTATATTGACAGCAATACGCTTCAAATCATCTTCGTATAGATGGAGTTTAGTGTTGTTTTCGATTAATTGGGATTGATTACCTTCATTAAGCTCTCATTATACACTAAATCAACTTATTTATTGTCAATTTTTTCAAAATCGTGATTGTAAATACGGTTTTAACTTTAATATTGTTTTCATATTAATGTTGATAGTGGCATATTTGTGATAGTGATATCTGTCAAATTATTTTTTCTTGCTAGTGACCCTGTAGCGACTTTTTAGTCAGTCTACAGCGACTTTTTAGTCAGCCGATTGCGACAATTTTTATCATTAAAAAATTATTATATTCAAAATCGTTTAGATTTATTATTGTTGATTAATTAAATTGAAATTAAATTCAACATCATGTTAAATGTGAATAAAAGATTTTTTGATATTATTTATAATAATTGTTGGTTAGAAGATGAACATATTGTTCAAATTGCTTCTTTAATACATCTTTAATTTAATTATGAATACCGGGAGAGTTGGAAGTTACATTTACCTAGTTTAATTCAACCAATTCCCGAAAATAAACACCATATTTAAGTACTTGCCCGAATAAATAAAGAATTTAATGACCCCGATGCACGTTTAATGCAGGGAGGACATTGTGTGTGCAGTTATTATGATACTCATAATATTTATATTTTTGTTTCATTAAACAAGAGAATTGTTGCTGATAAATATTTAAAATTTTTGAAATGTCTTTACCCTTTTTATTATTTTGAAAAATATCCTATTATTTTCCCAACAGTTTAGCATCAAAGTAATGGTTATGATTTTGGTGTTTACGCTATAGCATTTGCAGTGTCGTTAGCTCTAGGAGAACGACTAGAACATTTGCAATATGATGTTCATGTGATGCACAATCATTTGATACAAATTTACAATTCTCAAACCATTTCTTCATTCCCGAAAATTAATGTTTGTTCAGTAGGTAATGATGGAGAAAAGATAATAAATGTATCAAATGCATCAATATGTAAAATAAGAAAAAGAAAAGGATCGTTTTCAATTCCTTCTTTAAGTATGAGTCAAAAAAGAATACTTGAATGTAACGAAGAACTTAATGATTTACACATATTACATTTTGGAATGCTTATGGAAAAGTATACTGAATACTCTCATCAAGACACACTATATATCCAAAGACCTGAAAAGATTGAAGCTTTTCAGCCTTGGGAGAAACATATACAGATTGTACATAGTAATTCCGCTCATCATTGGATATGTACCTATCATAATTCAAAAGAAATTTATGTGTATGATTCTCTCAATCGAAGACAACTGAATGATGATAAAAAAGTTTATTTAGAAATGCATATCTTTTTTACTTCAAAGATGGTAAAAAAAGTGTATTTTTTAAAAGTACAAAAACAAACTAATAATGTTAATTGTGGATTGTTTACAACAGCGTTCTATAACTATGCACTGATGCGAACGCATTTTATAAAAATGTTTGAGCTGAAGAAAATAATTCATTTTTCAGCTAAGGGTAAAGATATTAATGATTTAAATATCTTATCACTCGAAAAAATTAGGAAATCAGAATATTATGCTACGTATCGACGTAGAGTACGTTATGAAACGATTTATAATGCATCTATAGTTAAAAACCAACTATCAATTGATTCAACGAACTCAATGATTAAATCCCAAAAACGTAGCTCTGGCTTAATAGATAATCATAAAAAAATGGATTCATTCAATTCAAAATGTAAACAGTAATTCTGAGAACATCAATGAAAATATTTCAAAACCGATTCCATTATCAATAGTAAAAAATATCGTTGTTGACGATAGCTATATCAACAAAAATAAAGTAAAGACTTCAACTCAAGTTGAAGCACCTCCTGATAAGGATAGTTCACCGTTCTTTATCAATCATAATTCTAATGAATTACACCATTCTTTCAAAGATACTATAAATATTGAACATGACTACTCTGCCAAAAACAAATGTTAAAATCAGACGTTATCGTGTATCGAGTGATATTATCGATACTGAACATGATTATTGTATTCAAAATAATGTAGAATTAAATTATACCATAGGAACATCTAACAATGAGAATGTTAACGACGAATATATACCTTTAATTAGTAATGTAGAAGGAAGTTTTATCAAAAGATTCTCGTAGCATTATAAGCATAAATTTCTTAGATAATAAGAACGTACTCAACGGTTGTGAGAAAAAATCATACAAAACTGATAGTACTCAACGAAAAAAAAATACGTGTTTGAAACAAAAAAATAATGAGCGTTTGAATAAAATTTTACAAAGTCTTATTAATAATGACACTGGTGTATCTTTATCGACGAATAAAGGAAATTCTAAAAAGATAAACACGAAGAAAAATATCGAAAAAAAATTATCGTTGGAAGAGCAAAAAGTAGTTATTAAATCTGAATCTAGGTATGATGATTGATTAAATGAGATATGTGCGTATATTAATTGCCTGATTGTTACCAACATGCAATCAATACAATATTTTAAATTCTATAATGTTAGAAAAAATTCCATCGTCAGAAATATCTCTAGTGGCAAATGATACAATAAATTGTCCAAAAAAGTTTCGAAAAGAAGCATCTACAGTATTAAAAAAATTAGATAATGATAACACACGTACTGCAGGATTAGCCAAACTTATTGTAATCACAATTGGAGCAAAGATAATGATTAGACAAAACATTAATGTAACGTTAGGACTTGTCAATGGAGCAATAGGTACAATTATATCGGTATCGAAATCGACGGACGCCTGTAAAGATGTAAATCCGATTACTGTTAAATTTAAGAACGAAAAAAAGTATACTCTAATGCGAGTTAGTGAAAATTTTAAATAATGAATGATGCTTACGTAATTCGAAAACAATTTCTAATATGCTTGAGTTATAGTCTAACTGATCATAAAAGTCAAGGATTGAGTTTAAAAAATGCGATCATCGATGCAGGTAACCGAGTATTTTGTGCTGGGCAAACTTACGTTGCATTATCTCGTGTTACATCATTAGGAGAGTGTGTGAAATTGTGTAGAATTGTCTCAAGTAGATAGTAGCCTACCCCAATCCGTGCTTTTCAGGCAGAACCAACTATCAACTAGCACACAATTGTGTAGAATTGTCTCACTAGTCGACAGAGCTAACTGATATTTATACTAACATTACAAAAAATAAACATTTACACATTTTCGTTTATGTTTCTAGACAATTTTTGCTATAAAAAGCCAAATTTGATAGGCTTTTTACACTCGAAGTGCACCACGGGAAGGTATTGTCTAATCGCGCTTCATACGCATCAGAAGGAGACCCCTCGGCTCGTCACTTTCGAAGTATTTTATGACTCCAAACCCCTTCTGTTGTGTTGAGACTAATTAGTCTCAAGAGACATCCTCACCATCGTATTCTAGATCAGAGTCTCTTTCTATCGCTCTCTCGATATTTTTTTTGCCGGTGGTAAAAATTTCTCTTCTTGTGAAACATGGTAGATCAATTTCTTTAGTTGTCATTCCTTTCTCGTAGTTTCCTTTCATTACTCCCGGATATACTTTTTTACTATCAAAATGGAATTGCATGATTTGGGAACCCAGGTCTCCCTCATACTTATCCAAATATGTCTTCCTATAAAAATAGAGAGCCATATATTGGTGTAGAAGCTTTGGAGTTCTACGACATTTAATAGATTTTTTTAACAATTTATTTTGGTTCTCCAAATCATTGATGGTATTTGCCGGATTTGATTTAACAACATATTCACCGATACTATGATTTGTTCGCAAATAAACAGTACTATGAGCGAACATTCGTTCAACTCCGTCATACTGTTTTGCGCTATCTGTACATATTCGGGATGTTGATAAATCTACATACTTTTGTATGTACGGCCACAATTTCTTTTTGCTTTTTTCATTCACTTTAAAAAATAACCCAACTTTGTTTCCTTGCAATATAAACCAAGAACGGTTGTAGTCATTCGCTCGGTAACACGGCCCCTAATTTATTTTCTTTTAGTCAAAAATGTTTCATCAATTTGGACCGTTTTACCTTTGCAACCAAGTACCAAATCGCTGTGTGATGCGATTACTTCAGCTATTTCTCGGCAATGACTGAAGTAATCAATTACAGTATTCCAACTTAGCTCGGGGCAATCTCGATGATTACGCCAAGCTTTGAGATGATTGTACACATCAGTGACTTGCATCTGAATCGCGAAACAAATGACGATTGCAAGTACATCGCGCACTTCGATACGACACGTCTTTCCTTCGAAAAACGTACCAGACGCTGGGTTTATGATTTTTCGGCACGATTTATCTCTTCTCTTCTTTGATCCTTTTGAAGAACACCTCCATACCCATTTGAGTTTTTTGTCTTCAAAATCCTCAACGAGCATTGGGAGATTACAACATGTCGGTGGTGTCGATTGACGCGACGGAATTAAGCCGATTCCTTCGAGAAAAGAAATAGCTTATTCATTTGTTGTAACAAGTTTTCCAAAAAAATGAAAGAATAAAAACTTTTCTAATTTACTATGCAATTCTGGATGCATACCTGACATTTTGGGAACTTGTAGAAAAGAAGAACAGCAAAAAGACAATCGACAAAACGAACGATACCGAAGAACAATGGAAACTGATACAAATAAATAATCAATCAATTATTTCGCCGCTAGAGATTGTTAGTAGATCGATTTTAATTAATTTTTCCGAAGTATTAATTTTTTCTGTTAGATGGCGTGAGAATCTTATTCTAATCAATGATTGTATTATCTGTTGCATAATATTTAAATATTGAAAAATTTAAAAAAAAAACGGTCGCAAAAATTGTTTTTAACGCTTATTCATTCATATTCATTGAAAAATACAAGAAAATTTTTCATTTTCATGGCTACAAATGATTAATAATGTAAAATTATAAAGATATCATATAAAATACGTGTTTCGAAATTTGAAACTTTGAACCTCGATATCTCGAAAACGAAACGAGATATCGAAAAATTTTATTTTTTATTTACGACTTATTTTTGGTCGATCTATCTAAAAACACCCTTAAATGGCAGCGCCACGGAATCCGTAGTCGTGCCGCGCGCTTCGTTACGACCAATCAAAAAGGAGGTAGCTAGCCGATAGCGTTTCACTTTTCAAAGAAACTGAGAGCTCGTTAGTCAGCCTGTAAGTCAGTCGTTCGCTGTAGTCAGTTGGAGTTGCTGCGTGAATTATTCCCAAAAAGGTAATTATTAGCATTATTTTGTGGTTTCATTACAATAACTTCGTTTTTTATTTATTTCTAAAGCTATGTTGCGTAGAAATAGGTATTTTGTTTTGTAATTATCCTACTAAAACTGCCATCTACGGATGTCAGTAAAACGCTGCGCCATGTACACGTCTCAAGTACCTGTAGGAAGAATAAGATTCTCATCTTTTAACAACTGAAGTAATGAAATTTGAATTACAAAATTTTCTGAAATCATGTAAAATGCCATGTCGTTTATTTTATATTAATCTAAGTTTTTCTATTTTCGATTGATACTTACAACGAAATATTCTTTTAATTTATTGTCAATTTTTTGATTAAAATTCATTCAGATGAAATTTTTCATACATACATAGTTCTTTTTCTTTTTTTTAAATTTTTCCGCCCAGCCATAGATAAAGCTGTATCCTGTAAAACGAAATATTCAGTAGTTGGTCTAGGAAATCCGAATCTACAGATTTTTTTACCGTTGAACTAAATTTTTGTTTTATAGTTCTCATGCAGTAACTATTGTGATTATGTTTCTAATACATATAAACTTTTCTAAATAATCCTGGTGAAAGTTTTTTATCTGGTAATGTGCAAGTCGCATATTTTAATATAAAACTTTTAACTTCTTCATTTGTACTTTCTCCTAACACAGGAGCATTTTTGATCCAGAAGATGCAATGAAAATGCTGAATACCTCGGCCCTAATACTTACGACGCTAAAAATAGTGTTCTACTTCACCAATCGGATTATCTTATGACAAGATAAATTGAAGCATTGCTTGAAATTGATTTTTAATGAATCTTGAAACAGATACTGGATCAGATGCAATCACTTCACTCGCTGATAGTTTATCAAAATGTGGCGTATTAATGTTTCGAACGTATTTTAAAAGATCATCCCAGTTTTATTCAGCAGGAGATGATGTAAGAAACCAAGTCGCTGGTCCATAATAAAATATCATACATTTCAGATTATTTTTCGGCTTACTCCAGTATTTAGAAAAATTAAGGAGACGCTCGAAAATGGTTTGTAAATCTCTTTCTAAATGACGATTTTCTACTTGATTGATATATTCATCAGCTGTGTAACGTTTTTTTGGGTCAGTCATATGTAATACATGATATATACCCCTATTTACTTGTCGAATATGAGTGTGACTAATTAAATAAGATATATATGGAATATTTAAACGAAATCGTGCATCGGCAGACATTAATCTTAATTAAGCGTATTGACATTCATCAAGTACAAAAGATCGATCTTCGTACTGGCCATTAATTCCATAAGGATATAAATCCGGGAAACATAGCAAATCTAAATCTTTATAACGTGTATCTAATGGATTTTCTTGAACTTTTTTCATTTGATACAAAGAAGTTGAATCCTGATTAACTCGTTGATTATACAGAGGATATATTGTATACTGCTCTTTATATTCTTTTCGATCAGGAACAAGTGTCAAAATGGCAGATCGACAAAAATTCTGTTCGAAAGATTAAATACTAAATTCTTCGGTTGTCTGTGACAATTTATCATCAGAAATTGTACAGTCTGTTTGAACATTCTTTCTATTTTGAATCTCTGGAATATCGTTGTCTTTAACACTATCATTGTTTTCATTTGATTGAGTTTCATCATGAGCAGAAAATTAAGAATCTACTTTATATTCTATCACAGAGTCTAAAATATCGGGAAGGTTTTCGGCAGATGGAGGTAAAATAATTTTTGAATAAAGTGGATTGTGCAATTTGAGCCACCGTGAAGCACTAAATACTTTCTTTATATTGACCAGATTTTTCCATACTTTTTTATTTTCTGACGGAATACTATTGACTAAGATATACAATTCATGAATTCTATTTAACGGCTCCGTTGTTGAACAGATATTGTCTAATGTTTCTTTTTAAGGTAATGGTAAATGGAATGTAGTTCCTTTTAACTTTTGTACTTTCATACAATTTGGTAAATTTTTCTTAGAGACGGTGTTCATCCTCTCAACGACTTGGGATGCTTTGGCTATCTGTATAAGTAGTCTTTCGCAGTCAGTAAGAGAAAAATTTCTTCAGGAATGATTCCAGTCGATAAATTATTTATTATACATGTAGGTGGACACAAACCATAACGAATTTTTGTAAGACAATATTTACATATAAAATCGCTGTTAAAATTTGGATTTTTTGATATGAAATTTTTGAAGTCCTTGAACAAAACGGATTAGTCAATTGGTTTTGTAAGTTTCTCAATCACACATCCATTTCGCGTTGGACAGAGTTTTTGGTAACAAATACAAACATTACGTGAAGTATCTGTGGCTCGCTGTGTTAAAGCAATGAATACTTTTTTGAAATTTTCACGGATTTTTTCTTCATCCAAACATATTGAACTTTTATTATAATTATAAATTCTGCCGTGTTCAATCATATTTTTATAAATTGTGTAAAGATCTTTAAAATAACTTTTTTCTAATCCAGAATATAATTTGAATATTTTTTTATACAATGATTTTATTTTATACACTATACTTTGATATGCCGTACTACAGGAAAATGAGGTGATTGTATCCCAATGCTTATAAACAATGAATCACAAGGTTTATTAAATTCATGGCAACATAAAGAATTGTCAAATAGATTTTCTATAAAGTCTGGAACATTCTTAAGCGTTAATGATTTTAAACACTCAAGAAATGAATGATATTTCAATAAGACTTTATTAAGAAATTTTTCATCATTCTTATACAAATTAATGTCATTTGCATAAAATATTCTGCAGTTATTATTACATTTCTATTGAGTTTTCGATTTAGAAATTTTTTCAAGTAGCATGATATAAACTGACGGACCTTCAGGATTTATTTTTATAGGGCGACTGTTTATGCGTAAAACATTTTTTCGGATTTCCAAACAAATATGATGATTCCTAGAAATATGATTCCGATGTTTTTGGGTGAATAGATCGACCACAAAGATTATTGAGTTTTTTCCTCAAATCATGAGACTTTTTGAATTACCTTAATAAGTAGTTCGCCTTAGCTTTTACGCATATCAAAGTGTTTAAAAGTTGTGAGATATAAATTTCTCTTTGTATTATGCACCACTTAACTTTTTCCTGATAATGATCGACTTTGAATCTGATTTTTTATATCGAGTTTAGATTCAATTACCTACTGTAATTTCTGTATGTAAACGTCATTTGATAACTTTTTTTCGATATTTTTCTTCGTGTTTATCTTTTTAGAATTTCCTTTATTCGTCGATAAAGATACACCAGTGTCATTATTAATAAGACTTTGTAAAATTTTATTCAAACGCTCATTATTTTTTTGTTTCAAACACGTATTTTTTTTTCGTTGAGTACTATCAGTTTTGTATGATTTTTTCTCACAACCGTTGAGTACGTTCTTATTATCTAAGAAATTTATGCTTATAATGCTACGAGAATCTTTTGATAAAACTTCCTTCTACATTACTAATTAAAGGTATATATTCGTCGTTAACATTCTCATTGTTAGATGTTCCTATGGTATAATTTAATTCTACATTATTTTGAATACAATAATCATGTTCAGTATCGATAATATCACTCGATACACGATAACGTCTGATTTTAACATTTGTTTTTGGCAGAGTAGTCATGTTCAATATTTATAGTATCTTTGAAAGAATGGTGTAATTCATTAGAATTATGATTGATAAAGAACGGTGAACTATCCTTATCAGGAGGTGCTTCAACTTGAGTTGAAGTCTTTACTTTATTTTTGTTGATATAGCTATCGTCAACAACGATATTTTTTACTATTGATAATGGAATCGGTTTTGAAATATTTTCATTGATGTTCTCAGAATTACCGTTTACATTTTGAATTGAATGAATCCATTTTTTTATGATTATCTATTAAGCCAGAGCTACGTTTTTGGGATTCAATCATGGAGTTCGTTGAATCAATTGTTAATTAATTAATTCTCAGTTTGAATTTGCCAGGTGACAGGGACTTCGGCGGCCATCTTGGGACTGGGTCGATAACCAATCAACCAAATAATCAATAATTCTTAATTTAGTCAATCATTTGACTAATTTTTAGTGTCCCTTTTGACTGATGAAGTTCCTGTCGCCATTCTTTCACTGTTCTCGTTCACGTGTACACGACATTCATATTCTTTCTTAACAAATCTGAAAGTTTTGAGTCAATCATCAGTACTAGTGCTATTGTAAATCATCAGGAACATTCAGGCTTCATTCTTTAACTAGAATCAAGTAATATTTCACGATATTTCATTGTAAATTCAAGACATTTCATCAAATTCATTTTGCATTGCATTGATAGGCTAACGCCACGTTCTTGCTCAACTTGAGAAGCGTTCTGAGCTCGTGTGGGAGGTCAATAATACCGAACACACCAAGTTGAGTATATTGTGGACATTCAATTTAGATTCAGTATAATTAAAATAGACATTCAGTGATTTTGAGCGACATTCAGTCTTCCTAGTAATAACACAAAGTTGTCAGTGTATCTAGTGTACCTGTTAGTGCTTAAAATGAAGATTCTTTATTTTTTATAAAACCTGACTTCCGTTTGCTCTGTTCCGGCACAATCATAAAAAGGGTAGGTTAAATTCACAAGTTGAGATTTTCTCAACATTTAATGGTCCTTCGAGCCGAATCAGAGCTCTCGGTTGTGAAGTACTATAAATTTGGTGCCACAAGTGAAAAAGACAAAGACAATCAAGTGTTTAAGTGCACAAAATGGCCGACCAATAAAAGAAGAGTGAGGACCAAGAGTCCAAGACCTCAAAACCTCAACCAACAGTCAGCGTGACTACTGACGATGGCGTAGAGGAGTTTGGTAGCTCAATTGACCTTCAAGATTAAGTCTCAAATGGCTCGGCTACGCTCAGCCCAGTCATTCTCTCAAGAAATCACTGACCAACACCAGACAATCACCAAAGAAGAAAGACACAAAATCATCAATCAAGTGACGTTAAATCAACTCAATTTAGTAGACAATCATCGACGAGAGCAATCTGCTCAAGTCAAACAATTCCAAGTCATCTACATGATGATCATTCAACGCTGTTAGCAACAGCAAAAGTCAAAGCCAATTCACATTCAGGGAGTTACATTGCACGAGTGCTCATAGATCCTGGATCAGAGCTAACATTAATTACTTCTCATCTAGCCAATCTGCTGCAACTGAGAAAACACCATCAGACAATCAACATAAGAGGAGTGGGAAGCTCTAAGCTCACTTAAACAAAAGGTGTAACATTTTGCGAGCTACAATCATTATCATTCAATTATTCAGTATACATTCGATCTCACATAATGAAACAGTTGACAGCTTTAATTCCAAAAGTGCCATGTAATTATCCCAACAATCACGGGCCTCATCGCAATGGATTAACACTAGCTGATCCAACATTTAATATTCCACAATCAATAGACATTCTACTTGGAGCTGACTTTTATGCACAAATCATAGAGCAAAATATCATATATAATTCTCCAACAGCTCCTATAGCTCAACTTTCTATCTTTGGTTGGCTAATTCTCGGTCCAGTAGCACCAAATTCATCAGTCAATAATTATCATATTTATCATGCTACTACAATCACGAACGATGAAAACATGCAAGAGTTGCTGACAAAATTCTAGGTCCATGAAGAAGTTCCCATGTCAAATCAATTATCATCCTTGGACCAACAATGTGAAGATTTCTTTGAATCAACTCACTCTAGACATCCATCAGGACGATACATTGTCAGAATTCCACTCATTTCTTCACCTGCAGCTCTTGGAGACTCCGACACAACTGCGTATCGATGTTTGAAACGTCAGTTGAGGAGACTAACCAACGAGAATGAGTACAGCAATCTTTACAGACAATTCATGGAGGAAAACGAAGAACTTGGTCATTTGAGACCTGCTCCAACAATCAATCAAGAATCTTAAGTCATTCATCCATACTTTTTTCCTCATCATGGGGTTTTAAGACCAAGTAGCACTACCACCAAGCTTAGAGTTGTCTTCAATGAATCCAGCCCGAGTTCAACTGGAATCTCATTGAATGACATCACTCATAATGAAGCAAAAATTCAATTAGACATCTTTGACGTACTTCTTTGGGTTCGTCAACATCAAAACGTATTCGCAACTGACATAACAAAAATGTATCGTCAAATAATGGTTCATCATGGAGATTGGAAGCTTCAACAAATTCTTTGGCTAGACAATCACAACAAAATCATTCCATGTCAACTTACAACAGTAACCTACGGCACTAGATCAGCTCCTTATCTAGTAGTTCGTGTGTTACTGCAATTAGTAGAGAATGAAGGCCATAAATATCCAAAAGCAACTCAGACAATCATTAAAGGCAGATATGTCGACGACATATTTGGAGGAGCAGATTCTCCAGAGGGATTAATTCAAGTTGCTGAGGAATTAATTAACTTGTGCAAGGCGGGCGGCTTTCCCCTCGCAAAATGGCAATTAAACAGTCAATCACTTCTTCAAAAAACGTCACAATCTTCAGTCAATCAACAAAAAATCACCTTCGAAGACTGCACTACAAAAATTCTTAGACTTTAATAGAATCCAAGCTCAGACACATTCACATTCACATCAAAATCAGTCACTCATGAGTCAACATATTCAAAACGCCTCATTCTTTTAGAAGTAGAACCTCAAATTTATGATCCTTTGGGGTTTGTGTCACCAATCACAATCAGAGCTAAGATGCTCCTTCAAGAACTCTAGTTACACAACCTCAGCTGGGACGAACCAGTCCCACAATCAATCATCAATCGCTGGCTGATCATCACGGGAATTTTGAAAATTGAGAGGGGGATACCAGTCCCCTGTCTCCAAATAATACATTAGGTATATTTACATATATATATATATATATATATATATATGCCCAGATATTATATGCACCTCCTTACATACATCAGGCACCCAGACCTCCCCTCAAAAAAATCCATTGTAAGGTGTGTAAATTATTGTACGATCTTATCGCATTGCATTATAAACAAATACATCGAAAGAGGGGTAAGTAATTTTTTTTTATTATAAATATAAAAAAATGTTATAAACAACATAACAACTTGCCTTCGAATAACTTTAGGGCAATAGAGTCTCCTATGTATATAGATTATGCTTTTGTACATACTTACACACCTCCAACACTGTTGCCACACTTCATATGATTAGTCGTGCGTTTCGGGCATTTAAAATTTGTAACTCGCTTAATTTCTGATTTTTTTTCAAAATTTAATATTCATTTTCCGCTGACTAAAAAATATTCAGATGTAGGGATCTTTCGGTGATAAAGAAAGATTTCAAGGAAATGGTGAGTTCTCTATGCAATAAAAACTTTGTGTAAAGATTTAGGATTTACTAAAGTTATATCGACTTTACTAAATATTATTAACAATAGTTTGATGTTTTATTGAAAAAAGTTTTTAAAAAATTTCATATTTGGTGAAGGTTGTAATACTTATAAAATGAGTTTGAAAGAAGTAAAGAATCAATCATAGATTCTTTTGACTTTCACTACTTAATAAATTTATTCGTATCAAATGATAATAGATTACAAATATTTTTTCTCTATATAAAAATAATCAAATAAGATTTACTGATAACTACACTGAGAACCAGCAAATGTAAATTCTACTTCAATTTGTTGTAGCCTAACGCTTAATTCAAAAAGAAAGAATTGTAATATGTCTTTATCGAAGATAAATCGTTATCGTTTTTTCATCTAAAGCGACAGATTATGATGTAGCACAGTAAAATTTACAAATTTTGATCTTTCCGTGTAATTCTATTTTTAAGATGTAAGTAATGAAAAATCAATTAACAAAATACTATCTAATCTATATGATTTATATGATGCTCGCCGTTTCAGAATACATAAGTGTAAATTTTTAATCGTATAACAGTCTATGCAGTAAAGATTTGCGTACATACACTGGGAGAAATGAAAAAGTTTGATTTACTATGCAATGCTAATTTTCTATTTAACATTCCATAGTTGAGTCATTTTATAGTAAGAAAAGGACTCAACTATGAGCTTTCAAATGAAAAATTAACTTTACATAGTAAATCTAACTATTTAGATTTTTTTCAGTGTATCGTACATGTATATTATTGTTGATTTTTTGTTTCAAGTTTCTTTATGTCACACAACGATAATTAAATAATAAATAAATACATAAACTTACTTCGTAGTGAATCTTTTGATTTAAAAACGAAAAATTTCAACAGAAAAAAAAATTAAAATGTTACATAGAAATTTTTTTACTCTTCATATTACAAATGAGGATGATAATAATCGTTAAACACAGTTTAAAAAAAAATTAATGCTTTTACGATCTGTTTATTTCTATTACGATAAACTGCAACTTTTTTAACACCTTCCGTGAT
Organism: Chelonus insularis; assembly: GCF_013357705.1. Lineage (NCBI taxonomy): Eukaryota > Metazoa > Arthropoda > Insecta > Hymenoptera > Braconidae > Chelonus > Chelonus insularis. The sequence goes on from NW_023276775.1 coordinate 375,752, forward strand.
AATGTAAATTTTCTGGAAGCAATTATCATTTTAAAAATTACTTACTAAATATTTTTTTACAATGAATGAGCTATAATCTATTATTTAAAAAATTCTTACGTCAATAAACTCTTGAACGTTAAGATTCTCAGGTAAGCTGTTGATGCATAAACGACAATTGTTAATGCTTTTGACAACAGCAATCTTTTTACACGGACGAAGTTCGTAACCTGTTAATTCACTTATAGCTTTGTTAGCATACTCAACATTGGAGTACATAACAAAGCCATAGCCACGGTTAAACCCTGCGAAGGATGTGATAAGACGAATTTGGAAGATTTCTCCAATACTTGCAAATAGGGGATACATTTCATCTTCAAAAACTTCTCGTGGAATGTTTCCAACATACACCTCACACTCGGGGTTTGGTGGAGGTCCTGTCCATCCTGGAAAAGGTCCCAATTTTCGTTGACCATTTTCTTGGACAATATTTAGTATCCCATGCTTTGTTATAAGTTTTATAATTTTATTCTTGGGATCGGCGTGATTCTTTTTTTCTGTTGATTGTGATCTTTTGTGATCGAATTTCGATTGATCCTGCTTAAGTTCTGTGAAAATTTAACAGCAATTGTTATAAAAGGAAATTTCATATAAAAAGACTGGTTTTTCGTATTACACTGAGAAAAATCTTTATCGTGTCATTCTTGTCGCACGAAATTTTCTACTTCGACAAAGTCAACCTTTAAATATAGCCATCAAATCTTCTACTTAAAGTAGAAAATATTCACGAGTCAAATCGAAAAAATATGTTAAATGAGTCAAAATTCTTAATACCAAAAAAAACGCTCATTTATAATAAGAAAGAACTGTGCCCAACATAAGTAAAATAAAAACTTAATACAGTAATGCGATTTACTGTTAGTGAATGAAAAAAAATGTTTTTTAAAAAAATCTTGTAATTTTTAAGGGCATTTTTCTCATTATAAGTTAAAATTAAAAAAGAACTATTTGAATAAAGATGGCAAATGTTTGAAAAGTAATGGAACGAAATTAATTGCCTACAATTATACTCACTTGATGACATAGTTGCATAAAAATATTTTTGTGATACATATGTTGATACATCTTTCAGTAGACACATTGAGGGATCAGGTATTGTAACATCCAAATTTTTTAGTCTTTCTTTATAAAGATTGGATAATCGTTCCACTTCTAGATCTGTTAATTCATTCGACTCGATCGATTCTATGTTGATCAAGTTGCTGTGCAAAAAGGGGTTTAAATTAAATCTAATGCTTATTTCTACCATAGAATAAATTTTTGAAAGAATTACATGAATATTTACCTTGAAAATTCATCTAATATTACTTGAACGTCGTCTTTTTCATTTATCGTTTCATCGTATTGTGATAGTAGTGGAGTTGTTTCATCATCCTCAAGAAATAATTAAAGTTTTATCATCATTTGTTATAACTCTATTTAAGTGTCAATCGTTATTGCGAAAAAATGATTACATCAAATTAATAACAATTACATACCTGTAGATTATTATTCTTGGAGGTAAAGAAACTACAACAACACCCTATTATTAATGGCTGACATATGAAACTGTATCTAATATAAATTGTTGACTGATATTTTATTAAACATCCGAAGATATAATTATTGAAACCAGAATAATTACAATATATGCACAAAAGTAATATTTTATACAAAATCGGACGGTTTTTAAGCTAGTATTAGTTGCCCCGTATGCTCATGCGCACTATGAATATCAACAAAGCTGTATACAGCATTGAATGCTGTAGAGCTTTCATTTTCATACGTAATAGCTAGTGTGAAGTATGTGAAAAAGTGATATTGAAATATAACATTGAAAAATACAATTAAAAAAATAATATGAATCCGTAAGTAAACCGACTAAATACTTTTTACACTAACTGTAATTTATTTGAAACAGTGTCGCCAAGAAATTATTTATTTACGTCAAAAATGAATATAGTTTAAAAATATTATTTTATCTATTGTTACGTCCTGACGAACTTCACTTAGATTTTAAGTAAAGAAAATAAATACTATTACATCTACAACTTTAAACAGATAGGTTACAACCACCACCAAGTCCAACGCACATGTACGTGCAGCAGGCGAAAGCTAATGCGCACGCGCTCGGACTTAGTGTCTAGCAATTTAATCTTATAATTTTAAGTATAATCAAATTGATTCCCTGACAACTCAGGGATCTTTTTAATAAAAATTAATCATGCCATTAAGGTAGAATTTATTGTTTTTATAAAATTTTTACGCAATTTGTAGTTTTCAAATAAAATAGGATTAAGGTTGCCAAGCGGCAAGGTCACCCGTCACCGCTAGCGCGGCGGGATGGACGGGGGCCTTGAGGCCGGCAGAGTGGGGCGCACGGCTAACAATAACTTCTCGCGTTTATGCTCTCCTAATACCTCATGAAGAGGAGAGCGACTTTAATTTTTAAACAAATCCATAAATATTAAATATTTACCTGCCGATTTTTTGCAGGTATGTTCCTCATAAGCGTCCCTATCACATAGGATCCCAAAAATCCCCTAAATTTTACATTTTTTTATTTTCACATAGGATACGTAAATGAAGTGTGTGTATGTCAACACACACACACGTCCACCGACTGATGCGCGTTCCCACGCAGCGTCAGGCAAAAGTTTAAACAAAGTGAGATGTGGATTTGTTAACCGGACGTTCCCAAGACTATATTCTAAGTAATTAGTGATAAGCAGTATTAATGTAACAAAGTAATATTTTGTTACAAATAATTAAAAACGCGAAGAACCGCGTTATTTTCGGCGTTAAAAATGCTAATAGTTAAGAAACCTCATAAAATAAGTCAGGTAGCCGCGGCAGCACACCTGTATCTGCACCACAGCTCCTGAAAATTCAAGAAAACCTGAAAATAATGTATCATAAAGAAAACAATTTGATCTTCAAGAAAAATATCAAATGTGCGAGAAGAAAGCCGACATCAGCGATAAGGCCTAGAAGGCTCGACGTTGTCAAATCTGCCCGAAAAGTCCTGACGTTGCACCTGTATCACCATGGATACAGCAACGTCGAGCACGGAGTTCCTGAGCCGCCGTCGTCGCTGACGTGATTTTTCTCCTCAGTTGATCTGCAAATCTCAAAGAGTGAACTTGTCACTCCTTGTGAGGTATATAAATTCATTATAATTAATAAAACCCTCAAAACTATCTATCAGTCTTTTTCTTTACTACTCCCTATGCTCTACCTCCTCTACACCCACATGACTGAGGCGCAGTTTGTATAACGCGTGCAGTCATTCCTACATTTCTCCACGCTACGTTTCTGAGTTTGCTGTTCTGAGGCGCAGTTTTGTATAACGCGTGCAAACAACATTCCAGAGCGGAGACGTTCCTTTTTCCCCATTTTCCTAGACTCGATTTGTTTGAATTTATTTACTTCACAAGTGCGCGAATTTTTACCTTTCGACGTTTCTCTAGAATAGTTCGAGCGAACGCTATTTGTAGTTGGATCTCAAGTGGGGGACCCAACCCTCAGTTTGGATATTTTTGGATTACTGTTGTGAAATTTTAAGTTAAAGTGAACTGTGAGAACCATGTGTGCATCCCCTCATGGGTAAATCCAGAAGGCGAGGCATCAGAGCGGGCTGGAGGGTGCAGATGAGGAGGATCATCAAGGACCACCACAGGGGACGCGCCCAGCTATCCTCGATTTTTCAGGAGGAGCCACCGAAGCCCACTTTACCCACCGGCAGAGGAATCACCATCCTGAGTGACGAGGTTTTGCTGGATTTTAAAGTGATTTTGATGATCCCTAAAAACTTCCAATAACTACCCAGCCATTTATCCCCAGTGACATTTTTGCGGGGTGGACTGACTAATTTAGTGGACCTTTTCCTTTTGGAGTTTTTTTTGTGTTGTTTGTGTGTGCATCATTTTCTCAACCATGAGCAATCCAGCAGCTCCAACGGTGAGTATTTAATTTCTTTTCCTTTCCTTTTCGTTTTTTATTCCCGTTTTTTTATTATATTTTCCTTTCGTTTATCTATTCATCTAATATTCCGCACGTCGGGTAAATTTTTCGGTTTCCCCTATTTAAATTTTCGCGGTTCTCAACGCATTAAGGTGAGAGCGCTGTATTATCGGCAGCTTCACAACTGTTAAGCGTGTTTACATGGGAATTACTTCGATCAACTGACTCCCTGTTTACCTATCGTTTGTAAAAGCTCCCTAAACTTGGAAATGTCATTTAATTTCAGGATAATAAGTCAGGACGTAACATCTATAATAAACGAAAATATATTATCTTATGATTAATAATAAAAATTTCTGAACGGTATTTCAAATTGTTAGTTTCATTTGCAATATTAGGTCTCAGTGTAAGAAAGGAAGAAGATCATTGAGAAAAGCAACTTCTTCAAGTAAAGAAAAAGCAGCTGATAATGATGGTAAGTGAAAAACAATTCCGCATCAACACAACAAAATTTTTAGATTAATTTTAATTAATATTAAATGAAAAACAATTCTTTTCAACGCAGAACATTATTGATGGAATCTAATTTATGATCTTGTTAAAGTTAGTTAAATTGAAGTCTTCTAAATGTACAATAGATGAAAATTGAAAATGAGTATTTTAAATTACATAATCATTGAATACGAAAAAATATATTTTTTTCTGTAGATAAAAAAAAATACTTTTGATTTATTAATACATAATTTTATCTGAGCTATTTAATTAAACTTTCTATAACTAATAGTTAATTACCTATCGTAATGTAAATGTTTATGACTGTCGAGCTGATAGGAAAAAATATCAGCTCGAACACTATCTTTGTTTCATCTATGTGAGCTATGATATGATCAACTCAAAACAGTTGTGGTTTTTTTTATCTGTTTCATCCATCATTGGCATTTTTTATCACATCAAAATTAAAACGAATTTTTTTTATAGAAAAAATAAAATCAATCCGAGGGAAAATAAATATAATATGAGAGATTTTTTTTTACTTAATAATGAACTCATACAATAAATATATGTAATAAGTTTTTTTTTGGAACTAGCTAATTGTTTTTCAGGGTAGGTCATAATGTATAAAACTGTACAGAATATGTTTTATTTCTCTTCAGAATACACTTTTCGTTTAGAACTTCTTCTTTAAAACTTGAACGTTTTAGAGATTTAGTGAATACACAGTGGATGAAGGAGATAAGTAGTCTCGCATTTAAAACGCTCAATGAACAAAAATGGAATCGGCCTACAATTTTGCCTTTAATAAAAGACATTTTAAAATTAAAGGAGCATATTTTAAAGACTGCGAATATTGCTATTGCTGCTCTAAAAGAGAATCCTAACAACGCGAAGGAATATAAACAATTGGTGAATACTTTACTTGTACTGACTATTCTTTATAAGAGAAGACGTCCAGGAGATGTCCAATATACAGAGTTAATGACGTATCTTCGTAATTTTTCATCTACCAACCAGGAAGAATTAGTGAATTCATTGTCATCATCAGAAAAGTTTTTAACGGAGCACTATAAGAGAGTGATAAGTGGAGGAAAGGGTAGTCGGCCAATCGTCATTCTATTTTCTCTACACCTCCAAGAACTAATGAATACCCTTATAGACGTTAGAATGAAAACAGATCTCGTTCCTCAAAGCAATATATATTTATTTGCACATCCTGATAGTAACAGTTGGATCAGGGCTGATTCGGTTCTTCGAAAGTTTTCTCGAGAGTGTAACATTGGTCATCCCGAACACATAACTTCTAATAACTTGAGAAAACAAATTGCCACAGTCATGCAGATTTTGAACCTCAGTCAAGAAGAAGCAAAACAATTCGCAAAATTCATGGGTCACACGGGAAAAACTCATGATGATTTTTATACGTAAGTGAATTACATTATTGTTTGATTAATTATTAAAATAATTCATTTGTACATATATAATAGTTTCAATTGATGAATTCGATTGATTATTTACATTAAAAATTAATTCGAAACATTACTCGAAATAATGTCTACAATATACTATTGTGATTTCTATAATTGTTTTAGACTGACTGAAGATACCTATCAGACAGCTAAGATATCAAAACTCCTAATTATCATGGACAAGGGTGGATGCCACAAAGGAAAATCTCTGAACGAGATTGATATTTATCCTGAATCGGACATTGCTTATATGGAAGATTCTGAAGACGATGAAATTTTGGAACTCCCTCCAGAACAATCAACTTCGTCAGTTAATTCATTGACTGATTTGTCAACTAATTCAACAAATCAATTGTCGAGTAATTCATTAGCTAATATGACAGCTAATTGTCCAAGTATTTCGTCAAGTAATTCGACGATTAAACGTAAGTATTATTCTAATGGAGAATAATCTTCTTCCGCAAGTTCTCTGATTGCACTGATTTTATTTGATTTATTACTCAAAATATAAAAATTTCTTGTTTAATACAGCTTGCAAACAAACAGGAAGATGTAGTTGGACGCAAAAACAAAAATCAATTATAAATTCGTACTTCAAGTCCCATATTCAACGGAAAATAACACCAAGAAAATCTGACTGTGAAACATTTAAAAATAAATATCCGGATTTATACGAAGACAAGGATTGGGTCGGTATAAAGACCTTCGTCTATAATACATTCCAGAATGAAGATTAGTTGATTTAATCATTTCATTCATAAGATTTGTTTTTCTAGCATTAAGATTCTTATAATTACATAATTATCTTGATTATATATTAACTAACTATATAAGCATAGTAAAAAACTAGAAAATAAGTTTTATTATTTGATCACATATATTTGCATTTTTATACTAATAGATGTAGTTTCGATAGCATCAATAAAGGTTCATTTAGTAGATCAACTCTTTTGCACTACTTAAGAATAAATCATTTCTTATTATTTTGTAATTATAGAAATGAAGTTATAAATGAGTTCTAAAATTTAATATGTTCTTTCCCAAAAATGAATAAATTTTATATTGTGTAAAAGGAAATTATTTATTGGCTCAAAATAACTTTTCCTTCGCAAAAATTTTTAAAATTATTTTCGTTTATCGTATATCTGTACAAACCTATATTCATTAACTTATTATCTTATTATCGAGTCCCTTTTTACTCATTAATGATAAAAAAAGAACGTGCGTGAAACATTTATCATTGAGTGGTAAATTTTTACATGGAAATACTCAGTGACCGCCGAATTTATGCATCGACCTCCGGAATCGGAGGCAATAGAGTTGGTCGAATGTTCACATACGGAGGCGTGTTTATAACTCAGGCATACATACATACATACATACATACATACATACATACATACATACATGCATACATACATACATACATACATACATACATACATACATAAATTTTTCTTAGATAGTATTAATGAGATAGTTCAAAATGATGGAAGCAATACTGTTATAAGTGATATTAAATATGTATGTGTTGAGATTTTTGATGAGTTTGAAATGGTTGAACAGGAATATTTAAATAAAATTGTTAGAACATTAAAAAATAGTAAAAACTGTGATATTTCCTTCTCTGGAGTAGCATGGAAAAATCTATGGGAATTAAATCCCAGTATTATCCAGGTTTTAGTAAATGTAAGTTTGAAGTATGCTACAGTACCTGATTGTTGGAAAAACGCTATTATTCATCCAATTCCAAAAATAGTTAATACAAATAAAATTGATGAATTCAGGCCAATTAATACTTTGCCAATTATGGAAAAAATAGTAGAGCAAGTAGTTAAAGACCAATTATTAAATTTTATTGATAAAAATAATATTCTTAAAAGTGAACAGTCTGGTTTCAGAAGCAAGCACTCTTGTGAAACCTTACTTAATGAAGTCTTAAGTAAGTGGAGAAACGTGTTTGATAATGGAGATATGATTGGAGTTGTCTTCATTGATTTTAAAAGAGCCTTTGAGACTATTAGTAGAACACATTTATTAAATAAAATGTATAAATATGGAATAAGAGGCAAAGTATTAAATTGGTTCAGATCGTATCTTGACAATAGAACACAGCAAGTTAAAATTAATAATGTTTTATCAGATAAGCAAAAGGTACTACATGGTGTCCCCCAAGGGTCTAAGTTAGGACCACTGTTATTTATATTGTATATCAATGATGTAATAGATGATTTGAAAGCAGTAGGTTGCGAATGTAGTTGTTTGCTGATGATTTGATAATTTGGAAGAGCAGTAGATACAAAAAAAATATCGAAGTAAACTTAAATGAAAGTCTTCATAGTTTAAGGGATTGGATGAAACCTAACTCATTAATAATTAATATTAAGAACTATATTTATGTTAATCTGTGATAGTAGAAAAATAAATTCTGTAGAAAAATGTCAAATAATGTTTAATAATTGTCAAGTCGAAGAAGTTAGTAAAACCAAATATCTTGGTGTAATAATTGACAATAAATTGAAATTTAATGAGCATGCCGAATGGATTATAAGCAAAGTTCACAAGAAAATAAATTGTATGAGTAGATTAAGATTCACTTTAAGTAATTTTGCCAAAGTAACCTTGTTTAAAAGCATTATATCTCCGCACCTGGAATACTGTAGTTCTATTTTCTTGAACTTTGACAAGAAGTACCTGAATAAACTACAAATATTACAAAATAGAGCGATGCGAGTGATATTAAATGTAAATCGATATACTAGGATAAAAGACATGCTTGTTACACTTGGGTTTTTGTCCATTGAACAGAGGATAAAATTCAATGTGTGTATTTTTATATATAAATTAATTAATAATATGTTACCTCAATATGTATGTGACCTAGCATCGTTTAGTAGTAATAAGTATAAGATGAGAAGTGCGAATAATCTGAAGGTAAATAGAAAAAGGACGAAAGGTAGTGAAAAATGTATAGAGTATAGTGGATTCTTACTATACAATAAGCTAAACAGTAATATAAGAAGCATCAAAGTGCTTAAGACATTTAAAAGAGAGCTGTTGCTCGAAATTAAAAACAATAAAATTTGAAATTAAATCTTTAAATTTGATAGATTGTGCTCCAGAAGTTGCAGATGAAATGCGGAGTAAAACAGTACTTTTTATTTTGTTTTGTATTCTTTTGTATCTTCTTGTTCGTCCACTTCATTTTATGATCTGGAATTCTTTTTTTTGTTTTGTTAAAGATAAAAAGCGATATTTTTGGTTATATGAGGACTGTAAAAATGCAGTAGTCTGCAGAAAATGTGCTGGTGAGCATGAAGAAAAAGAATGTAATAGTATTGAATTGAAATGTGTTAATTGTGTTAAAATGATAAATGAATTTAAACTGAATAATATTGATGCTAAACACAGTGCAACTGATGGTAATTGTGCGTATTATAAAAATATAGTAGAAAGAGCTCAACGTAACACTCTCTATAGTGATGAATAGCAGTTAAGTTGCTCTTCAGAAGAAAATACGAGCTATGATATAATTGTGATTAATATTCAGGGATTTTTTTCTCATAAAGATGAGTTATTTTATTTTATCAGCAAAAGTAATCCAAGGATAATTTGTTTGACTGAAACTCACATTACTGAGGATGTTGATGATTGGGAGATTGATATTCCAGGATATAATTGTGTTAAGGTTGCATCTTCTAGCTCAAGAACTGGTGGTGTTTGTAGATTCATTTCAAATGATCTTAGATTTAGAGTTATTGATAATTTTCATTTAAATAAGACTGATGAAAGAAATGTATGGATGTGTACAGTGAATGTAGTGATAAACGATAAACATTTCATTATCAGTACTATTTATCACTCTCCAAATGCTAGTCATGATAGTTTTATAAACAGACTTATAAAAGAATGTGAATTTTTGGTTGATTATGAGAACTTAATATTAGTTGGTGATTTCAATATAAACTTTTTAAAAAATAATCAGTATCAGACCAGACTAGAGAAAGAGTTGAGTCTTTTTGGGTTGAAGCAGTTGGTTCAACAACCAACTCGTGTCACTGAAAATTCAGAAACATTAGTAGATTTAGTGTTTGGAAGAGATGAAAATTTTCTAACTTATGTCCTTGATAATTGTAGGACTACTGATCATTTCATGGTTGCTGTAAATCTTTATTCTGATAAAGTTAGATGTAGTAAATATGTAAAAAAATGATTCAGTGTTATACTCCAGGAACTATAATCATTGTGATAGTCTGTTACTTACAAAAACTCTGAATGAATTGATCTCTATTTCAGATTTGGATTTATCAGAAAACAGAGATGTTAATGATTTATTTCATAGTATTAATAATGCAATTAGTAATAGTTTTGATGTAAGTTGTCCTATACAAATGTATAAAATTCCTGCCCATCATTTGAATAAACCATGGATTGATGATGAGGTTAGAACAAAAATAAAATTAAGGGACATGACATTTGTAGAATATAGAAACTCAAAATGTATGTTAAAAAGGGAATTGTTCAAAAGTATGCGTAATGAAATTGTATCTTTGATACGCTTTAAAGCGAAACAATACTATAATGCACAGATAGACTGTAATAAACATGATCCGGTAAAAATGTGGAAATTTCTGAAGCAAGTTTTAAAAAAAAGTAATACAGTAAATAATTTTATAAATTTGTTAAATGATGAGACTGATGAATTGTTATTATCAAATAAATTTAATAAATTTTTTGTTGAGAGTGTGAATGAGTTAGTCTGTCACAGCGATGAAAGTTATAGTGTATATAATTTTAATTGTATGAATGGAGAATTATTTGAAGAATTTAAGATGGCTAGTTATGAAAATGTGAATAGAATTATTAAGACTTTTAAGAACAACAAAAATAAAGATATTTCCTTTTCTGGAGTTGCGTTAAAGAAATTATGGGAAGTCAACCCGAATATAGTGGAATTTATGATCAATTTCAGTTTGAAATATGCTATTGTACCTGATTGCTGGAAAAATTCTGTAATCCATCCAATTCCTAAAGTTGCTAATACTACTAAAATTGATGAATTTAGACCAATAAATACTTTACCAGTTGTAGAAAAAGTAGTAGAGCAGATTGTGAAAGAGCAACTTATAGACTTTATAGACAAAAATAATATTTTAGCGAAAGAACAATCAGGTTTTAGAAAATTACACTCATGTGAAACTTTATTACATGAAGTTTTAAATTTATGGAGAGGAGCCTTCTATGGTGGTGACTTTGTTGGTGTAATTTTTATTGACTTCAGAAGAGCATTTGAAACTATTGATAGAAAATCACTACTCAGTAAAATGTCTTGTTATGGTATTAGGGGTGAAGTATTAAATTGGTTCAAATCATATTTAGATGGTAGCACACAACAAGTGCAAATAAATGATGTATTATCTGCTAAGCTTCAAGTGCAATTTGGTGTGCCTCAGGGTTCTAAGTTAGGACCCTTGTTATTTATACTATATATTAATGATATTGTGAGTGAGCTAAAAAATGATGGCTGTGATTGTAGGCTTTTTGCGGATGATCTCATTATTTTTATAAGATACAGATATACTGCTAAAATCGAAGATAGTCTGAATAAGTGCTTAAGTAAGTTAGAAGTATGGATGAAATCAAACTCGCTTATTATTAATTTGAAGAAGACTGTATTCATGTTCATTCGTGATTGTAGAAAATTAGTTCCCAGCAGTGGATGTAACATTTTATTCAATCAGTGTAGAATAAGCGAAGTAAACCAAACTAAGTACTTAGGTGTTATCATTGACAATGGTTTAAAATTTGATGATCATGCGCTACAAATGATTAAAAAGATAAGTAAAAAATAAATTGTATGAGTAGATTGAGATATACTCTCAGTGGCTATGCTAACGTTACCCTGTATAAGAGTATGGTGTCTCCTCATTTTGAGTACTGTGGCTCGTTACTTTTTAATTTAAATCTAAGGTACTTAAGCAAGTTACAGATATAGCAAAATAGAGCAATGCGAATAATTTTGAATGTAAATAGATATACTAAGATTAAAGATATGCTTGATGCTCTTGGATTTTTGTCTATACAACAGAGACTGAAATACAATGTCTGTACCTTCATCTTCAAAATGTTGAATAATATGTTACCTGAGTATGTCTGTAATCTAATATTGTATAAGAATCATATGTATTCTTTAAGGAGCAAAGGTAACTTATATGTTACGAGAACAAGGACAAAAAGTAGTGAAAAATGTATCAATTATTTTGGTTTCTTGCTATACAATAGTTTGAGTGTGCAACTAAAAAATGAAAATGATTTTGCTACATTCAAAGGAAGTTGTTGTTACAAATTAAAGAGACCAAAACATACTGGAAATCTATATTGGGCTTTCTTGGTTTCCTTTTCGTTTCTTTTCGTTTTTTAAATAATTCTCTGTCATTTGACGCGATTCTAGTGTGATCGACAAGGAAACAGAAGTGCATATTTTAGTCCCCGATTCAGCACGAGCCAACTATTTCTGTTCTCTGTCAAGGGCTTTTTCATCAACCTTTTTCTTGCTACTTGTCTTTCTTCTCTCTCAAAATCTCTATTCCGTATTATGTTCCTTTCTTTTGTTTTCTCTTGAGGTGCCTTCTGTCCCGCCTGTGGATTTCATTTGAGCAACGCATCACTTTTGTCTCGCTTTTTTTTTGCTACCTCCATACCTCCCTACCTCCCTCCCTCCACCCAGTCCCTCCTCCATCCACTACCCTCCCTCCCCGCCTCCACCTCCCTCCATCCCCTCCTAAGACCTCCCATCCCTCCCATCCCTCCCGCCCTACCCTCCTCCCTCCCTACCTCCCTCCACCCCTCCCTCCCTCCCTCCCTCCCTCCCTCACTCCTCCCTCCCTCCCTCCCTCCTCCCTCCCTCCTCCATCCCTCCCTCCCTCGCCTACCTCCCTACCCTCCCTCCCTCCCTCGCCTCCATCCCTCCATCCCTCCCTCACCTCCCATCACCCTCCCGCCCCTCCCTCCCTCCCTCCCTCCCTCCCGCCCTCCCACTCCCTCCCTCCCCTCCCTACTCCCCTCCCTCTCCTCCCGCCATCCCTCCCTCCTCCCTCCCTCCAATCCCTCCCTCCCTCCGCTCCCTCCCTCCGCATCCCTCGCCCCTCACTCCCTCCACTCCCTCCCTACTCCCTCCATCCCTCCCTCCCTCCCTCCTCCCATCCGATCCCGGCCCTCCCTCACCTCCCTCCCTCCCCCCATACACCTCCCTCCCTCCCTACATCCCTACACTCCCTCAGCCTCCCCCCTCCCTCCTACCCTACCATCCCCTCCCTCCCTACCTCCCTCCCTACCTACGCTCCCGCCATCCCAGCCCTCCCTCCCTACCTCCCTCCACGACCTCCATCCGCCCTCTCCCTCCCTCCCTCCCTCCATCCTCCCCTCACTCCCTCCATACTCCCACATCCCTACCCTCCCTCCCTCCTCCACTCCCTCGACCCCTACCCTCCTCCCTACCTCCCTCCCTCCCTCCTCCATCCATCCACGACACAAACACACAACTCCCATCCACTCGCCCTACCTCCATCCCTCCATCCATCCCGCCCTCCAGCCTCCCTCCCTCCATACACCTCCATCCCTACCCTACACCTCCCTCGCATCCCTCCCACTCCCTCCCTCACCAATCCCCTCCATCCTCCTCCTCCCTCCCTCCCTCCATCCGTCCCCCCTCCACTCCCGACCATCCCTCGCCAGCCCTCCCTCACCTCCCTCCCTCCCTCCAACCTCCCATCCCTCCCCTCCCTCCTCCCTACCTCCCCCACTCCCGCCGCCCTCACAATCCCTACCTCCCTCCATCCATACCCGCCCTCCCCTACACCCTACACCCTCAAACTCCTACCACCCTACTCCCCTCCCTCCCTCCTCCACTACCCTCCCTCCCTCCCTCCCTCGCTACCTACACGATCCCTCCATCCTCACATACAGCCTCACCTCACCTCCCTTCCCTCCCTACCCCTCCACTCCCCTCCCTCTACCTCACCTCCCTACTCCATCCCTCCCTCTCCCGCCATACCCATCCCTCCCGCCCATCCCGCACCCCCAAGAGGCAAAACTCCCTCCTACCTGCCAATCCCTACCTCCCCTAACCTCCCTCCCTCCCTCCCTCCCGTCCTCCCCCCCTCCACTCACCATCCACGTCACCCCCGCCATCCCATCCCTCCCTCCACTCCGCCCTCACCTCCCTCCCTCCCTCCCTCCCTCCCGCCAATCCACTACCTCTCCCTGCCCTCCACTCCCCCTCCCTCCCGCCCTACCCATCCATCCCTCGCCTCACCCATCCCTCCCTCCCTCCACTCCCTCCCTCCACCTACCGCCATCGCATCCCTCCTGCCTCCCTCGCCTCCCGCCCTCCCTCCCTCACCTCCCTCCATCC